>NC_048447.1:15994500-16304500 GCF_004353265.1 Vitis riparia
TAGATAATTGGTTAATAATTAGTATTTCTAATTTTATTTGATTACTAAGAAAATATTATAAATTTATAAGTTAAGTGTCATTGGTTACTTACTAATTTTTATATGGTATAGATCTTTGGATCAATGGATTTGTTATTGAAATGTGCATTTTATTGTTGATATTAATATAGGAAGAAGCATAAAATCCTTATTTTTTAAATTTTAAAAACTAATTAAAAATATTGATTCTAGTATTCATCGGCTTTTAAGGAATGGAATATTAATGAGCACTCTCCACCATTTCGTATAATATTTATAGTTCTACCTTTTCCTTAGCAACTGATTTTCGTGGTTTTCATGTGATTATAGGTACTCTTTTCTTGATCATATATTTATCATTTGACCAAAAAACATTAGAATGACTTTGAGGCAACTACATGGTACTGACATTTTGTAGACGTGGTTATAATGCAAGTTTAAATGATTGTGGATTGTGTTTTTTATTTTATTTTGACAGTATTATACAAATAAGTAGTTGAATTTAAAAAATTTGTAATAAATTTTTTTTTAGGCCAAAATTTATGATTTTATTGCTATTATTTTCATTTTTCAATGAAGAAAAAATAAAAATTATGAAACGTAAATTATACTTAGGTCTTTTAAATGACAATTTTATTTATAATAATTCATTCATTTTACAAAGAGTCACGACTCCTCCTTGCGAAACTAAGTAAAAGGTCTTTAAGATTCCTCCTTGATAGAATAATAAAAAAAAATATTTGATAACATTTTAAATTAATTGTGATTAGATGCATTGATTCAAATTTAAATTATTTAATTTTTTTCTAAATTAAGTGCTTAAAAAAATAAAAAAACAATTAAAATTACAATTATCATACATCATAATTTATTTGGAATACATCATACATTTTACGAATTAAAGTCACGGGTTTGTTTGCATAAATTACAAATGTTAGAATTATAATGTATAGTGTTGTATAAATATTTACTTATCAATAATTGAGAATAACAAACAATTAAAATTACAATTACCATACATCATACATTTGTTTGCTGGACATGCATGATACATTTTGATGGAATACATCATACATTTATGAATTAAAGCAACAAGTTTGTTTGCGTAAAGATATTTACTTATCAATAATTGAAAATAACATTGTTTCTTTCACTTACTTGAAATAAATGTATATACCGATTGAAAATTATTTTTTTCTATCAATTCTTCCAAAAATAGTATTTTCTTTACAATCCTATTTTTCGTGAAATACAAACATTATGTTACTCTCATAAAATTTTAAATTTGTTGATGTTATCTCATCAAAATTTTAAATTTGTGATAGAATAAACCATCATTTAATGCATTTATTTTTTATTAATCAATTATTATTATTTGTTTATTTTATTGTTTATTTTTTATCTTTCTAACATTTTGCTCTAAAATAAAATAAATAAATTCCACTTCTTTTTCGTCGAAAAATAAAGCACAAATTTTACCTTGTGAGAAATTTTCTAAAATCATTGGGAACTTTGATTTCCTCCAATATCTAATCATATTTAACGTGCTTCCTCCATAAGAATTAAATTTTGTTTTAAGAAAAGACTTTCTTGGAAAAATCATACACACATCACAATATTAATATTATATAACCTATTACCTTCAAGTTATATAACATAAATAGAAATTTGTGCACAAACCACACACCAAGCTAAGCTATTTAAAATGTAAAACATCATGCATAAATGGTGGTGGTTTCAACCACAATCGTGCAAAACGTGATTTTTTTTTAGAACAAATATATTGTTATCCAATTAGAATGAAGAAATCTAAAAAGGAAGGGGTGGAGTTGAGATTTCAATTAATTTTGATATAGTTGTTTTTAATAAAATGCTAAAAAAATCTCAAAATGCATTGAAAGTTATATGTATTATAATTAATTATTGAGTAACCAAAAAATAAATGAAATGATTTTGATGATTAAAATTTATTAAAATTTCGTTTGATAATAATTTTGAAAATAGTTAAAAACGATTTTTAATGCGTATGTAAGCACTTTC
This sequence comes from Vitis riparia, assembly GCF_004353265.1. Taxonomy (NCBI): domain Eukaryota; kingdom Viridiplantae; phylum Streptophyta; class Magnoliopsida; order Vitales; family Vitaceae; genus Vitis; species Vitis riparia. The sequence goes on from NC_048447.1 coordinate 15,996,559, forward strand.
TTACCATAATTAAGTTTGACAAATTTTTTTTAAAAGCATTTTTAAAATTTTGTAGAATCATTTGAAAATCACTACTTATAAAAAGTGTTATAGATACTCTCAAAAAGGCACTGCATAAATTTTCTATGATGGGTTAAATTGACTTTTTTAGAACCGTAGTTGTTGAGCCAAAAAGTTACTGTCTGTCTTTGTGTACTGCTGTATAACTATATCTATATCATGCATGTCCAGCAAACAAACCCCGTGGCTTTAATTCATAAATCTAATTGGTCAATTTAAAAAATAAGAGAGGTTAGATTTATAAATTTGAGGTCATTTTATTCATTTTAATCCATTAATTTTTAGGAATTCATAATAATATTTGCCATATTTTGATCAAGGAGAATGGAGGATGAAGAATGAAAATGAATATTTTGTTCATACCTATTTTTCATTAAATAAGAATGAGTTTGATAATTTTAATTATTGTGTTTGGATATACCTAAAAATGTTGTTACTAACACTGAAAATGAAAATGAAAATAAATAAATAAATTACCAATAATACTCATGTGCATGATTTAAAATGTTTTATTTTATTTTCATTTTAAAAATATATTTCAAAAGTTTTTTTTTCCTAAATGATGAAATCTTATTTGAACATATGATTTGAAAACAATGTTCTATATAATATTGTTTAATTGATGTTCTCTAATAATAATTCTTAAAAATAAAGTGAAATAAATAACCGTTTTTAAAAAATAAATAAAAATTTTTATGTAAAGAAAAATGAGAAAAAAATAAATAAAATATAACTTGATATATATATATTCTTTCATTTCATTTTCTACACCTCCAATACCAATACAAAAAGTAATTAAAATAGAATCCATTTGTTAAATTTATTAATGAGTTATATAATTTTTAAAAATAATTTTGAAACTCAACAAATATATACTATCTTTAAAAGACAAAAACTAATACATATGAGTTGTGAATTTAGTGTTTATCTTATGCAATCTATTATAAGTTTTAAATTTTCTTAAAATAGATTTTAAATTTAGTGAACATGATTAATGTTTTGAATAATTCAAAATTCAAAAATTTAAATTAAATTGATTTGAACCGAACTAGACACTTATCAATGATTTAAAATATCATGTCGTTTAAAATACCATTTTTTAAAATACCGTCTTTCTTGTTTTCTCCTCCATCCGGTCGAAATAAGCCTTGTCATTCGTACTCTTCTTTATCATTATTCTTATTAATCCTCGAAAACACCATGCCTCTTATACTCTTCTTCATCCGGCCAAATAAGTATGTTATAATCATAAAATTTTAAATAGGGTGTTTATTTTCAAATTACCGATTATTGTTTTTTATTCTCACCAACAGTTTACTTTAAAATGAAATAAATAAATTTCAAGAAAATTTCTGAAATCATTCTCCAACTTTAGTTTCCTCCCATATCTAATCATATTTAAGAGCTTCCTACATGATAACTAAATTCTGATTTAAGTACAGAATTTCCTTGGAAAATCTACATCACAATATTAATACTATACAACCAATTATCTCAAGGTTGTATGTCATAAGTAGAAATTTGTGCAAAAATCAGACGAAGCTAAGCTTTTTAAAATGCAAAACATCATGCATAAATGGTTTTAAGCATAATCACGCAAAACATGATTTCTTTGTAACAACTTTATTGTTATCCATGCATATATTGAAACATGTTCCAAGAAACACATTAAGCAATTTTCTTAAACAACATTTCTAATAAAAGCGCTACTAATAAACTACAGATGCCCTCAAAAAGGCCTCTAAGCCATGCATAAATTTCTATAGTTGGTTAACTATGAATCCTCTAGATGGTAACCTCTGGTCTTTCGGTACTACTTAGAAATCGACTTTTATAGCAGTATTGTTGAGCCAACAGGGAGATAGTTGTATCATCACTCAAAAGTTGTGGTATCATCTTTTAGACCTTGGTAGCAGAAGAAGACGACAGTCCTCCAAGAAGTCATGGGTTCTGTTGCCCAGAACAAAAAAAAAAAAAAAAGGGGCATGGGGGACAATTTTCCTTCTCATTTTCTTAGCTTCCTGCAACCCAATATCAAAATCTGGTCATTACCCACAACATAGAACCAGATGATATCGTAAAGTTGAATCTATTCCAACAAATTCCATGAAAGGAAAAATAGAAAGCATGTTTGTAACATAAACCAAAACATTTTTGCAGGCCTTAAAAAGGATGAAATATGGTTCAGATGGAAAGCAGATTTGTGTGAATTGAAGCATTTTCCAGACCTTAAAGATGAAATATAGCTCTCAACTGTTGCCTTCTGTTCAACATGATAGGTAAACCATTTTTCCTCGTATGTAGCTGGATCACTGTTTCCAACATCTGCATACAAGATTAACAAAAGAACGGCAAGCGAAGTCTCTCAAGTTGGAACCACTAGAGGATTGGTCTTACAAAATTTGAAAAAGAAAAAGGAAAAAAAAAAAGAAGAAAAAACCTTGAAGCAGAATATCCACATCACTAGAGCAGCAACTCGATCTCCAGAACTTGCGACCGTTCCCATCCACAAATATCGGCTCTGATCTAACAGCATCAGAGCGTTGTTTCTCTTTGGACATCATTTGCAAAGCAAAAAAGTTAAGTTGAAATGCATTCAGTCAAAATATGCGTAAGCATATAGTATAAGGCAGTATAGAGGCAAAACCCGAATGCTGTTGAATGTCCACAAAATTAGCCAAATACCAATCAAGAAAGAATGTTTGAATAGCATCAACACCTGGCCTAAAATAGAGTCTTGCTATGTGAACTTTGCACTCAAATCTTTTTATGATCCCAATAGACTGCCCAAGTTCCCAGTCATACATTGACAGCAGAACAATCTTAAATTAGTGGCAAGAAAATAAGTAGGAATAAGCATTTGGTAAAAGTTAGGAGTTGAGATCAATAGCCTTCAGTGCATAATTATGAATGTCTCAACTCTCAACCTTGGAGCAAGAGCCTATAAAGGAAGTATTGGGTTCGGTAATAATACAACCATGTTTCTGCATGAGCCCAATTTGTTGGAAAATCAGTTTCTCAAAAATTTACTTCTTTGCAGTGTAGAACTCAAATTTAGACATTTGATAAGCAAAACATCCTTGATAATAACTAAGGCTTACACCTAAAACTACACATAAAATAAAAGGAGCTTAATGATAAAATTCAGTTATAAGTGAGGAAATAAATTTGTCAAGGAATTTAACAAGAGGAAACCAACTTATTCCTCAAGGACATGTGAGGAAATCAAAACTAGTCTCTTCCATTTCCATAAATAACCTGTACTCACTGTGCTTCAAATAATTTTCAAATATTGCACTATATCAGGGATCTAGAACGTACTCTTGGGATCTGTTGCTTCTACAGTTTCTGCAAAAGTCTGGGCTACTTCCGTTTTTATTTTTGAAACAAGATCATCATATTCAGAAATGGAAAGAGGAGCACCATTTTTCATGAGAAGAGCTTTGGTCATCTCATCCTGCAGCCGCTTCTTCATGCTTTTCTCCAATGCAGAGCACTATGTTTAGAAGAAAACCGTTACAGATAATATAGGCATATGCTCCCAAAGGTGGTCAGCCAATCAATGACATTACCTTTCCTTTTTCTTTCTTCTCTCTTTCAATAAAATTTGAGCTTTGTACATCAATCCAATTCCTTAATTCTCTAGAGGCAAAAATTACGAAATTCTTTATAAACTATTTTAGAAATAAAATATAGAAAGACAGATGAATATGAATAGATTCTACAGCAGCATAGTATCACATACACTGTGCCAAGAGCTTCATCACATAGAAAATTCAAGAGTCTGAGCTTTTTGGAGGAGTTTAACTTATTGTATCCATCTCCATCCATGTCAACACAATCCAACTGAAGTTCCCTTGGTGGAAACCGGGATTCCGAGATGCATCTACTTAGAGCTTTCAACCATGAATTTCCCCGTCTTGTGGGATATAAGGAAGGATAACTGCATAAAAATCGTGTCAACCAATTTAAGTATGCAGAAATTACAGAAGTAATAACTAAAAAGCAAACATGCATGCTTTTCATTTTTGTACGTATCAAAGGTACATACTTGTTCTCTGAGTTCTTCTGTATCATAGAGAGCAGTTGGACATGGAACCGGACAACTGAAGGGGCCAGCCTTTGAAGTTTATTTTGTCCACATACCAATTCTCTGAGTAACAACTCAGGCTGTCCTTTCTTTAGATCAAGAACCTAAAAATAGTAACAGAAAAGACATCTCACGAAAATGATGCACATGACATTATAATGAAAGGAAACATGGGAATGCATTTGAAATCAAGATTGAAGCTTTACGATCAAGAATGATTAACATTACAATTATTTTCCCAACATCAGTAGTAAAACTGCAAGTACATGGCTAGGAATTAACTTGAAAAGGCCAACCAAGAATAAAACATTATAGATCTATAATATAAGCATGAAGAGCTCAGAACTCACAACATTCAATTAAAACAGGATTCCCAGGTTCAGTTCTTGGCTCTATTACTAGAAGAGTACCAAAATAAATCAATGTCACCTTTACCTGTCCAAAAGCTTCACAAAATTCCAAGAATTGCAAGGCATGCCCAACATCCTCAGCCAACATGTCAATGGAAGCCACACTGCTCAGTTGAGTGCCCTGAGGCAGCAGGATTTCAACATGAGAATCTTTGCCTTGGACTTCCAGTGTATTCCTTTTACACCTGTATGATTTTTTCACTGGCTTATGCTTGGTTTTACGGCCATCAATATTTGCATAACTAGGTGCTGTAGCCTCGTTATCTTCTATTTCAATAGACTCTGCAGAAGTTTTGTTGGGAAAACCCATATCAGCATTCAATTTATTAAATTGGACCCTTTTGTGGATCTTTCCTTCTTTCTTAGATACTTCCTTGGAAATCCGAGGTTTGTTAGGACAACTTTTCCCTGTAGATGCACCATCATCCCCATTATGCTCACACATACTATTGTCAGCCTTTTTTCTTATTGATCTCAACTTGCTATTTCTAGTTTCTTTTGCACTGCCATTCATTTGCAAAGGCCTTGACTGCACTCTCGAATCATCTCTTCCATCAGAACCATTTTTCTCTCTGCATCCTGATAAGGCCACCACAAGCTCCTGTCAAAAGTTCTTTAACAGATTACAACCATGAAGAAAAAAAAACTCCAACTGCTTAACATTAAAATAGGGGGAAAACAAATGAAGTTCAAGTTTTAACACCCCAAATTTTCATCACTTGGGACTTAAGAAACTAAAACAATCACTTGTGGTCCAATACATTAATTAGGCCCAATTAGACAACTAAAAAATTCACCATTTTCCCAGTTTTTTTCCTTTGCTTTGTTTTGTATGGAACCTCTGAAGCAACTTCAATGCTTATTTCATAAATCCAAGAGGGGGTGAGGAAATTTTATCAGACCTCACTTGAAGCTGTCAATGAGGTGCCTTCATCTGGCACAGACCTCTCAGAACCTGAATTTTCAGAGCCCTTAAACTGCAGCATTTCAGAGACTGAAGAAAACCCAGTTGCCTTTGCAGTGTGCACAAGAATCCCAGTTGGCCGATGGCCTCGCTTCTTCCTAAACATTCAATTTCCAGGTCCATCAAGAAAGATTCAACAAAACCCAGAAGCAAGAAAAACAAAAATCACAAAATCGAAATGAGAAATGGGAACTCTATAATGTAAGAAAACCAGGCACTTACATGCAGAAGCTGCAATTGCAAATACCTCTGCACTTGGGACATTTCCATTCATCCAACATTACCGCCTCCTCCGCTTTCTCTCCATATCTAATCAAACTCAACAAAAGAAACAAACTCAGAATCTACACTTAAATATAAAGACACAGAGAGAAAGAGAAAAACCAGACCTGTTCAAGAGGCATTTATGACAAAAACGAAAGCTACATTGCTTCTTCTCCCCCTGGTTCTTGCATGGTGCCATAAAATCCATGGTCTTTTGGCGACACTGCAACATTCCAGTTAAAAAATTCACAAAAAAGCAACACTAGAAAAATCCCTCTTTTTGGTTGCACAGAAAGTGTAGGAAAAAAGAAGGAGCAAGATCTTCCACCACCCAGAATCTGGAACCCAATAAAACTATCCAACCCCACAACAAGACATTTCCTTCAAAACTTTATTTTCTTCCATTTTTCCATATTTTCCCAGCAACCAAGCAAATGGTATATTAAACCAAAAAAACACACAACCTGGTGACAAGTCTTGCCATTTTGAGAATCATAGATACGGCCTCCAATGATTCGAACTCCAGGTGATTTGGTCCGCTGCTTCTTGGGGAGTGGTTGAGTGTCTTGGATGTTGGCCTGGGAATTTGGCTTTGTGGAAGACACAGCCATGGCTGAACTTTTTGTGGAATGAATGAGACCCACCAAGGGAATTTAGTTTTGAATATTATGAGTTTTGACGTTCGAAGTACTCATGCCAGTTTGAGACTTGGGTCCCACCTACTTGGGTCCCACCTTGGACGTGAAGCTCCATGCCCCATTCTAAGTGGCAAACAAGTCGCAGAGACTCACCTTTTTTTTTTTTCATTGATAATAATAAAATTACAAATAAAAATAATCATAATTTATTTAATCAACTACCACCCATCGGATCAATAACGGTTCTTTTTCCTACATATTAAGTGTTGTAAGAACTAAAAAGTATGGTTGTGATGTGATAAATTTTTGTCTGATAATATTTTAAATATCTTTTCCTTTATTTATTTAAATTAAAGAAATTATAAATCCACTCACTTAAAAAGTCAAATCCCTACCATTTATATTAAGAAGGAAATGGAATGGTTAAAATTACAATTTGGCCCTCCAGGTGGGTGTAGTTGTATAAAGGAGAGAGTAGGTAGGTATAAAGGTGGGTGAAGGTATAACCACTCATTAATTTACTATGAGGAAAGGAAATTACCATTTAATTTGTTATTAAATTAAGCATGGACTAATTTTTTCTTGGAAACAAAGGAGATACCAAATTTTTTAGCCTCCCTCCCATGATCAAGTTAACACTTTATCTAGCCAAAAAAATAAAAATAAAAAATAAGAACAAAAAAAAAGAAGAAGAAGGAAGATTCAACAACTTCTCCTTACTTCATAGCCTACGCATATCCAACAAAAAAACCCAGTCCCCCCTAGAGTCAAAACCTTTAGTAGAGGTCTAGGCATGGTACTTATGGCATGACGACAACTTAATTCCGCACTCACCCTTACAAAATTGGGCATCCATGATGAAATACTTGTCCATTCTATCTAAAGGTAGACAAGCGATATCAAATCAAGATACCTTTCGGTCCTGAGTGGGACGAAAGCAAAGTAACAGTGATTTTGTTTCACCCGCCTAACAATGATAGATTTGACCCCTTACTGATGCCAGGGAATTCGTCCTACCTACCGTGCTCCGACAAGAACCATGGGGGACGAATTTTGGTTCCTTCCATTCCTTAGAATTTTAATTTCGTTAGATGAGGAATTCATCCTCCCTACTATGTTCGGACCATGGCAACGGATTTTGATTCGCCTTCTTATAGAACTTAATGGAATTAAGGGTGCTCAGGAGGAGTTCATCCACCTTCTCTTTGCAATCCAGACTATGACAATCTATGGGATCCCATATTAGGGTTTCATTGATCAATTGTGCAGCGCCTGCGGAAAATGCCATTACCTGTTTGCATTTCTGTATAACAGATGTACTTTATTCATAACAAATTCCTTCTTTGTATCTGCTGTAACACTGTTATCATTACCACTCATAAATTGAGAAATATCCACCCAACATTAGGAAGAAAAGAGTCAAGCCAAAGAAAGAATGGAACAGTTTTCAAAACTTTCCTGAAAATTTCAGCAATCCCACCATCTCCATGAAGCCAAGTGCAGCAACTACTTTTGGGGCTTGTCTTCTCAGGGACATTGGCTACAATATGGCCTTGGATTCAATACCTCCTCCAAAAGTAATGTATGTATTCCTGCACACCCTGTATTCACATTTGCATGCATTAAACTACATTATAGATGAGGCTTGTTGTCAGCTAAAAGAAAATGAGAAATGAGGATTCAATTCAAAGTGATCAATGGGAATCACTACTGGTATGCTGGATGTTCAGAAAGCAAGCAATAAATAGATCCATTAGTGGTTAATACAGTTGCAACTATAAAAGCATCACAACAGTTATTCAGAAGACTAGAACTATTCTGCTGACCACAATGGGGAGTCGGTCATGTTGATGCTGATATAAAAATAGCAGTCAGAGAGGCGTACGTGTAGACTAACAGAGTTGAATGAACCCATTGACACAATTGAAATCTAAAGGTTGAACCAACCTCGTATTCCTAGAGATAGAAGATCAGGGAAAAAAATGTCCAAAGCATATAAACTTGGTCTATATAGAAACTGGTTTCAGAGGGCACTTTTCAGCAACAAAAATCACACAGTCCACAACTAACCCCATGAGAACATTGATGATAATTCAAGAGGAAGAAAGCAATTCTTTGCCCCATCTCCTCACGACCCGTTCAGTTAAGAGGATAAGGAACCAAAATCCTCATGTCCATTCCTTAACAACTGTTCTTGAACTGCTGAATATGGTAAGAACAGCAATTTTTCACCCAACCAAGTGAGATAAGAACTGATTTATTTTTCAAGCTAAAAAAGATACATACAGGAGATGAGGGCAAGGATGCTTCCAATTACAATGTGAGATACAGCAAAAGCAAGCTAAGAGAACAAAAGTGTACTCTAAATTTTTCTGAAATACCTGCAATCTTTTGAGTCAAGGCATCATTCCTTATTAGCTCAATATCTGAGAAACTAGAAAAAGCCTTGTCCAAAGATGAAAATTTTCATGAATAAGATGAGAGTGAAAGTATCTCCAAGAACCATGGGACATGTATTGAGCCTAGTTTTGTAGGGTGATTCTAGTATTTGATGACAATACTAGAACCATACTACAAAAAATTTCAACAAAAGCTCTGAAATCTTTGCTTTGACAGGTTTTGTTCATTCAAAAGAGGCATAGAGAACCCAGTTTGTCAAACAGAAGGCTCCCAAAGGAGCATAAGGGCATAAGGCGAATATTAACAGCGCAATGGCTTTCTAATCTTTTCTGATGACAAACAAAATGGATTTCTCATCTTTAGCAAGAGGAGACACTAATCATCTCAAAGTCTTTTGTAATAGATTCCTAATGGAAAATTTGGTAAGCTACATTTTTCCTACACTATCTAGTATCTCCATCAAACAAAAGGTTCCCTGAAAGATGCAACTGCACGTTTCCCTAAAATGAGATTGTTCTAGGGGGGTTGGGTGCAACATGCAAGAACAGTTGCAACTTAGTCAGATTGAAACCTACACAAACTGAACCTTGGGCAAGCCTTTTGCCCAATTCAGATTAGGCTTGGGCTAAACAACCTCAATCTGACCTCAATATTGTGACCATTGAGGATGTTGGGCAACCTGAATGACTTGAATTTGACCTATTTATGTTCACTATATAATTATATATCAATATCTATATTACAAAAAGCAACAAAAAGAAACATTGGCAGGTGGTAAAGTTGTTTAATGTAGTGGAACTCTAGCTATTAAAGATGCTGGCAAACCTCAACCTAGTGATAATTCTAATCTCACAATTCCAGTGATTACTCAGTTTGGCTCTACTTGACCCAACTTGCCGAGTTGCAACCTCTATATGCATGTGACACTCTTTAACATGATCTAGAACCTAGATGGTCTTCATATTACTAAGCAAGAGCATTGAAGTTTGTATCACTTGTAGATTACTGTAGAAGATTCTTGCAAAATACGATACCAAAAAGAAGGAAAAGAAAGAAAAAGACAATGGAGAATTGGGTCAGTGAATGCCACTTTAAGGGAAAATAGCAACAGGGTAAAAACAACCTTTCTGTTTTTCTCTTCTGTTTCTGCACAAGTAACATAGATGTTTAAATTTTAAAGTAAATCAAACACCTCTGTTGATGGGATAATCGGTAGATTCCAATGGCCAGTAATGCATTTTAAACATTGTCTGAATGACTCAAAAGTCATAAATTCAGTAAATATGCAAGTTAATGTGGGGAAAGGTGGGCAAATTTGGTGAGGTCACATGCATGCCTCACAGCACACCATCCCAAACCTTGCCATGTTGGCACATGATGGTATGAAGTATGAGGGGCTGGAACATGTTAGCAGAGGCAGCATAGTTCTTAAAGGCACAATGTGCATCAAGGTGCAAAGGTCTCTTGGGGCTGTGTGAGGCACAACCAAAGCTGCATGCCTGAGTTAAATGGGACTAAATTTATAAAATATTGTAATTTTGAACATGAAAGCATTTAAAGAAGCATCCATCCCCCTCCCCAACAAACCACCACCCCACAGCCCCCCACCTGTACACACACCCCAAAAAAAAAAGAAGGAATTATTTAAAGAAGGGAATTATTTAAAATTTAAATTTAAAAAAAAAAAGTGTTTTGAAAAAAAAAAAAAAAGAATAGATAAGGTGCGCCTCTCTGGCAAGGTGCTCACCTTGTTAGGCAAGGTGCTACTACTAAGAAGTTGTTGTGCCTTAGGCCTAGGCATGCCTGAGGCACACCTTTAACAACTATGTGCAGTAGGATCGTGATTTATTGCATGGTGGCATCTGAATTCTGTTGTTTGATCTTTTCTACTATTTGATTGTGCTTGGTTATCAACTGTGGTCTTGAGCATACTTTGACCGGTGGAGGATAAGGAGGTCTTGTTCCATACTATGGAAGCTTGGAAGGCAGCTTCTCTTGAAATTTTCTTTTAAACAAGGTAATAATCTATATGGTTTTGAAAATGTGAAGTTTAAAGTCTATTAGCTCTTGGGTCTTAGCTTTGGAGGGGGTGAAACTATTTCTAAGGATTTTGTGCATTTGTTATGGTTTTGCTAGTAGCTAGGGGTGTTGGGGACTTGTTAGCTTGTTGTACACTTGTCTCTTTGAAGGTTTGAGTGCCCATAGACATATATGGAATTCACTATGCTTTGATGAGGGCTAATATGAGGTCTCTAAATCTATATCACTCCTTTGTACATAAATATTGTTTTCCTTATAAAAAACTAAAAGGACATGGTGACTTTGTATTCAACGATTCATGCTAACTAGATTGTAACAATCCGCTCTCAACTGTGCAAACATTGTCCGTTCTAAATCCAAAGGGGTATTCACGACTTTAAAATGCATTTACAAGGTTAAGAGGAACTCATACATATAAAGCACCAGAAAGTTTTTCCTATATCTGATATGAGATATCACAATCACAGCCCATGTAGGTGCAATGTCCTCATTGTGCCCATGGGATTGTAAGTCCAGATAGACAGGTACCCCACAAAAAGTCAAACAATCCCCCACACTGGGATTAGGGATCAACTTTGAGACTATTTGTAGGGACCTGTTCCCAACCATGTAGATATTATTTACTCTAAATCTAAAAAGGCCTCCATGACTTTAAAATGCATCTACAAGGTTAAGAAGAGTCCATACATATATAGCATTAAAAACTTTTTTTCTCTAGCCGATGTAAGATATCACATAAATCCTTCCTTTTGATTTAATTCCATTGAACTGATTACTTGCTAGTTCTATAGTAAACTAGCCACACTTTTATCCCATGGTTTTCGAACAAGTGCTATTCCTACCCAAGATTACATTTTTAAAGATAAGAATACAACCAGCCCCTGCCAGGGCCTTGAAATTATACCCAAATGCAGATCTGAAAGGGGATAGATCATAGGTTGAGTAATGGAGTACCTTTTGACTGGGAAATGGAGGAGGAATTTAATCTTAGAAAAGTGCATAGACCGGGAGAAATGGATGTAAAGATTTTCACATAAACAATGGAGAAATTTTGAGATGCTCAAATTTACAGAAATATTTGATAAACAATGGATGGATGAACCAATTTTCCCCCTAAACTAATTGCATAACATACAAAAATATTAGAATAGGACACAAACCACGGCTGGGCAAATTATTTTCCATCAACAATACAATTATCCCACTGCTTAATTTATCAACCATTTTATAAAATAGATCAAGAGGTAAAGAAACAAGAATATTAACTGGCAAAGTGATCACAATATATGGTGCAATGTGCGTTAGAAGAAAAAGGACTTAACTTCAATATTTGAAATTGCTACACCATTGACGAAAAATTTGAAGCTAATAAAACACTTAACCGAGATGTAACCCATTGAAGAGACGCTCCTACCTTATTGGTTGTTCCAGTTTGGAAAGACTGCTTTAATTTGCAGTGTCTTGCTGAACAAACCATCCCCTGACCTAATTTTACTAGAACAACAAACCAAAATGACACTCTCTGGTCGCTGAGAAAATGCAGGAAAGAAAATTAAATTGAATTTCCAAAATCATAAAATTTTAAGCCAACATAACAATGATTTTTTAGCTTACTTTAAAGGTGAATTCTTCTCTCAGCCAAAAATGTAAGACCCAAAATTTCAGTTTTCGTTTCTTCAAATTCTCCCTCAGTTCCTCCTCATTGAAAGGAGTAAAATAGCAAAAAACAATAAAAACTAAGAATGGTCCGATGGCGATCCCTAAGCTATGAAGAATCTTCAAACTCGTCCAACTTCTTCTCCCTATTCTTCAGCTCGCTCTCATACTTCCTCAATCTTTCATTCATCATCTCCTGTACTCGGAAAAACCCCCAAAAGAGAAAGAAATAAAAACTCCTCAATTAAAGCGGTGTTTGGCTGTCGAGAAAGCATGGAAAAAGGAAAAAAAGAAAGAAAAAGTTGGAACCTTGTAGCTGAGTTCGACTCGGTGCATGACGTAGAAGCCGAGAACGCCTCCGAGAATAGTGCCGGTCATAATCCTAATGTAACCCCATTTCTGAGATCCCGCCATTTTCTCTGGTTATTCTTCCGGCGGATTCTCTTCCGCCGTTACAAACAAGGAAATGAATTGAACCTAACACGATCTCTCTCACTAGATTTCACAACCTGGAGAAATGGCAATCTTTGGAATCATCAAGTTTTGAAAATTGATTCCAATTGAAATTAGGATTTTTGTAACACTCACGGCGCATTCTTTAAAAATATTAAATATAAAAATAAATTGAATTATAAATTTATAATGAAGGAATATTTTGAGTATTACTTTGTAAATTGTAAGAATAATATCAATTATAACTATTATTTCAATATTAAAATTGAATGGAATTATAATTTTTGTAACATTTGGAATTATAAGATTTTATTGACATTTTTAAAATATTAAATATAAAATTTTGAATTGAATTATAATTAAGGAATATTTTTAATATTACATTTAGAGGAATAACTTGAAATATAAATATTAATTCAATATAAGAATATTTTATAAAAAAAATTAAAGACACTTTAAATTTGTGTTTTTTTTAAATAATATATTTTAAAATGAAATTTTTAAAAAATTATTTTTAGATAATACATTTTTAAATTGAAAAAAATTATTTTCTAATATAAAGAACAAATTCGATGATATACAATTCATATTAAAATTGAAATTAAGTGTTATAATGAATTAATAGTTTATTTATTTATTTTCTATATTTATTCTTATTAATATTTTACTTTATTCAAATTTGAAATCAAGCCTTATAATAATTTAATAAATTTATCATTTATTGTTTTATATTTATTCTTATTAATATTTTTTTCTAATTAGTAAATTCAAGTATCAACTCAAATATATAATAATTGATTAAAAATATTAAAATTATTTTTTATCTTTGGAAAATAGATAATTAATCATTTAAAAATATTGAAATTATCCCTACCTCCAATAAAATATTTTCAAATGTAAATATTAAATTTATAATCCAATTATGTAAATCATAAATATAAACTCCAATTATATATAATTGGTAAATATTACGGAACTTTGATATATTCCAAATTAAAATTAAATTAGGGCAAAATATTTTTTAATTTTTGTATGATTTTTTTTTAAAGGGTTGCCCTTTTGTTTTGCTTTCTAAAAATACTTTTCTATTCTAAAAAAGGAAAATAATTTTAAAAACAATTTGTTTGCTTTGTACTTGCAAAAAAAAGTAAAATAATAGGTTACTTTTTGTATAATAAAAGATTAATTATTTTGCTATTTTTAAAACCTTTTGTAATAACATAAACAATTTTCATTAATTATAACCCAAGAATAAAAGGAATGGTCCAAACAGGGTCTTAGAAAAGGAAAAAAATGCAATTATTTGAGGAAATTTTTGAGATGGGACCCATAAAAGTGAGTTGTAAATGAACACCTGTAAGAAATTAAAACATCAAGAAGAAGAAGAAGAAGAAGAAGAAGAAGAAGTAATACATGTCTGGAGCTGCCATTTCCACAGAACAAAAACCACAACTCCCATTTTTTCCTCTTTGAAACCATTTCTAGGAAGGGAAAAGAAGCCATGTCAGTTAAGCAGCTGGTCATCGCCGTCGACGGCACGGCCGAGATGGGTTTCTACTGGGCCCCTATTCTCTCTGACTACCTCGTGAAAATCATCAGGTACATCTATTTTTACTTCTTAATGCTGCCTTCTTTTTTCCTCTATTATTATTATTTTTTTTTGTTTAAAAAAAAAATTCTAGAATGTCCCCTGAAACTTATGTCTTGAAAAGGAACCACTCACAAGCTTCGCCTTCACACTCCAGTCAACCCTTTGGATTCTAGAAGAGTATTAAAACAAAAAAAAAAAAAAAATTACATTATTTAATCTATATATATATATTGAAGAATTGAATTAAGTGAAATAAATTTGAATAAAATATAAAAATAATTTATTGAATCTATTTTTCATTTTTTTTATTTAATTTTCTTTCCTTTATATTTTCTCTCAACCCAAAATGTAACTCTCATGGTGATGGATTAGCATTTTTTAAAGCCAACAAATTTCTTCTCCTGTCAAGATCACAAAAAGTATTAGAAAAGAAGAAAGAATCTAAGACCTTCTATAGGAATATTTTTTAAAATAATTATTAGAAAAATTGTTTATAAGAATCCGTCTTAACAACATTTTTAATTGTTTTTAGAAACTAATTTTATTGAGAAATTTAAATATAAAAAAATAGTTTTTTTGATTGATTTTTCGTAAAAGTATTTTACACTTTTACATAATCTAAAATTTTAAAATATTATCCGTAGATTCAATTATTGTCAAAATATTTTTAAAATAAGTATTAGGTAGAACACCTTATAAAAAACAATTGAAAACACTTAATAGGTGTTTGGTAAACCAATTTAAAAACTTAAAGTGAATTAATAACTTTATTTAAATTATTGAGTAAATTAAGTATATTTAGTAAAATAATTTAATAATAAAAATAATTAACTTATTATTAAGTCTACATCTTCATTTTACTTTTGCACCATAATTTACCCTAATACCCTTCATGATCTCTTTCACTATTCCACGACCTCTATTACCACTAAAACTTCTTTGTTGTATTTATAATTTATAAAGATAAATATGTCAATTTGATGATTTAAAATACATTTTATTAAATAACCTTAATACTTAAAGTAAATATTAAGTAATAAATTTTAAGTTAACAACTTGAATAATTTAACTCAAAACAACTTAAATTATTAAGTAATGAGTATGAAGTTCTATCCAACAACTCATTAGCATAAATGTAATATATTTTGAGAATTAAAAATCAAAAAACTATTTTCTTTTAAAAGTTTGTCAAATATGTTTCAAAAACAATTTCTGAATATAGCCTAGATTTTTTTTATTTAATTTACTCTAAAAAAAAAAAAAAAAAAAACTCAATTATAGAAAATTATTTTAAAATTTACGCATGTTCAAATTCAATATTCTTTAGTCAAATAAAAAGGAAGAAAAATAACCAAGAAAAAGCATGTAAGTCCAATTATTGCATTTAAACCTATTTTGTATTTTCCTACATTTTTTTTTATTCTATTCCATTTTTCTCAATTATTTTTCTTTTTCTTCCTTTTTTCCTTTTGGTATAAACTTCTCAAGTCCAAAACCAGCCTAAGTAAATAATGCAAAGAAATCCAACTAAACAATTTCAACTCACCATTCTTCGTTGGTGTGTCATAGAATAGTGTTTTTCATGTGACAAATATGAATGGTTCTAATCCAAAGGGCATATTTGGTTCCTGAAAAATACTAAAAAAAAATGTATTAAAAAAAAAAAGTATTTTCTCTTATTTGATTATACATGGAAAATATTAAAGAAAATCAAATATAATTAAAATTTATATATTTTGAAATTATTTAATCTATATGTGAGAAATAAAATAAGGTAAATGAGTTTAATATAGTATATAAAAGTAATTTGCGGATTTTAAATCTTTTTTTTTCATTTTTTTTCTTTACTTTTCCTTTTTCTCAAATTTTCTGGAACCAAACATAGCCTAAATATTTTTTCCAAACTTCACATCCATTTTTTTATAATTTATTTTCATGGCATTAAAATATAGATATCATTTCTACTTTGTTGCTACATAGGAGTAGATAGTTTACCCTTTAACATGCACTAACTAATTTGTTAAATCTACCTTATAGTGTTGATTAACTTGTCTTGATTTCCTTGCCATTGCAGCACTAATTATAATTAATTACTCCATTTTACTCATTTTTTGTATTGTCTAATATATTTAATTGCAGGTATCTTTGTGGTCATAATTTGACGGGACAGGTATATACAATTTAGTTTACATACAAAGAGAAAAAATAGAATGAAAGAAAAGAAAAAATTTCAAGTCAATAAATTATTTTTATTTATTATTTCAAACTTATTTAACTTATTTTAACTAATCAAAGATTAAATAATTTGAAATGCATAAGTTTCTAACTAATTTTAATTATATTTAATTTTTTATTTTTTTGTATTTTGCATAGGATAATCAAACATAAGAAAATCATTTTTCTTTCCCGATACCTACCATAACCAAATATAGCCCCTATGTCCTCTTGTCCTCCTCTTATTATTCTTCTTATTTTATTTATTTGTTGTCAACAGGAGGCCTCTGGGGGAAGAGTTGAGCTCAGCCTAGTTATGTATAACTCTCATGGACCTTATAGTGGTATGCAGTTGGCTCCTTCCTCTGGCTTCCACATCTGGGCCATCTAGCATACACCCTTTCTTTTCTTTCTTTCTTTCTTTCTTTCTTTCTTTCTTTTTCTTTCCAGTATTGAACAAAATCCCCCCTCTATTATCTTTATGCAGGTTTCTTAACACAGGATAGTAGGACAACAAGGAGTATGGGTACATTCTTACAGTGGCTGTCTGCTATATCCTTCAGTGGGGATGGTTATGATGGCCTCGCAATTGCAGAAGGTCTAGCTGATGCCTTGTTGGTATGCACTACCACTATTCATTTTACATTGTTGCCTTTTGTGTGTGTTATACCTCTTATCATTGTTTTTCATGTTACCATTCACACACTCATGCTCTATCTCTTGAACTTCAATGGCCATTGGCTGCACTTCTAAGTTCTAACAGTTTCAAGCTTGTAGAATCCAAATGAATGATCACAGGAGAGCCAGTTACTAGAATATAATGCTCTGTTTTACTTTACATCACAAGGAGTTCTCTTATTGAAGATTATGATCTCTCACATACCCAAACATAGACTGTAGTACGTTCACAGTCATTGTCTGATTTTACATTTTGGGATGTAGAAGGAATTCTTCTTCATGTAGAAGTGAGAGTTCATGTCTTTCTGGGTTTGGGTTTGCTAAATTAGAAGAAAAATTATTAGGAATATCTCCATATGCATTCTAGGTCATAAGGGGAAAAGTCATGCGATGGAGATGGACTTGTAAAACTATGCCAAGTGCATAAAAAAGTGAGAAAGAACGAGAGATACCAGTGGAGTGAAGGGACTCGTGGTTTCTCTCTCAGCCATGGATGTAGGCATAGTTAGTCAAACCACGTTAAAATCCCATGTACTTTTGTGTGCTTCCGTTGACACAACAATGTTTATTAGTTATAACAATATTCTATACCATAAGCTTTTCAAAACTAAACTAAATCAATACTCCACCATTTAGAAATGATCACATTATGTTTATGGGAAGGCTTTTGCATCCACATTGAGTTAGTTATGTATATGATGCATTTGTATAGATGTTTCCAAGGCATCCACATGGAACCCAAACTCAACAACGTTTACTTGGACGGAGGCATTGCATTCTTGTCGCTGCTAGTAACCCCTTCCCTTTCCCCATTCCTGTCCACCTCCCCAAAATTCAAAATTTGCAAGGCGCTCAAATTTCTGGTGCAACCACTGAATTTTCTCTCGCTGATCCCAACATGGTTGCTAAGTTATTCACTCAGGTACCCTACCTACCTACTAACCATTCTAAATTTTTAGCCTTGTTAATCACCTTTTAAATTTTATTTATTTTTTTTTTTTGAAAGTTTCATTTTCCATTTTTGCTTGAATATTCATTCTAATCAAGTTGTTCAGTGTTCCTACCTCATATGAATGCTTTCTTTTTGCTTGCAGTGTTGTGTTTCTCTATCAGTAATTTCTCCAAAACAGCTTCCAAAACTTAGAGAGATATATAATTCGGTACCATTACATTTACTCTTGCTCCTAAATTATTATTTTCAAATTCTATATTGAATGGTACATGTTATGAGCATAGCATCATACTCTGTCAATGCAGGGAAATTCTAATCTCCAAGGAGAAGATTCTCTTGTTAATGGTATGAATCCTCAGTTTCTTATTCTAATCTCCAAGAATTTCCCAGAGGCTCATGCTGCTCTAAATGAGTACAATGTAACAAGCACACCGTTGATTCAAAACCCGGTCTAGATGGAAAAAGAATATCAATTAGCATCTGCAGATTTTGATGACACAATAGAACAGTACTAACAGGTTTAATTATTTCCCCTATCTATATATCTGTTCTCTCATCCTATTAATTTTCCTTCATAAATATTTGATATCAAGGGGGACTCAATTCTTACAATCCTTACTACTACCATTAATAGCTTAAGGTATCATCAATTTGCCTATTGTGTGAACTCTGAATATTATACATACTGTAATATTTTCAGGCATACAGCATAGCTGGATCGGATGGTTAGAGGTCGACATTCATCCTGATTCTCGACCTATATGTTTTGCAGGGTGATTTTGATATGTTCATGAAAGAACAGTGATTAATTTCTTTGAAGGGGAACATTATTTCTACATTTAAACTTCTGAACAACAAGGTCCTGGGGAAAAATTTTGAAACTTGACATTTTCACTTTGAAATGCAGGTGGGGGAGGAATGTCATGTAATTTTGTAAAAGTAAAACTCTTATTTATATAGCATTGTTCTTCATGGAAACCATTTGTATACTTCTGAGTGTAAGAAAATTGAACTGTATGAACCTCAACTTTATTTGATATACTCAACAACTTTTTACCCTCCAGTGAGATGCTCCTCACTATAAGTATCATCTAGTTATGGAAGATTAGGGTTTAAGAAACAATAATCATCATCCATACCCTGGCCAATATGTTTGAAAATGAACTATTACATGCAGTATGATGTTACAGACAACAATTTTCAGAGCCCAGCAACTCAACTACAATAATATAAACCCAAACTGGGTACACCCTTCCACCCATTTTACTTCCCTTCAAGAGAAAAAATATATCAAGGGAAAGGTGACTGAAGGACATATAGTACAGCTCCATAAGTAATTACAGTGAGGTGAAGGACACAGCAACCTAGTCGATGATCAAAATACAACAGCAATTTGTACCAAAGAATACAATATAAGCATGCCCAATCCCAACAGAGGAAAAAAAACCAGGAGGGAGTTTGGTTTTGCATTCTGGATCCACTAGCAGCTCACCGCTCAGCTTCTTTCTTTGAGATAGCAGCCTTCTGACCAGATTGATGCTTTGGGGAGGGCCTCGCCAGCAGTAAGCGTGACATGATGAAGGCCAAGAGTTCTTCATGGTGTGAGAATGTGAAATCCAAGTGAGCATACTCAAACTCATTGTATGATACATCTACACCAGACTTATACATCAACGAATAGTGCTTTTTCACCATTGATGGCCGGATCACGTTGTCCTTCCGTCCAGCAAGAAGATCAACAGGAATATCAATGAGCCCATAGTATTCACCCAAGTCAAATGGCTGAGGTGATCCATACATTTTCATGTTGGCAGATGAACTGCCATAATCATACATAATAAATTTTCTGGCATGCTTCATCTGTGCGAGGTGGAGAGCCACGTGGAATGAAACTCCTGGCATGTCATTCATGTTGTAATGTGGTATACCTAACACTCCTACCCAGTTTGAGCTGTCTCCACCAACGCCATAACTCATCAGGGTTTGAACCAGTCCTCCAACTGCAGGGTAGTAATGGAAGTCTCGAGCCAATTTGTTCAACAGCATACGAAAGAATCTTGTAGGTATATAGAAGCCAGGCACAAGGGGTGCCAGGATAGGGGCAAATAAAAGGAAAATGTACTCTGCCACTGTAAACACTAGGTTGGAATCTTCATGGAAGCCAGCAGGTGATAACAAGATCAATCTTGAAAGTCTGTGGGGCTTCTCCTCAATCCGACGTGTTATGACATACATTAAAATAGCCGCTCCTCCCAAGCTGTGGCACACTGCACAAAGTTTGTAAGGCTGATCATCATCAGTTTCTTCCTTAAGATCAGGTTTGCTACCCTTCAACTCTGAAGTCTTTATTTGATGAATCATCTCTATCATTGCAGGTATGTCCTCAGTCCCATGTTCATTGATGGAGTATCGCCAGTACCTGCATCACATTCATCATTCAGTTGATTTATTGATGTTATCATACTTTTATATGGTTACTACAATTTCCTAGTAAATATAGGAGGGGGAAATAGTAATGAAATTTCGTACTGCCATGAAAGAAGGCTAGAGTTTCCATCAAAACTGATGGGTAGGATTGAATTTAGGAGGTCAAGAGGGTTAAGAATATTGGTTGTTATTTGGGTCATTGGGGTTCCATCATTTTTAAGTTCAGTAAATATGATAATGAGAATAAAATATGCAAGAGCCAGCTTTTAGTTTGTGGCTCCCCATTTTTCTTCTATGATAATCCTCCAACATGGAAGAGAAAATATGATCCATCTTTCTTCCTTCCTTCCTTCCTTCCTTCCTTTATTTCTTTTTTCCATCTTTCTTAAACTTAGCAATTTAATCTTAGAAGCTGAGACCGGCTTATAGAAGGAGCCTGTGTTAGGAATCAAAACCCGCACATGAAGGGTGGAAAATAACTTATCAAGGACAAACAAATGAGGGAAAAAACAGACAGAAAGACTCCAATTCCGGACCTTTAGCAACCAGTGCTTGGGTACCATGTTAAGCTATTAATTAATTAATCCAAGGGCTTACAAGGAATTCAGAGAACCTTTGGGACATGATTCATTTCCTTGCTTCTCTTTGGGCTTTTTGTTCTAAGGTTTTTAAGGGGATTCCCCTTAATGTGATACTCCTTGATTGGTTAGCGGCGTGCAACTCCATTGGGGTGGCCTAACTCATAGCAGTTGCTTGTATCTACTTTGTATTTTCTCGCATTTGTTTCATTGTAGTTTTGTTTTTCTTTGGTGGGAGGATTCCTCATCCTTCTCTTGTACTTTCCTTTTTATCAATATATGCCTTTGTCGTTTCCAATAAAAAAAAAAAAAAAAAAACAAAGTAAGGTAATAAGCCAATAATATCTATCATGTAAACAATTATTATCTAGATAAAAGATTTGCTTCTGGTTATAGTACCTCTATGGGATGTAGTATAGCAATATGAAGAGTAAGAGACAGAGTGAGAAAGTTAGATCTAGCACAAAGACAGACGTGCAGGGCCCAGCCCATATGATATGTGAGATGCAAATGGAGATCCTTCTTACATGAGATGAGAATTTTTTCACTGGTAAGTCCATGACAATGTTTTGTGATAAATGGGCAGCAACGATGATTGCCAGCAATGTTTCATATTACAAAGCACATATTGAAGTTGATTGTTACTTAATGAAGGATATGATAATAAAGAAAAATATGACATCTTATTTTAATCTAAAAATCCATGTTACAAGTCGATGTTCTCACCTAAGCTCTGGGGTGACATACATATATTATCTAGCTTGAGGGGGAGTATGTGAACCATCCAGGTGTTCTTCTAACTGCTATAATTATTTGGGTCAAGGTGAGGTTCAATAAAAATATGATCCAATCCAATTTAAATATATAGGAGCCAGCCCTGGGGTGCTGCTCACTGTTTTTCTTCACATTCTACGATGATACTAAGATGATAAATGGCTACCATTTTAAAATTTTCAATATCATTTGGTAAGAGGGTTGCTATTTTATTTATGAAGGCGCCCATTTATGATTGTGGATTTATATATGACATTTTTTCCAAAGTCCAATGGGGCTGTTCAATTTCCACAATTGTATGCCTCATTCTCTTCCTATTGGAAATTTCAATATTCAAGATGCAAAGATAAAGGTGTAATTAAATCCTGAAAGTAACTAGGATAGTTCATGTGAGAACTTACTCTCTTGAAGAAATTTTCTTGTCGACATGTTCCCTAGAAACCAAGCCACGGAAGTTCCCAAGGAAAACATCATACCCTGCAAAAACAAAAAAAAAAAAATTAGCATGTCTATAGTTTATTCTTAAATGTAATGTAACACAAGAATTGCAAATACTCTCAAGGGAAACATTACGAACCTTGATCAAAGGCTGCAAAAGCTGGAGAACCAACAACTCCATTAGACACCCACCTGGATGGTGAAATTAATTTAGAAACTGAGAAATTGATGTAAGATGTAACACACAGAAAACTGGGAGGTGGTGAGAGGGAAGAAAAAGTAATCAGTATACATGGACACGGAACTGTCATTAATTAAAAGGAAAAAGGCAACTTTATGAAAGAAAAAGGAATTAAGGGTCATCATAATGCGGGGTACACATGCTCAAACTATTTGGATACAATGTGTTCATTGCTTTGAACAAACTAGAAGCAGTTGGAGCAATAAACCCAGAAAAAATAACAGAAGAATTATTAGCTTTGAAAGCTGCAAAAGGGCAGAGCAAAATCCAAGTGGCCAACCCTAATAGATTGGGAGTAGGGCATTATGAATATAATTCTATACTAAGATTGACTAAAACTAGTCAGGAATTCAGTCATGAAGCTTTAATCAGAGATTCAGATTTATCAGATTTAACTTCAACTTGAAAACCTAGATCAAATAAATGTTAGCAGCTAGCAAATGTCTGTATCCATCAGAAGCATGAATTCCATCATCAGCCATGCCACCATGGAAAAGAAACTTAGAAAATATCAAATAAAATCCCAAAAAGAAACTTTATTAAAAAACTTGTCACTAAGTTATGCATCACCAATGCATAAATAATGAGAGTTAATTCAAAAGCCAAACAAGTACACTTTTATCAACTTCCACCCTACATTTGTAACTTTTCGGCCAAAAGGCATGTGCTATAGTTTGATTCAAAAGACTAAGAAATTGTGACATTAAATGAGATTTTAAGAAATGAAATAGTAGTATATATAAAGAAAGTGTATGTTCAAGGAAGGATGAAGGCCCTTCCACCAGATACAACAGCAGAAAGTGAGGGATAGAAAAAAGCAACGAAGAACCAAAAAATGAACCCTCCTATATGGCCACAAAACCCAGTAGTTCCAAAGGAGAAGATGATCCCTGACAAAACATAAGAGGGATAAAGCCTCCCTCTTGGGTAGTTTATCACTTTCTTGGTTTGCAGTTCTAGATCTCCATGAGAAAAACACCATTCCTTAGGGAGCAGCAGCGGAGCCAGGACTTTAGTTCGGGGGCAACTTTTAAGACATATATAAATTTTGTCAATTATAAAGAATGTGGGCCTTAGCCCAATGGCCTGGCCTTGCATTCTTCAGGGGGGGAAGAAGTTGGGTCCTGGGTTCAATTTCCTTTGTAAGAAGTGGAGGTTTATTTTTTTAACATCTTCACGGGGGGCACCTGCCCCCCCGGGCCCTAGCTGGCTCTGCCCCTGCTAAGGAGGTCCCCTGTACTCCAAAGCCAGTGATCATAGCTCCATGGCCCTCATCCATGAGATGACCACATCAAATAGATTTTCACCATTATGAAAGAGAAACATGCTCTATATTTATGGGACTTTGAAAGGAACTGGAGTCTTTCATGTTGGGAATTTTGTTTTCTTAATGACACCATAATACCAATGAAAAGTTTGTCCAAAAGTTTCTAATTTTGGTTCACAGTTGATTTTTCCCATTATTTTCAGACATGATTTTGTCATTGTTGACCAACGCATAATTAATAAAAAGGTCTTTAGATACACAAACATGTTGGATATTCCCAAACAAAACTATCTATTTGTCCTAATGCACAATGTCCATGCTATTCTTTAAAATTTTGGAGAATCACTATGAATTATGAGGCAGACAGGGCTAAAATTTCCACCAATGGAACCAAATTTAAGGAAAGTGTTATCAAAACTCTTAGCCCAGAATGGTGTGTTTTGTGTAGGGGGAGCGAGGAGTGTATAATTGCCCCACATGCCAATGCTGTGAATTGTTTTGACACATAGGATCCATTAGATTCCACCTGAAAGGGTAGATGATATGTTGATTATATCCTTTACAAGTTTTGGGTTCCTCAAGGTAGGGCTCTCTGACACATTGCTACTAGCCTCACTTTGAAAGCCTTTGAGGATGAGGGTTTTTATATGAAACTAGAGAAAATTATATTAATGGAATAAAGAGGAGAAAGAGTACGAAGGACGAACCATCCTCCAAGCAAAATAGAGAAAATAAAATCAGGGTATAAGTACAAATGACTGATCAGCAGAAAACTCCAAAAACCCAGCACATATCCCCAATCCTACAATGCTTACTAAAGACATCCCCGTGAGATGTTTCCAAAAAAGGTTCCTTGCTCAGCTACCTTGTCTGGGAACTCAATTTCCAAGGTCCCTTGGGTTCTCTGAGTAATTGGTGAGATAACCACACCTCAGCCCCCTGCCACCAAAAAGTTTCCCAGTGAAGGTGCCTCCATCAAACCTTCCAACATAGGATGGGTCTCTGCCTCAATGGCCAAATCACCAGCAGCTTTAGGAAAGGCTCTAACCACCCTGCCTCCTGGATCTCTGATCCATCACCAAACCCCATTTCTGTAGTTTCCTAATGAAGAACCATCTAAAGGAAAGAACCACTCTTTGGTTATGGCACCTTTGAACATTAGTCCAAAGGTCCATTAATTATTTTTTTTGATAGCAAAGGTCCATAATTATTTCCGTTTTAGACATATTCATTTATCGAATGGTAAGCACAAAGAAGAACAAGCAATCATTCCAAGATGTATAATTGCTGATCAGAACATACTCCACACAAAAACTAGAATCATCTACTCAAACAAAAGGTGGAAAATGTACTATATACCAGTAGATACATCAAACAAAGGCAAGTGTAATTTTTTGTATTAGGAACAACCATATTCATTTATTGAATGGTAAACACAAAGAAGAATAACCAATCATTCCAAGATGTATAATTGCTGATCAGAGCGTGCTCCACAAAAAAGCTAGAATCATCTACACAAACAAAAGATAGAAAAAAGCAATATATGCCCACTAAAGGAACTTTATGCACTCAAGGGGGAAGAAGAAAGTCTCCAACAAAAAAGACCAAGTGCTTTGCTCCTTGCTTAACCAATCAGTTTACAGCTTGATTTGTTGGACAATGAACCCAAGAGAAGGAGCATCCCACCTCACTAGCAGCATCTATAATTTTATGGACCTAGTTATTGAAATTTCATGAGCCTCTCTCCCTATTGGGCACCCACCCAAGACACAACAATAGCACAATCTCCCTCTATGATTAAATTGGATAGTCACAAAGCTTTAGCTTGCAACAAGCCCTCCAATAATGTTAATATCACTGCTCAACAGCTAACCCACTCCTGCAAGTTTAGAATAAGTTTCAATAATATGCTTGAATGATCATCAGACCTTTAATACCTAATTGTCTAGGATTATCCAAGGAACACCCATCAAAGTTTGACTTTACCAAATCTACTAGAGGAGTTAACCAATTGAGCATATCCATCCTATATGATCTCTTTGAGTGGCAGATATTCTTCCAATATAGCAATAGAAGATACAAAAGAATATCGACAAAAGGTCTGGTCATTAAATCTCAAAGGGAAGAGAAGAAGTAAATCAAATCCCAAATAGCATCCACAAATATTATAGTATTCCTCTCCAACCATAAAAACCATATCAAGGATAAGATAGTGTTGAAATTTGGCATTCAAAGTTAGGGTTTTAATTTAGGAAAGTATTTTAGGAATAAAAAAGGAGAGATCATTTAGGATGATTCAGTTTCCTAATTTTAGGAGAGAATCAAGCTAGATTGATATTTTCTTATTCAGTCATTTGTGTATATATATGTGTATGGTGTGTACCTAAAAATGAATAAAGGAATTTAGAAATTCTTCATGGTATCAGAGCCAGTTTTCTGAAACCCTAATCCCTTCTGGCTACCTCTTATTCAGGCCATCATTCATTCCGGCCAAATCTCTGGCCATCTCTCAATCCGACCATCTCTCTCTGGCCATATTTCATTCCGGTCATCAGTCCCTGTTCTCAAAGCCAAGGGAGAAAACACTTTCCGGTCGGTCGAATCGTCGTCAGAAAACATTCACCGCCGGCGACTTTTCCGGCGAACTTTCCTGGCGACGGTTTTTTTCACACCGCAAGGAGCGCCCGGAGGAGATCTCCAACTTTTCCTAAAGCACCGGAGCCAGAAAACCATCCACGCGCCGCCCATGCGTGTTTTTCCAGTCGACGACTGCATCTCACGTGCCGGCGCGTGAGGGCGCCTGAGCCACTTTCCGGCGACGCGCTTCCAACTCCAGGCTCGCTTGACGCCAACCAGCCACCCTACGTACCTGTTTCTGCCATCCGAGCCCTACACGTGCCTCTTTTGGGGTTCTTTTGCTTCCACGGGCCCTCTGATCAGTTTTTCCGACGTCCTCCGGCTATTTTTCCTCAACTCCAATCCCTGCACGTGCCTTGGAAAGTGTTCTTCTACCTTTCCGGTCCATGACAAAATACGGAATAACATCATCACAAGTATCCAGCGTCACGTCACCAGAATCAGGGGGCAGATCTGAAATTCCAAACCTTGGTGGCAGTGATTCCTCTCCTATTCTCATCACAGGACACAAATTAAATGGCCATAACTATTTACAGTGGTCACAATCTGTGTTGTTGTTCATTTGCGGTAAAGGAAAGGATGAGTACCTCACTGGAGAAGCAGCCATGCCAGAAACTACAGAACCGGGTTTCAGGAAGTGGAAGATTGAAAACAGCATGATCATGTCATGGCTTATCAATTCCATGAACAATGACATAGGTGAAAATTTCTTGCTGTTTGGGACTGCAAAGGACATATGGGATGCAGCCAAAGAAACTTACTCAAGTTCTAAAAATACTTCAGAACTTTTTCAGGTTGAATCAGCCCTACATGACTTCCGCCAAGGAGAGCAGACAGTTACTCAGTATTACAACACACTCACAAGATATTGGCAGCACCTTGACTTATTTGAGACTCACTCATGGAAATGTTCTGATGATGCAGCAACATACAGGAAAATTGTGGAACAAAAGAGACTGTTCAAGTTTTTCCTAGGACTAAACAGGGAATTGGATGATGTTAGAGGCCGAATCATGGGCATTAAACCCCTGCCAAGTCTCAGGGAGGCTTTTTCAGAGGTTAGGCATGAAGAAAGTAGAAAGAAAGTGATAATGGGATCCAAAGAGCAACCTGCCCCAACATTGGATGCCTCTGCCCTTGCTGCTCGGTCATTTAATAGTAGTGGTGGAGATCGTCAGAAACGGGATAGGCCTTGGTGTGATTATTGTAAGAAACCAGGCCATTATAAGGAGACTTGCTGGAAGCTTCATGGCAAACCGGCTGATTGGAAACCAAAGCCACGGTTTGACAGAGATGGCAGAGCACACATGGCTGCCAACTCTGAGAGCACATCTATTCCCGAGCCGAGTCCATTCAACAAAGAACAGATGGAGATGCTACAGAAACTATTAAGTCAAGTTGGCAGTGGCAGTACTACCGGTGTAGCCTTCACTGCTAATCGAGGAGGAATGAAGTCGTGGATAGTGGACACAGGTGCTTCTAATCACATGACAGGAGATGCTGTCATTCTTCAAAATTACAAGCCAAGTAATGGTCATTCATCCGTCCATATTGCTGATGGTTCAAAGTCAAAAATTGCCGGGACATGTTCTATAAAACTTACTAAAGACTTATATCTTGACTCTGTCCTCCATGTTCCAAACTTGGATTGTAATCTTTTGTCCATTAGCAAATTGGCTCGTGATCTCCAATGTGTTACTAAATTTTATCCAAACTCGTGTGTTTTTCAGGACTTGAAATCGGGGAAGATGATTGGCAGTGCTGAATTGTGTTCCGGGCTCTACCTCCTCTCATGTGGCCAATTCTCAAACCAAGTCTCTCAAGCAAATTGCGTACAGTCTCAGAGCATGTTAGAGTCTTTCAATTCTGTGTCAAATTCTAAGGTCAATAAAGATAGTGAGATTATAATGTTACACTATCGCCTTGGTCATCCTAGCTTTGTTTACCTTGCAAAATTGTTTCCCAAATTATTTATCAATAAAAATCCAGCATCTTATCACTGTGAAATTTGTTAGTTTGCAAAGCATACTCGAACAGTATATCCTCAAATCCCATACAAACCTTCGACTATTTTCTCTCTAGTACATAGTGATGTGTGGGGTCCCTCCCGGATAAAAAATATTTCTGGCACTCGATGGTTTGTGACATTCGTTGATGATCATACACGGGTAGCATGGGTTTTCCTTATGAAAGAAAAGTCAGAGGTCGGGCACATTTTTCAAACCTTCAATCTTATGGTTCAAAATCAATTCAATTCCAAAATTCAAGTCCTCAAGTCAGATAATGCAAAGGAATACTTTACTAGTAGTCTCAGTACTTATCTTCAAAATCACGGCATTATCCACATAAGTTCTTGCGTTGACACCCCACAACAAAATAGGGTGGCTGAACGCAAGAATAGACATCTCTTGGAGGTTGCCTGGTGCCTTATGTTTTCCTCTAATGTTCCAAACTATTTCTGGGGGGAAGCTATTCTCACAGCTACTTATTTGATTAACCATATGCCATCCAGAGTGCTTACCTTTCAATCCTCACGTCAACTTTTTTTAAAACAATTTCCTCACCCCTGTGCAGCCTCTTCTGATTTACCACTCAAAGTATTTGGTTGCACGGCATTCGTTCATGTGTATCCTCAAAATCGTAGCAAATTTGCTCCTTGAGCCAATAAGTGCATTTTCCTAAGGTATTCTCCAACCCAAAAAGGGTACAAATGCTATTCTCCAACCAACAAAAGATTTTACACCATCATGGACGTCTCTTTCTTTGAACATGTCTTTTTCTATCCCAAATCTCATGTTCAGGGGGAGAGCATGAATGAACATCAAGTTTGGGAGTCTCTTCTTGAGGATGTACCTTCTTTTCACTCAGAGTCACCAAATCCTTCCCAATTCGCGCCCACTGAGTTGTCCACACCCATGCCGTCATCAGTCCAGCCAGCCCAGCACACAAATGTTCCTTCTCCTGTGACCATCCAGTCTCCCATGCCTATTCAACCTATAGCCCCACAACTTGCTAATGAGAACTTACAAGTTTACATCAGGAGGAGGAAAAGACAGGAATTAGAGCACGGATCACAGTCAACATGTGGCCAATATATTGACTCCAATTCAAGTCTTCCTGAAGAGAACATAGGTGAGGATAGAACTGGAGAGGTGTTAATTCCCAGCATTGATGATTCTACTCTGCCGATTGCATTGAGGAAGGGTGTTAGGAAATGTACAGATCATCCAGTTGGGAATTATGTTACATATGAAGGGCTATCACCATCTTACAGAGCATTTGCTACTTCTCTTGATGATACTCAGGTTCCCAACACAATACAAGAGGCATTAAAAATTTCAGAATGGAAGAAGGCAGTACAAGATGAGATTGATGCACTTGAGAAGAATGGGACATGGACTATCACAGATTTGCCGGTTGGGAAGAGGCCCGTGGGGTGCAAGTGGATTTTCACCATAAAATACAAAGCAGATGGATCAGTCAAGAGATTCAAGGCTCGTTTGGTAGCTAGAGGGTTTACACAATCCTATGGGATAGACTATCAGGAGACTTTTGCTCCTGTTGCAAAACTGAACACTATCAGGATTCTTCTCTCATTGGCTGTCAATCAAGATTGGTGCTTGCAACAACTGGACATAAAAAATGCGTTTCTAAATGGTGACCTAGAAGAGGAAATCTACATGGAAATACCACCTGGTTTCGAAGGAAGTATGGCAAAGAATCAGGTTTGCAAACTCCAAAAATCCTTGTACGGCCTTAAACAATCTCCCCGAGCCTGATTTGATATATTCACAAAAGCGGTCCTGAAGCTGGGCTACAAACAAGGTCAGACTGATCATACTCTATTTGTCAAGAAGTCTCATGCCGGGAAAATGCCCATATTGATAGTCTATGTTGATGATATTATTCTATCTGGGAATGATATGGAGAAATTACAGAATTTGAAGAAGTATTTGTCAGAAGAGTTTGAAGTTAAAGACCTTGGAAATTTGAAATATTTCCTTGGTATGGAAGTGGCTAGATCAAGGAAGGGAATTGTAGTCTCTCAAAGAAAATACATACTCGATCTTCTTAAGGAGACCGGTATGCTTGGATGCAAACCAATTGATACTCCTATGGATAGTCAGAAGAAACTTGGTATCGAGAAAGAAAGTACACCGGTAGATAGGGGGAGATATCAGCGGCTCATCGGGTGCTTGATTTATCTCTCACACACTCGGCCAGATATTGGCTTTGCAATGAGTGCTGTAAGTCAATTCATGCACAGCCCCACTGAGGAACACATGGAAGCAGTCTACAGGATTCTTAGATATTTAAAAATGACACCAGGGAAAGGTCTATTCTTCAGAAAGACAGAGAACCGTGACATTGAAGTATACTCAGATGCGGATTGGGCAGGAAACATCATTGACAGGCGGTCCACTTCTGGATATTGTTCTTTTGTCTGGGGAAATCTTGTTACCTGGAGGAGTAAGAAGCAATCAGTTGTAGCCAGAAGTAGTGCAGAAGCTGAATACAGACGATAAAAAGGGTTCTTAGTGAACTGGGACAAACGAGTTCATCTCCAATTCTGATGATGTGTGATAATCAGGCAGCTATAAGCATAGCAAAGAACCCCGTGCATCATAATAGGACCAAGCACGTTGAGATTGACAGACACTTCATCACAGAGAAGGTGACTAGTGAGACGGTTAAATTGAACTATGTTCCTACCAAGCACCAAACCGCAGACATCCTCACCAAAGCTTTACCTAGGCCTAACTTCGAAGACTTAACTTGCAAGCTGGGATTATATGATATATATTCTCCAACTTGAGGGGGAGTGTTGAAATTTGGCATTCAAAGTTAGGGTTTTAATTTAGGAAAGTATTTTAGGAATAAAAAAGGAGAGATCATTTAGGATGATTCAGTTTCCTAATTTTAGGAGAGAATCAAGCTAGATTGATATTTTCTTATTCAGTCATTTGTGTATATATATGTGTATGGTGTGTACCTAAAAATGAATAAAGGAATTAAGAAATTCTTCAGATAGCTACTTGCCAAAGAACTTTCTCTCATCTCCATTGTACCTCTAGGAGGCACCCACTCAATCATGGCAACACAGAACAATCTATGTCAAAGTTCTAGTGCCATTGGGCAATGAAGAAAAAGAAGATATTCACTACTCTTCAAACACATAATACATAAGTCGGAGCTGAGAGCATTGTTGGGCCTCCTCAATTTAAGCAAGTCATTGGTATTAATAGAACAAACCTAGGGTAGTTGTCTACAATCAAATAGATGGCTTAGGATTTTTATCTTTCAATGTTCAAGGAGAGGAACAAGGGATAAAGTTTATGGTAGTGAGATAAAATCAAATAAAAATATAGTGGAAGAAAATAAAGAAAAGAAAGGATAGAAATCTTAAAGTCACACTAAGACTTTCTAGGAGTCTCACTTAAAAGAAGATCATGGAGTCTCACCGTTAAAAATTGCTAAGCATGCAAGAAAACATAATATTATTAATTATCAATTAAGACTAGGATCTAATTGTCCTATAACCTAATTTTGATTCTAATAATTGGCTACTTGTAATTTAACTCTAACAAATATTAATCCTAATTTAATTTCAAGTAATACTAATCATAATTTAATTGCAACTAATACTAATTTTCTTTCTTGATACATATCTTGGAAATTCATCCTCATCATTCTTATTAGCCACAAGTCGTGCAAAAGCCTAAACATAAACAGGTGCAAACGCACCCAAAAAAAATGGAAAAAAAGGAAACCACCTTCATAATAAAAACCAGGGCTTATTTGACTCCCCATTTGTAACATCAGCAGCTTAAATTCAAGAAATTACGTTTGCATGTAAAAAGGGTAATAAGGGATTTAACTACAGTTTATGCCTTAAACTACAAGAAGTTTGGAACTCAGATTTTTACAGCCAATAAGGTAAAAAAAAAAAATGGAATACGTTAATTTTAACTGAAATAGGAAAATCGAGGAGCTTCATCTTCCCTCAATTATTTTTTCCCAACCTTTTACACGAGTTTCCTGAATATTCTTTTCACTTCACTTTTTCTGGTTTCTTTCACACATCTTACTTGTAGTAAAATAACACTCCTTATAATACACCACCATTTATTTTAGGGTTGATTTCACTCACATCCCCTCATGTTTTGGGTAAATACACCCAGCCCCCGTTGGTTTGAAATTTCATCAAATACCTCCTTTATTTTGAGTAGGGGAGGCACTTGATAAAATTTCAAATCAATGGGGACCAAGTGTATTTAGCCAAAACCTCAAGAAAGGTGAATAAAATTAACCCTTTGTTTTATAGTAAAGAAATAAAATAATATTTCCACCGAGAATCATTCACATTTGAGTATGATTAAACCTGAGTAAAAATACCTTAATTAACAAAACCTGAATAAGTCAAATTCAAAATTAGCTCCAACCTTCCATAAAAATCCATAGACTCCAATAGTTCCCATCCAACAACTGAATTCTAACCCATAGCAAAAGTTAAAATGGTTGTTGTTACTTATTTTACATACCCTCATTCAAATCATGTCTTATATGCTGTGAAATAAAGGCTAATTGGTACTTTCTAGTGCCTTGTTCAAGATGGTCAACTTGGAAATAATTTGACTACATCTATAATCATTTTAGTTGCTGGAATGTATCCACAACAAATTATAGCCAAACAGCAGTCATATCCAAACATAGAACCTAAACACCAAAGGTGATTAAAATAAAAAAGGAAATTCAGTTAGCTCTTTATTGGTTGGCACAATCTGCCAGCCTTTCTTCATATAAGTTTATAAGTATCTCCTTAGCTAATCAATTTCTTCCTTCCCATCAACCTGTCCCCATTTTCTTTTTTAATTTTTACTAGAATCATAAATGATAAAGAAAAGATAAAAACAGGAAACTCACCCCATAGAGGAATCCAATATTCCATGCTGTAGATAAACGGCCTTCCGTGAATCACGTCTTCAATATCACATCATAGGCATCAGAAACAAAGGATTAAACAAAGTCCAATCATGACATCAAATAGGCAAACCATAACGATACTTCAAAAGGAAAACATAAATAAATCAGAGGTTGATTTATACCTGGGAATTCTTTCCAAAAGAAGCACATAACCATCAGCAGTGACCACACGGATAGCTTCGTAAGGGTACCTAAGATAGGTGGATAAGTAAGAAAATTGCTAAATATATGCAGAATGCCAAAAGTAAAACTCAACCAAGGCCTTACCCAAACTCTGTTATGACATCCTGACATGTCCGGGCATCTGTATTTAGAGTGTTATTAAAAGTAGTTTTCCTTTCTCTAACAGTTGGATCATCCTCTCCAAGTGTAGCCGTAGGGACAGAGGCATCCAAACCACCAGCAGAAATATCAGTATTACTACTGTGGGAAGAAACCCATCTAAACATTATTCTGAAAGCTTCAGATGGTGAAAGAACACAATGTGCTGCCTTGTGAACAACATCAAATATCGCCTCTATGAATATCTCAATTGCTAGATGAAGATCCTGGTTAACATAATATCATTATAAGTAATGAAATACGACATGTATATAAAAATTTTTACAAGACACAAGATAAATTAGCAGGAAACATAAAAGCAAGGATTCTTAGGGCATTATAGAGTGTTTCTTGCAGCAACCTCAATTACTCCACGTCTCCTGTCAGTGGTGAGATGAAAAGGATGATCCTTGAGGGTGTATACTCTCTTAAGAGGACGTGCAGGTGAAGGCTGGTGGCTTCCTGAGGTGGATGGGGATTTTGACCCCCTAGAAAAAGACAAATGATAAAGACAAAATGGTATCCCCAGCAGAAACTTTACAGGAAACAGAATCCACGAAAATATCCATATAATCCAGCATGTCCAAATCTTATCATCCTTTGTATAACTGCTTGCCCTGGAGAGGCGAGAACTTTGAGATAAAGGTGATGGAGGATATGCGCCATCATTATCTTCTTCTCCAGATGAGTGATCATCACTTGATGAAGTATCAGAATCCACAGAAAGTTCATGGATAAACTGGTTGAAAGAGGAGACGCCACTAGCATCATCATGAAAAAGTGGAGATATTAAAAATGGGAATATGTGATAAAAAGCAAGGCATAACAGCAGTAAACTTTTACATGGGAAATATTATCATCCAACAAGGAGGTGGGGCAGACAACACAGAACTGAAAAAAGTACTATAATGGAAATAAGACAATTCAAAATCCTTCTCATTATAAAGATGCTACATAAGAATTGTAAAGACTATGCTTGGGTGGAAAATTCTACTCGCTTGTGAATATTCTTCATACACAGAAGTAGTACTAAAGGTGTTTAAAGGAGAAGAGGAAAACCCAGAAGAATATGCATTCAGGCAGTGGCAAAAGACAAGGTGTCTTGTGATGCATAGGAGGAGATGAAACTTGAACCTGGATAGAGCTGAATGCCAAAGAGAAAAGGAGAAAAAATGTAGCTGACTGATGTAGGGTTTTAAGGCTTTGGTAAATGGAGTTAATTTGATTTGTCTATCCATGCAAATAAATTAAGCAATTAGCCACCAATTCTCCCATCATATAAGGAACGATCCACCCAGTTTTGCATTTTGATCTTTCTCCACCTTCTATGGATTGTTAATGGAAAATCAAAATGCAATTCATAGAACTTATTTGGCAAAAAATAGGTCTTAAAATAACAAGTCAGACACTAGTAGTTCTAAGAATCTCCCCAATAGCTAAGTTTCCCTATTTTATTTTATTTTTGCTTTATGTGCTTTCCCCTTATAAGTTCTCTTTGTCCTAGGGGCGGTTCCAACATGATGCCTTTCATTTTAATAAGATTCTGAGAAAAAAATTTAAGACAATATTACATCAATAAACTTTGATTAGTTTAAAATTCTAAATTTTTATGTTGATTTTGTAATAAAAATTTTCTAATAGACTACATATTGATAAAATATAATTCATATTTAATTTCTTATCATGAGAGAATTCAAAAAAAAAAAAAATTATATTAATTATTATAATTTACCTTTAGATTTGTTAAGATGTTAATTTTGAACTATTAATTATTATATTTATCTTTTAATTTTATATGATATCAATTTTAAAAAAATTAAGTGACATCAAAGTAAAATAATACTTAACATCTTATTAAAAGAGAAAAGATAGTAAACATATTCTCCAATTATGATTAACCATGTAGTATTATAAATGACTTATATGTATCTTACTATGCTTATATATAGTGTTAGTTTATTTTTTATTAACGTCATATCCAAGCATCCACACTCATAGTTGAAATCCTTTTCAGCCGAGTCCCCATGTTTTAAGATTTTAAGATGCAAAGGATCCAACATCTAGACACATACCTGCACCCACCAAGCAACACTTGTATCTAAACCCATGTAACATAACTCTCTTCTAATAAAATTAAGCTTCTTAAAGGAAAATAAGAACAAGCATAAAAACAAGCAGGTGATAACAAGCAACAGTTTGATAAGAATGTTTGAATCTTACTTCCCCATCCAGCGTGGAAGACGAGGTCCACGGAAAGTTGGCCTGAGCTCCCAGCCATGAATACCTTCAAGAATATTGGCCTTCCCAGGCAGAATGGCCAATAGAAGTGCTGACATTCCATTTATCAGCCTTGCAATATTGTTCAAAGACTCATAAGTGATAGTCTTCACGGACCTGTATCAAGAGTAGAGAACTCATACATACGTTCAAAGCTCAATTGGTAAGACAACATATAAATCAACTAATCAAGAAGCTGAGGAAAAAGAACTCCTCATAAGTGACCACCTAAAAGGAAACTAAAAACAATACAAAATTTAAGAAAAAATAAGTGACATAGGAGATTTTCCATTCCATCACAGGTAAATCTGGAAAATCACCTAAAAGAATTTTATTAGTATATATGAATGGAATCAAAGACTTAATGTAATCCAGGGGGGGGGGGGAAAAGCTTTTGCAGATTGCCAAGGAATCAATCAATGGTATCTGAAACTAATCAGAATAGAGGGCATTTTATTCATAATACTCAGTTGCAGCAAAAGTACCAAGGACCATCTTAGATAGGGATGATAAAATGGATAACAGACATTCTTTCACTGGTGATTCTTTAGTAAGTGTATTGATAAAAAAGGGAAATGATAAATTGGCTTTTCACTTTCACAGACAGGTGTCTCTACAAGCATATACACGATTACTGCCAACATTTATCCACTGCATAAGGGAGCCTGACAAGATACCATCTCTCCTGAAGCTGCATTCACAAATAAACTCTTGATTGGTTAACCTAGAGACAATTGATAATGAATGTAGCTCCATCTTCTCCACCAGTTACACTATTTTGATTCATGATGAAGCTAAGGTTGGTCTATCGCATCAAGTAGTACTCTCCTTTTTTTCATTTCACATTGATAGCAAATGTAATGAGTACAATTCTTGAATTCTGTTCAAAGTGCAAATGACAGCAGTGATTGGAATTATCTTACTAAACAGGAATAGCATTAGCACCTCTGAGTTGCAATTTGCTTATGAGACAATTCTTTTCTGAACCTCTGATTCCAAAAAGATTCCTAAGCTCATCCTCCCTTGGTTTGAAAGAACTTTGGATTTGGAAGAAAACCTCCAAAAATATTCAAAAAGAGCAGCACTGAAAACAGGCAAGTGCTTGCCTACCAGCAGAATCCTAGCAAGTTGAGTGGCCTCCTAAATGGTTTGTCCTGTCTTTTAATGGAAATCACAGGGCATCTGAGTATTTTACATCATTAAAAAAGATGATGCCAAAAACCTAGTTTCTTGAAACAAATTTAGGTGGCTAATGGAATTGAGAAGCTTAAGAATGATTCCAGTAAATAGGGCTGTGTGAGAAGAAGGCTTATTTGGCTGATAGTGATACAAGAGTTCCCTTTTATCCATCTCATAGACCCCTTTATCAGCTAATAAGCAAAGATGCTTTCATAAAAAAGGACCCCATAAAAATATCCTGATTTAAGAGGTTCAGATTATGCAACTTTTGGACCCCTAGGGCAGCTGATAACATAAATCCTTGCACAAGAAAGGTCAAACATCTCTTTAATAAGCTATGTTTAGTTGCTTGTATATAGTATGAGATAGAATAATAGGTGGAATAATATATTATATCCTATGTTTGGTTGGTGATGAGATATAATAAGTTATACAATCACTTATCATATCTTATCATTAACCAAATATCCAACAGGATAAGTGGTGATATATTATCCAACCTCTTTTTTACATTCCCTCTACATGGGATGCGATAATCCTAAATTGAGATATGAAATATACATATCTCATGGATCATAAATTTACTCCTCATAATTTTTTTCAATTTTATCACTTATTTTTCAAAAAAAAACATTATAAAAAAGAAAGAAATAATTCTATATGTATATATAATAAATATAATGTAACATAATACAAATATATATATTATTTAATATATATATATATATATATATATATATATTTATCAACATACTATAACATTTTTTATTTATAAATTTTAAATATTTTAATCATGAATATCACTCACCAAAATTACTTATTAAATTATAAATAGTAGAACAATTTCCAAATCATACTAAATATAAGAGAGATTTAATACTATTTTTAGTAGCAAATATATATTTTTTTTTTATCAGAAACGAAGAAAATTATATTAAAAGAAGAAGAGATACAAGAGAAAGAGAAGAAAACAAGAGAAGGATGAAAGGTCCTTTCCACAAAAACAAAAACTGAATAAAAGAGAAAACACCCAACTTTAGAAAACTAAAAACAAAGAAAAACCCCAAACAATAGTAGCAAATATTGGGATGCAATATGATTTTTATTAAACAAATATCAAACATTGAAATGCAATATGTTTTCCATTTCTTTTTTTATTCCTTCTACAAATCAAACATGAGGATGATCCAACATATTTCATGGATAAAATATGTCAGGATATCCTTTCCATCAGATGAAATATCCTAGAATATCATATCTCATTGAAAATGATATCCTAAGATATGCATATCTTATCTTATCATATCCTATTCTACCTAACCAACCAAACATAGCCTTAAGGATTTTGTTGAGGATTTCACATGATCTTAGCTCAGTTGTGAGCCTGTGAGGGTTTTGTCCTGTTTGCAAGCATGAGGTTTTTTGCAATTTTATTTTTCCACTTATTTTCTTTCTATCAAATATCGCCATATTTTCTTTCTATGAGGATATCATCATATTTTTCTTCTATTCTTTTTCAAGGACCAGTTCTCTTCATCTTCATGTATGCGCCGAAAAGGGGGTGCAGCCCAGGTACAGAGTGTATGCATCTAATGATTATTCCAAGCAAAAAAAAGAAAATATTTTACACCTAAATTCACTTCTCTCCATAATAAATACTTTGTTCTTCAAAGAAATCATAATTAAAGAAAAAGCCTTCCCAATATAATGGCTAGTGCTTGTCTTGTTATCATCCCTAATCACCATTTAGAAAAAAGAAAAAAAAAGGAAAATATAATCTGCACTTTTTAAAATGTTGACCTCATCAATTAGATCTTTTGGCATATTAAAGTATAGTACCAAATATTACAAGACAAATGTTGTAGGTTTTTAGAACAATAGAAGAAAAGGTACATCCTGCTTCTAAAGGGTAGGCTTGCAGGCTAAGCCTCCAGGTAAACAAAACAAAATCAGAATTTTTAGCCAGAAAATCAGTAAAGCCTAAAATATAGCAATAGAGAAGAGAAAGAACATTGAATGGAGAACATCTTCAATATAGGACACCAAGTTGGTTGATGCATAACCCACTAGTTCACAAATTCGATCAAACATCCATCTTCTCAATACATTCTCTTGCAACAAGAGCTAACTTCACCTTGCTAGCAATCCATTGCCTAAAATCAACCAATTTTACACAATCCTCTAAATAATTCTCATTTCTCAAAACTGCCTTCATCAAAATCAATATGACTCCAAAGCTAAAAAAAATTATGATCTCCATATCACAAAACTCCAAATGCACACCTCCAGCAATCAAAATGATTCACAACCAAAAATAACAAACAAGAAACAACATTACCAATAGCCAAAGAAATATAGGACACCAAGTTAGTAGATGCATAACCCACTAGCTCACAGATTCTTCACAAATTTAAGGACCCCCATCCAAAGTACACAGGATGTCGATCAAATATCCATCTTCTCAATACATTCTCTAGTAACAAGAGCCGACTTCCCTTTGCTAATGATCCAACACCTAAAATCAACCAATTTTACACAATCCTCCAAACAATTCCCTTTTCTCAACACTGCCTTCATTAAATTCTATATGAGTCCAAGGAGGAGGGGGAAAAAGAGACCAATCTCCATATCACAAAATTCCTAATGACACACCTCCAGCTATCAAAATGATTCACGCCTAAAACAACAAACAAAAAACATTAATACCAATCGCCGACGAAATATTGCCACCAACCCATCAACCACGCATCAATTCTCTATTTATTTCAACGATCAACCCATTAAAACACACCAATGAGCCAACCCCTCCAACCCTGCTGCTGCACTTACAAATCCTAACAAACCAAAATGATCCACACACAACAGCAAAATCACGTTTTCGACAATACCCATTCCATATGAAATTTTGACAGATGCCCATTTCCCATAATCTCCCAAAAATCAAAATCAAAATCAAAATCAAAACCAAAACCATTAAGATGCATATAAATCTACATACGGAGGGAGAGAGAAGAAAAAGGAGGAAAGGGCACTGACT
This sequence comes from Vitis riparia, assembly GCF_004353265.1. Taxonomy (NCBI): domain Eukaryota; kingdom Viridiplantae; phylum Streptophyta; class Magnoliopsida; order Vitales; family Vitaceae; genus Vitis; species Vitis riparia. The sequence goes on from NC_048447.1 coordinate 16,037,129, forward strand.
CCTTGACGACTGCGAGGGACGAGTCGACGAATCGCTGCATCGTTTTGCTTAAAACCGAAAACTGGATTCCGGAATCCGGATAACGGAAAATCGGAGGAGCCCGATATATCTGGAGGAGAGAAGGCAGCGCTGATTCTTTCCCTGCCTTTAATTTTGTTTATTTTTTATGTTCTATGTCGGCACATCCACGCGGAGAATATTCATTGGTCAGGTGGCTATGTGTCTTCTCCCAGCCTCTCCTCTTCTTCTTCTATGGATGCATGGTGCCAACGTGGAACACACGTGTCATTCTGTTTCCTCTCTGCTTTCGGTGGTTTGCCCTGCACTCTACACCACGAATTATGTGTGAAGTCAGTTTCCTTAGATTAATGATCTTTCTTATGTGTTACGTTACCCTTGATTTTTCTTATATTTTAATAATATATTTGAAATTCTCTATCATACAAAGAAATTAAAATATAGTCAATATCATATATGCTATTGAATTATTATATGTATTATCATCATGTACATTGAATAAATATAAGACAAGAAGAAGAAGAGGAGAAGATGTAAAGAACAATTGATTCTCCTTGTGTTAAATGAAGGACTAGTGGGATGGGGATGCATGGACAGATGTTGCAGTGTGAAGGGGATGTGTGGACAGGTGTTCCTACCTTTTGTAATTTAGCTTATGTCGGTATTTGTTTCCATTTAAAAAAAATTATTATCATCCAAAATATTTTTAATCTATTTTTTATATTTTAAATTATATTTTATGTAGATGATAGGAGTCGAAAAAAGATGGATACTTAAATCTTATAATGTGTTCACGACATTTGAATATAAAAGGAACTCTACACACCTAAATTTATATATGTCAATATTTTAAAAATAATTTTTATAAATAATATTTTATTTTAATATTTATCCATATTTATATAATTATTTTTTAAAACAATCATAAAAAAATAAATAAAAATTTAAAATAATTAAAAGATATTCTTTAAAAATAATATTTGAAGAAGATTTGAAAAGTTACTTTTGTTAGAAAACTTAATGATGTAGTCGAAATTCTTTTTTATCTATTAAATTATCAAATTATTAAATTTATATTGTTTTCCCACAACTTTATTTTTGTAAGAAAATTTGTATGTACGTATTTTTACGGGTTTTTTTAGTACAAAAAACTATTTTAAAAAATAATTACTACCTAACAAATCCTTACATTCTATTTTATTAGCTATCCAAATTTCTAAATAAGTTGAATTTTATTATGTAGTATAGATAAAAATTCACCTATAAGCCTTGTTTGTTAATTTGGATAATGAAATTATTGCATTAATAAAAATATCATATGTGGCAACATGCAATAATATATATTATTTTATATAACTCAAAAATTTGTAATTATAAAAATATATCTTAAAGAAAATTGACATGTAAAATCAATTTATTAATCATACGACCAAGTCATATATTTCGCATGTATCCAAAGAATCTCAATTTTCTAAATCAAAAGATTATTGTGTGTTAAACAACTAGAATAAAAAAAAAAAAAAATCCAAACTGTCACCTCTAATATAAAAATATTATGCAATCCGAAATTTCATATCTATATGTAAAATTTTCTACTAATAACGGTATAACTTCTAATAATAAAAATTTATAAAAACTATCAAACACTTACCTATTTGTATAACTTGATTATCAAAATATTAATATTTTGATAATATATAAATATTGTTTATATGCTTATTATCATAACTTCAGGCTATAATAAATTTCATTATAACTTTTGGTTATATAGATTTCATAAAGTTGTACAAAATTGTTAGTTAACAATTTTGTTCTCTATAACTTCTACCTATAAGAAAGTATATATTAATAACTTTGGCATAACCTTTGATTAACATAAAGAATATTAATTTTCTCATTTTTCATAACTTTGGGTTATGAATAATAATATTTATATAACTTCTGATTATATAACAAAATTATGTATCTTCTAGTTACATAGTTGTTCATTAACAATTTTGTTTTGTATAACTTCTAGTTATACAAGAGAATTAGAAATTGTATGCATATCTTCTGGCTGTGAAACAATTGTTAATAAAAATTGTTTTCCATAATTTATGTTGTGAAAAATAAGTGAGTACAAAATTAAAAGCCAATATTTTACATAACTCAATAAAATATTCAAATTTATACATAGCTTCAACCTATGGACTATTTATGTATAACTTCTAGTTACACAATATAAAAAAATTAAAAGTTAATATTTTTCATAACTTCAGGTCATAATTACTTTGTCATAACAAGAAAATATTTAAATTTGTGCATAACTTTAAGTTATAAACTTTCATTATATAGATTTATATATTTATGTGTAACTTCTAGTTACACAATATAATTAAAAGAAATTAAAAGTTAATATATTTCATAGCTTCAGACCATAATTACTTTGTCATAACAAGAAAATATTTAAATTTGTGCATAGCTTTAAGTTATAAACTTTCATTATATAGATTTATACATACCTTCAGATTATAAACATTTATTTATTTATTTTATAGCTTCTTGATATATAATATTGTTTAGTATAACATCCAGTTATACCAAATAATTAAAAATAAATAATTAAGTCATGTATTTGTAATTTTGTAATTTTCCCCATAACTTCTGGTTATAGGAATTGCACATATTTTTCATAACTTCTTTATGAATTTACTCTATAATTTATAATTTACCCCATAACTTTTTGGTTATAGGGATTATACATATTTATGTATTCAAATAAATTAAATGAAAATAGAAATTAAAGGATAATAAAATAGAAAATCATGATATAAGTTTATCACATACCTTTTTATGAGAAAGAAGAGAGAAGAGTCTTTCTATTTCTCTGATGATATGTTGTAAAATTATAAAGCAAAAGAAAAAGAAAATAAGGAAGAGAATAAAATAATTTTCATTAAAGGTATTAATCTTTTATAGGGAGTCACAAAGAGATATACATCCATATGGATGATTATCCATAAGTTCACATAATCAGATAAATTCTCATATTTTATAATAAAATAAATAATTTTTATTTAAAATCAAAATTTTTAAAAATGGTAATTAATAGTTTAATGTTATTAAAAAAAAAAAAAAAAAAGACTCAGCCGATTTCCCAAAATGTCCAAGTCGGTGGTGGATCTCACGTCAACATCTCTCCCATCTCTTCACACCAACTTATTTTGAAAACGAATGTTGGGGGATAACAAAAGGTCAAATTTGCATTTTTATAATTACCAAATCCACGAGGATCACACTTTCTACTTGTGAAGCTTGTGCTCACGTGACCCATGCCTATATTATTTATTTTATTTAGATGAGTAGTACTCTTTTCATCCTGTTACATCAGAGACTATGTCGATCATAACATATTAGAAAGTATTTTTAGTTTTTTTTTTAAATATTTTAAAAATAATAAAAATTTTAATATTAAAAATTTTAAAATTATTTTTGAAATTAATTAACATGAAAAATAAAATAATAAATTGAAATTAAGATTAATTAGCATAAGGATTCTTTCGTTTAATTTACGGTGAGAATTTATATTTGCATCCATCACACACTATTTTACATATTATTTTAAAATATTAATTCTATTTAACACTTTTGACTAAAATTATTTTGAGACAAAATCTTATTTTCGAAGTTTGTTATTAACAAAGAAAAAAGCATTTAAGACATATTTAAAGTCAATTCCAACCTCTATTTTGTACTCTTTTTTTTTTTTAAAAAAAATTATGCATTATTATAATATACTTTAGGGTTTATAATTTGTGTAAAATTTCACCATTTTTTGTTATTAAAATAATTTAAAATTGTTTAAAAAATGAAATATTTTGAAGAAAAAAAGCAATATAAATTATTTAAAAAAAAAAAAACCAAAACCCACTCTAGTGGTGTTTAAACCGCTAAGATTTGATACAAATATAATTCATAATGCTTTTAAGAATGTCCGAAAATATATATTTTTTTTTATAAAACTAACTTTAAGAATATTTTAATTAATTTATTAAATAGCATTTTTTTCTTAGGAAAATTCTTACTTTTCATGGAGGATTCCCGATACACAACCTTAGAAACAAAGTCCTTTCACGTGACAAAGGTTTGAAAAAGGAAAAATTTCAAACATATTTTTGGAACCAATCATTAAAAGTAACATTTATTTTTTGTCACGTAACTCATGCGTTGAATTTTAAGGCACTTCTCCATGGTACTTTTATATCATCCAATATTTAAAAATTAATTTTCTATTATTTTAAATTTATATTAAAATGCCTCCTAAAGAAAATGAAGATTCTTGGATTGGATGGTAGAGTGACTCCTAAGGTGATTCATTTATTTTAAATATTTTATATAAAAATTTAATAATAACAAAAACATATAAATTTTTAGCAAAATTTAATTAATGTAATTCTCTTTATTATTTTTCATAATATAATCAAATATGATAAAGTTAGTTTTCTTAATATTTTATTTTCTTTCCTTAAATATGAGAAGGTATCGTTAGAGTATCAAATTGATACCCATCAAAACACGAAACTAGTCATATCATATTCTTATGTATTTTATGTTTTATTATTTCGTACTTTTATTCTATTCTTTTTATACATCAATTTCGTTTTTTTATATTTTAATTATATTTGTTTATGCCCAATGATTCAATTAGTCACTTAATCTCATCCATTAGAGCATGACTTAACTTTCTACTAATCTCTTTCTTTTTACATGGGTACATTGAACGATAACTCAATCTCAATTCAAACACGTAAACCATTGCCTTTTCTTATAAAATTTGTAGATAAAAAATAATTGTAAGTACCAATCACATTGTGTCACACATGTATTTTAGGTCTTATTATTTTTCATTTTTTTTATACTTTCACTTATTTATTTAGACTTTAATCTTATTTATTTATACCCAATAAGTCAATCAATCAATCATTCAATTTCATCGACTAATTGACAAATCAAACTTTTCACTAATATCTTTATTTTTTATATGAGGTATATTAGAAAACAACTTCATCTTAATTCAATAGAGAGTCACTCGATCATAAAAATAGTTGATCATGCTAGAATATAATACGCGCTAAAACTAGTCTTTTCTTGTAAAATTGATAAAATTGAGAATATAAAATTTTCCTTCAATTCCTAACAATCAATACCCTATAATATTAATCCAATAACATAGAATTAATAATTTCATCTCACCGATTTCACCTAATTTTTTTATTACACTATTACACACGTTTAATAATGGAAAGTTTGTAAATTTGATTATATTATTACACACGTTCAATCATGGAAATTATTCAATACCAAATCCGTACCTACAAACTTTTCATGATTGAACGTTTATAATAGTGTAATCCTGTTTTTTTTTTGAAATGATCATCAAATTATGGATTTAATCTTTTTTGAAAAATTATTTATTTTTATATAAATATTTTTTATCATTTCAAGTATTTATATATAAGTTTTTTATTTTTATAAGAAAATAATAAATGTATATAAATTAGGTTTTTACTTATTATTTTAATCGAATAACCCGTTCATTTGTTTATTTATGTTTTTGACTTTCAGTTTGCAGTCGTGTCCTAAGCACAGAAATTTCCCGCCCCACGGGAGCGTGAAATCTTTGGAATCGGCCCCTCGTGTTTGAAAAGTGAGAAAATCAATCCCACTTTTCATCACAAGGCCATTTATTGACGCTGCTTTTCACTGTTTACGTACTTCAAAGAGTCCTCCTCTTCTTTCTACATTAGCACTCTTTCCATAGCTAGAGCAGAAGATAAGCAGACAATAATAGAGGAGGAGAAAGCTTGCGGTAAGCACTTCAATTTTGCCATCCTACATCTACATAGAAAATGGTTGCATTTTCGATCAATTTGGCACGAGAGAATAGGAATCAAAATGGAATTGAATTAATTAAATTTTGTACATAAGTCATGAAAAATGATTAATTAAGTTTTATTTTTCATGAAAAATGAATTTATAATTAGAAAGTGGAATGAATTTTCTATTCATAAGTCATGTTCTACTTATAAAAAAAAAGTGGTCTGAAACTTTTCATACATGCCATTTTACGTGCATTGATTGCTAAATTACTTGGAGGAAGAAATATTTTTTCAAAAAAATTGGTTTTTTTTTTTTTTTTTTTTTAAGAATATTGTATCAATTTTTTTTTTAAATAAGTAATATTAAATTTCCTTATTTTATAAGGAAAGTTGTTGAAAATATTTATATAAATATTATAGATGATGATAGGAAAATATTATGAGATGAGAATAAGTTTATACAAATTATAAAAGGTGAATAGAGATGAGGAAGAACAAAAAATACCAATGAAATTAGGAGCTCATGATTCATGATGTAGATATAAGGAGTCGAAAAATATGAGATGTTTTAAGAATAAAATAATTGTATTTGGTTCTACCTTAAGATTTTTTTGTCATTTATAAATGTAGACATTATTAACTGAATCACGATAAAATCTCGTTTATCATTATGTTAATTGATTTATTTTTGAGTTATTGAATTAACATATTTGTATTGAAAATTTTCATTGACATAATAATAATATTGTCAGGGAGTGAACTTTAAAAAACTCGTGTTGTTAAACTTATTTTTTAGAAAATTTTAAAACATTGCTAACATTATCAACATATTTTTAAATAGTATAAAAATTGAAAATGTGAATCTCAATAATGGAATACACCTGGGGGTGGGGGTGAATAGGTGTTTTATAACAATTTTGAAATTCTCCCAACAAATATTACCTAACCTTAGACCATCTTAATGTCAAGAAACTTTTCTTCCAACAACTTTTCAACAAATCATAACATCCACAAGCAAGAATGCATGCATCAACACTCTCCCAATAATTTATCAATGCAAAACACATGCAAATGCTTCAACACTCCTAAAAAATAAATCAAAATGTAGAGTGAGAGAAAGAGACAATGAACACCGGATTTTAACGTGGAAAACCTCCAAAGAGATAAAAAACCACGGACCTATCACCAATTGAAAAACTCCATTACGAAGAATAAAAACTAAGTACAAGGTTTTACCTAGCTCAAGCCAACCAATCCTTCCTGGACTACTTGACTAGTACCTTCATTTTCAGCTTCTCTCTTCTTCTTTCGGAGCACACTTGGAGTACGCACCAAGCTCAATCCCGGCCTCTTCTTGAATCCACACAAGAAGAAAAATGGGTATGCACCCAAACCCAAATAGAATGAGAGATTGAGATGTGAATGAAGGAATGAATCAACCCATTTATTGCTCAAGAAAATCTATTTCAAACTAGTTTGGAAAACATTAAGAGAAGTGGATTTTCTTTGCAATCAAAAACCCCAAATTAGGAAAGCAAAAATGAGAAAATGAAGAACACTTGGAGTGTGGCTGCTCTCCCCACGTTTTTTGCAGTCTCTCACACCAGAAAATAAGAGAAGATTGGTTTTTAAAGTGTAAAAAAAAACCCTTAATCTAATGGCTAAGATTTGATAAAAAAACATTAGTTGGATAGATCCACCCCTACACTTGGATCGATCCAGAAATAGAGGAATGAAAGCCTTGCACCAAAAACCATTTTTCCCAACTTTCTAACACATTTAAAGATTAAAAACCGGGTCGATTCACATCCAATCACTCCACACTCGACTACATACCTTGGCCTCTTAGCAAAGTCTTAGTCTTCAAAGTCAAATAGTACGAATAGGAATAGGAAAGCCGAGTTAGGGGACACTTAGGAATTTTGTCCGGAATTGCCAACCTAGCTAAACACTCACAAAAATATTATTGATAGTATCGATTTTTTAGGTCTATTTAAAATGTTTAAAAATATTATTTACATTAGCTTAAAAATGCCTACGATGATATCATAATATCTTTTTTAAATTTATTCTTAAAAAGTTTAGAAAGACGTGTCGTGGCTTTTAAGAGATGCAATAACCTTTTTTTTTTTAATAAAAAAATATAAGAAAATACAAGGTGTAAATCACATTCTCACCCCTCATGTGGGGCGATAAATGGATGATAAAAATGGTGAATACGAATGGTGCTTGTATGGGTATAATAATTTTTTTAAAATATATAAAAATTATATATATATATATATATACCCTTTAGGCCTCTATTTTTTCCGTGTAATCTTATATGTTGCTTTCAAGCTCCAAGAAAGCTTCCATGGCTGAAGCCTCCTTTCATTATCTCTTATATCTATCTTTCATCTTATGAAAATTTTAAATGACATAGGATCACATGTAGACATTAAAACATGCATTAAATAACAATAAATAAAATGTTCACCTTGATTAATGTCATGAAAAACCATTTTCGTGCTCCACTGGTATATGTCCAAGAATATGCTCACTTCGTGATGATGTGAAAATTTGGGTTCAATGAGCTCTTCTCTTTCTTCACTCAAAATTCAGTCTGTATGTGCTCTAAAGACGAGTGTGCAGTTCGTGCCCTTTTTCAACTCCAAAAAAAAAAAGCCTTCATTTGCTCTTATATATATATATATATATATATATATATATATATATATCATATATTACATATATTATTTAGACCACTTTGACTTAATGGGCCAGTAATGTGAATTAGGGTGAGCCCATAAAAAATCAATCAACAATATGTGTCCAGTCCCATTATGAGCCACAATGCAAAAATAAAATAACATTGATTTATGACATTATCACATTGATTATGTAAGTCCACACATAAAAAATTCCAACAGCATCTTCATCAACAACCTTCAAACTCCCCTGATAAAATAAAGTACTTGAGACATTAAACAAAGAACTCTTAAAATCAAACTCTTCTTGCTTTCAATCAATTCCTTTTATTCTTCCCAGACTAAATTGGTTTGGATGATTCTATTATTGGTGCTGTAATCTAGGAAACAATTGTGACTAAATTATTTTGCACAATTCTTTTTTCATGGTCAATAACCAGATGAGATATTCTTGATGGGGAGGACCACATGTGACTACTCTAATTACTTGCCCCTGTGCAAGGCAATTCATTATGGTAAACGAGTGGAAGTCAAGAGCTTTCTTGATAACGATCCTCAGGCAAGGAGATCTATAATCTCATCATTAGGAGTGACTCATCTCCATCTTGCAATACTTGTTGCACGTTGGCGGATTGTTTAATTATGACCTTGTTGATGGTATGGATCAAGAAGACTTAGAAATTAAAAGCCATGATGGTGATACGACCCTTACCTATGCAGCAGCAGTTGGAAACGTAAAAATTGCAAAGGCCAGGGTTGACAAAAATAGAAAATTGCTGAGTATCAAAAATGAAAATGGTTTCTTCCCAGTTGTGGTGGCTGCTTACAGACACAATGAAGATATGACACAATATCTTTACAAGCTCACACCTGTGGAAATGCTAGCGCCTGAGCCAGACAATTATAACGGTGCTACACTTCTTACTATTGCAATTACAGCTGATATGTATGGTAAGCATGCATGTGCATGTGCATGTGCAATATAATCATGAGTAGTGAAAACCACTCTGAGAATTTGATCGGTTAAATTTACAGGCATTGCATTGAAACTTCTATGGAAGTGCCTAATGTAGGGACCACCCCTGAACGCACACATTGCAGCCTCACAGAGCACTCCTTCATTGGACACATGGCACGCCCGACCCTTTGTCCGAATTTGCACAGGCCTGACACGTGGCACTTCCAACCCTTCATCCGGATGACCATGGGACCGGTGTGCTATCCACACCTCCCTTGTCTAGAGGTCCTGTCTGGACTCAGTGGCTAGCGCCTTAAACAAAAGTCTTGACCGCGTTTTGCGGGCCATCATTATTCATACTACTAAAAGCATGCTTGACGGGACCCTCCTAGGTCACTTCAGGCGACCTGTCACGACCTGTCCTGCGCCGCCTACAGAGCGAAAAGACAAGATGACGACAAGTCATCCCTCCCACAATCTCTGGCAGCCGCCTACATGATAATGATGACCCTGCCACCATCTTAGCACTATCATTACAAGCCAAAAAGTCTTCCCACCATTAAAGGGAACAAAGCTCTTAACACTATAAAAGGCCCTTACACAGTAAAAGGAGGTAAGCATTCTTTCCTAAAAAAAGAGGGCCAAGTGAGAATAAAAAGATGTTAAAGAGAAAAGCTAACAAAACCATCAGAGGGTGTGTCCGGACCCCCTGTTTGGACATCTTTTGCAGGTCAAATGAAGGAAGTACCATCTTCGGTTGAGGAAGCGTGTCCATTTGGCAGCTGCAGTGGTCTTGGTAACGCGAGGCCTTAACACCCAAGACTAGCTATAACCAAAGATATCGACAAAGAGACAACTCTCACTGTTTTGGCTCGAAGACATTCAACATTCCCCAGTGCAAATAGATATGCATTTTGACAAAGGCGGATATATTCTGGTTGCTTCCTTTATACTCTGGTTCATGCAATAGGAATTATACGAGAGCACTCATTGGTTTGGTGATGAAACAGTTGAATACATCCAGTTAAAAAAAATTATTGAAATTTCAATCGCGTTTTCTCCTTTATTAGCATTCTTTAAGCATTAGGGTTCTTCATGAAATGACATCAGATTGTTATATGTGAAAAAACTGTTGATTTTTCTTGCAACGATTCTTGGTGAAAAATTAGAGAAAAACGAAAAGAAAAACACACGAATTTAACGTAGTTCGGCAAATTGCCTACATCCACGAGAACAGGGAAGAAGATTTTCACTATATCACAAATTAGGGTTACATAAAAGGGTATTTATATTAACATTCAGGTAATAAAATTCCAAAAATACCCCTAAATCGTACCATAGGGGGCGTTCCCCCCCTGCACCCCCTCCAACCTATCGTTTGCCTTCAACAATAAAAATACAAGCTTGAATGGTAATTGCTCCACACCACTCCGGCATTTGCCCCTTTTTTTTTTCTCCATATGTCTTTCACTCAATACGAGCCACATACTACAACAACAACAAACCTATCTTTTTATTGCCTGGACAAAAAATAGGGTAACTGATGGTAAGTTACACCAGTGGTTGAAAATGGTGGCTCTGTTTGGAAATTTAATACTTGAAACAAGACTGAACTATTATAATGTCAACTAAAAACTGATACCAAATATTAAGGTTGGAATAAATAACATTTGAAGAGATATTAATATTCACAGCAACTAAATGCTATGAATCTCTACAAAAAGGGAAGAAAAAAATAGTCATGTGGACTACACCCAACTTTCCTAGGCCTTCAGGGTAGGAGTTATAAATGTATATGGATATATAGAGGCAGCTGGGTTGATGGCCTAAAGCTGAGAAGAATTTAATTAAGATTCCAACTACCATAAACTCTTATCCAGTCCACAGCAGATAAATATAAATCTTGCTAGAAACTTCAAGATTAGGAAACAATACACGATCCAGGATTAATAAATGGAGTTTCTTTATCTAATTTGGATACAGCTTTAACAGGATCATCACTGAAGTAATTCAGATTTAACAAAACATAGCTATAAGTCCAGAGCTTCTTACAGGTTCACCAGAACTCTGTTAATATGATCTATAAAGATGTTGCTAGCATGTTTATTATCCCTTTTTGAGGTTTTTTTCAGAGAGGAAGGAGTAGAGTTATGTGGAAATGTGTGATATTTGCTTTGGTTATGGCGATATACTGGGAGCAAAACTTTAAGACTTTAGAGGACAGGTTTCAATCCTTGAAATAATTTTGTTTCACATCCCTCTGGTTGTTTTTGACCAAAGAGTTTCTTGGGACCCCTTTTACTATCTCTGGATGGGAAAGTTATTTGCCCAAGTTGCTACAGGAAGATCCTTGTTTTATGTCTACAGTCTCCTCCATGTGATAGCCTTAAGTTGAATTTTAGTGGTTGTGCTTTACAAACAGAGGGTGATTGGGCATTGTGCAGTTGATGGGAGTATTTTTGGACACCTTTTAAAGACTCACAAGAGAACTGGGAAGACTGGTTCTAATGTCCAAGCCTTAGTTTGGACACAAATGAGAACTTGACTTCCTCTTAGGACCCTATATAGTTTGTTTAGGTTTAGGATATATATTTAATCAAGGCTGGTTTTGTAATTTTCATATTGTTGGAATGAATTAGTCTAGCAGAGTATGGTCCTATTCAGTCTTATTTTATTAGGATTGATTTTAGTAGTTTTCTTCTCTGTCAATTCCTATTTCTTATAGCTGCTATAGTGGAATTCATACTCCTATTAGGAGAAAAAGCCCTATTCTTGTTGGGAAAGAGATTCATTTTCCTCGTAGGAAAAGGAGTTCCATGCGTTTATATAATTTATGTGTGCTTGGCTAGTGCTTATCTCTTTTCTTCTTCTTTAACTTTCTTAACACATGCACCACAATCTTCAACTGGCACATTGATGGCTGTTGATGCTGATGTTTTAACAATATGAGAAGGTTATAACATGGCTGCTGGCTTAGGTGTAACAAGCCTTCTTGTGGAAGGGGATTCTTCACTCCTGTATCTCCCATCTCTTTGGCAGGGAGGTGTACTAGATCTCTAGAGTTATTTAGTGGGGACAGCCATCTGCCTTGATATGTTTTGAGGTTTATAGTGGGTTGGATGTACTTCTGTTCACTAATTGCTGTTTTGAGGTTTATATTATTCATTTCTATAGAGACTCACATATATATATATATATACCAAAAATCCTAACACCTAAATTAGAAACTTTTCTAACTCAATTAAAATAAATCCCTTTGATCTTGATTACCTACTCTTCTACAAAATCACAACTTCCCTAATTTCATTCTTCCACAAGTACACTTTCATATCAAATGAATGTTGAATGATTGAAAATGTTGTGGAAAAAAATCATTTATCTAAATGTTCTAGGTATGATCTTGAAAGTTGTATTCCAGAAAATACAAAGGAAAATCTCTTTGGGTCCCAAAACTCCTTGCAGCTCCATAGGTCTCCATCTACTCGTCCTGGCATTCAAGAATGACAAGTGCAGTTCAAGAGAACCCTGAGTTTGGTGTTTGCTCCTAGCCAATCCAAAATATGAAAAAACTGGTTAAGTTGAAGGCATGAGGGTTAAGAGGTTGGACTGATGATGTCCTTTTAGGAATTAGGATCCATTGAGACATTGATATGTGAAGGTTGACTGAATATTTCCGAAGGGACTGGTTTAGATATGAATCATGGACGATTTTGTGTTTTGGGTTCATTTTTATTTTCTTTTTCTGTTTTTTTTCTAGGTATTTTAGATTCCAGATCCTTTTCACTTCAAATGGGAGATTGATGTTGTTCACAGTGATCATTCTGTGTAGATAACAAGCATCTCAAGATGAATGTGCAATTGACAGACTGAGTCGGGGATGACCTAAGATGGGTCAGAATTCATTGCCTTTGCCGATTATTAAACCTAAAATGCCACTCTGCAAAATAAAATGCCGGATGGCTGCTAAACGAGAATCACTTCCACTAAGTATTAGTTGCATGCAAAGCTATCATAAATCTGTCTACAGCAGGTCGGAACCACTCAAACTCAGCGGTCATTCAGAATTTCAATGTGTATTCTGTATACTTTAATTTCAAACTGAATCCCCTAGCTTTGTTCCCAGAAACCCAGCATTTGTGTTCATGCATGACAGAAGGAGCTCAGACCAAGAAAAGCGAACAGATTGTATGGAGAACTGTAAGTATATTATAATCTTCAGTCTCAACAGAAAGCAAGTATTGCTATGAAGGTGAGAGAGACCAAATTTGCCTAGAAATCAAATTGAATGTCTCTATTTTGTTGATTTGAGGAGTCTCTCCAGAAGGGTTTCTTATTGTTCTTGATATCGGATGCCTTAGTGATGGTGGGCAAGTGGGTTGTTTTGGCCTGGTGGTTGGCCCTTAGCTTCTTCCCTCTTCTAAAAGTGGGTGATTTGCCCTTTTAGCGCTTCCCTTATTATTGTACATTATATTTGATCGGAAAAAAGGCGTATTAACAGTCAAACCAACAAGCACTGTGATGATGGCGATGTTTCAATAACAGTATCTTAATTTAATCCAAAGTTTAGCTGAACCAATGAAGTTGTCAAAGTCAGCTTATTTGAAGCATAAAGCTAAAAGAATTATATTTGTAACATATCCCTACAGAATGACTTACATTCAATGATTTTCCTAATGAGTTTAACTACCCCTTTTAAAATTCTTATGCTGAAGCACCATACCTCTGCTACATCAATGTTCCATTGTCATCTTCTTCAGATGTTGGGAAGGCTACATCTTAGGTTACCATAGATGTCATATTGTTTCCTTCTTCTGTGCCTTGTGCGAAGGCAAACTCAGAAACCAGAGCCAAGTGATCACTTCCCACTTCCTGCATAATAATGGGAAAACATTGTTAATCATATACATATACGTGCACCACATTGTTAATCATTTTTGGAAACACATTAAAAGGCACCTATAGAGTAGTATCAGCTACAAATCAAGGAACCTGTTTGTAAGGTGTGAGTAACTGAGAGAGAGAGAGAGAGAGAGAGAAGTTCAGTATCAGCTACAAATAGGGAACCTGTTTGTAAGATGTGAATAACACCGAGAGAGACTTTCTGCACTAAAATGAAACCAGATGCAGGTCTCCCCATAAAATTGAAGATATCTTGTGCTAACTATTTAGAAAACAGAGGAATCCACTTAGATGATATCCAGAGAAAAAGGGTTTTTTAGTCATCCCAGCAAATTGTTAATCCTGAGGCTGATATCCACCGTTTAGCATTGATTACATTAAAGCCCCTGTTTGTAAGATGTGAATAACCGAGAGAGAGACTTTCTGCACTAAAATGAAACCAGATGCAGGTTCTCCCCATAAAATTGAAGATATCTTGTGCTAACTATTTAGAAAACAGAGGAATCCACTTAGATAATATCCAGAGAAAAAGAGTTTTTTAGTCATCCCAGCAAATTGTTAATCCTGATGTTGATAACCACCATTTAGCATTGATTACATTAAAGTCATATATCTCAATTGCAGCGCGTAGGCTATTTCAATCATTATCGTCTGTCATTTTTCAAGTCAGCTCTAGGAAATGCCATTTATTGATATCTATTTCTCAAAACCTTGAACTACATTCTTTTTTGCCTTAGCTTGCTCCTTCTGATGCCTTCTAAATCAAATCACTCCTTTTCGCTGTATTCATTGGCTTTCACTAAGAGGTCCATACCACATCCAACCAGATAACTTTCTCTTATTTTTATCCTCAGTGCCACCTCTACCTCCTCATAGATGCGGTGCCCTCTATCTTTCCTTTCTGTTTTAAAAATCTTCATTTGAAATCTTTTTTCTTAAGTAGCCAAGCTTCTGTAGCATAAAGCATACATTGGGGTGGATGCCATTCTTCTTGGTAAAATTCCAGAAAAGAGAACCTCAATAATCCAGTTGATGTGCATGTGTTCATATCAAATTAATCATGCAAAAAATTTCAAAGTTGAACAGAAACTGACAGGAGAATCAACATTATTCTTACCCTGCATGGAAGGCCACCCAATCCCCGCAGAATATCAACTGGAAGAGTATCCAGAACTCTGGTAGGTACAACACCATCTGAGTACCTGTATCAAGTACAATCAATCTGATTATTTATCATCTGACAACCACCACCATTACTATATCAATTGAAACTTTTCAGCAAAACTAATTACCACAAATAGTCAACAGTTCCAAGGAACTTTGAGTGGTAGGAGGTAGCTAAAGGTTCACCATTGAAGCCCCTTGTTCTTGTCGAACTCTGAAAATATATTGAAGTTAAAAAAAAAATCATTAAAAAAAAACAACATATATATCTATATAAAAAATGGCAAGAATAAACTACTAGAGAGTCAAAGAAAAAAGTCTCAATACCTTCACTGTGGCATAGGAGCTCTTAAGCTTCAAAGGATGCACAACAACATGGCAATCAGCATTGCCAGTTGCCACTTTAACCTCCTCATCTGTCCAACAACCTTTCAAAAACCTGAAACGAGAGCATTCAAGCATATACTTTAATATAGCTATCAAAGGAAGAACTTGCACCGCCTGAAATGAGGAACAATGTGAAGGATAAGCCTTCAGTTGTGACAATATGTCTTCTTATAAAAATAAACATAACACACAATCATAAAGTAGCAAGAGAAAAGAAAATAGCAATTAGAGAGAGAAATTGAAAGAAGGTAACAATAGGCTAGTAAATTAAGAGTTTCAAAACATCAAATTTCAAATTGAAAAAAATCCATCATCATTCCTAGTTTCAACATGAACTATTATCTGGTATGATGGTAAACATTGCTGACTGCTGGTCTGATTTTGAGAGTAGCCACTTCATGTAAGGCTGCCTGAGATTAGGATATCATCCACACTCCCTATAGGGCCATTCCTTCATGGACTAGCAACAGGTAATGGCCTTTTCACCTTTTTTTATCCCTAGTTTCAAGCACAAGACTTGAAAATTTATCGAGTTCAAAGATCTCAATATCCTATGTGGCATCAGATTCATAACACATGAAAAATATATGAAATGGAAATAGTGCAAATGTCAGTCCAAAGGTCACCAAGAGTTATCAAAATGTTTTTGTTGGCTTCAAATAACCATTGGAATAAAGCTTATCTAATCCATCTCTGGTAACAAAGAAAAACCTAAAACCAATTTTGCTTCCCACCAAAAGGTAAAAATTACTTGAGAGAATAAAAGGCTAAGGGAATGGGACTTTTAAATGCTGGAAACCTAATGTCACATTATTAGAATAAACTTAGGAAGTGCACAGCAACCCTCCCATATAAAGAAACCAAATCTTTCACACTGCTTAAGCTGAAGTGAATAAATAAACTAGTTTCTAATCCTTGATTGTTTGACTTAAAGGTGTGTATCAACCCAATAAACATGGAAAGAAATGCGCTCAGAAGACAAAATTGCCAAAAATGACTGGGAAAGAATGTATACCTGTCCATCAAAATAAAGGAACTTGATATTTCTCTTTCAACATCAAAAACTTGAGCAGGATGACAATTTCTCTGACCAGAAAGCTCTCTTCTGTCATATAACATGATATTTAGCTGCAAATAGGAAAAAAAAATCAATTACATCCAATTTTAAGCGAGGATGCCAAGTGTGAACTGCATGGTTTGTATAAAATGATGCTGATTCCTCTTGGTATCTAGATAATGAATTTCTATAACCAAGAAAAAGGATTAACTTAAAGATATTTACCTCAGATGATGACAAGAATTGGTACATTGCACTCTGTCAATTAGTAAAGAAAAGAATTACATTCTACTAATATGAGAGGCAAAATACCACAAGAATATGAAAACTAAATGCAAGTCCATCAATAAATATCGCACCTGAGGAGTACTATTGAAATCACCAGCAAGAACAACAGGGACATTACCCCATTTCTCTGAGAGGATATGTGCCCTTGATGATAAAAAACGGATCTAAAGAATAGAACAGTTCAATAGTAAAGTTCATGAGTGAACTGCTGCAGAGCATTGGACAAAACCTAAAGATGAAAGAAACAATAAGAGGCTGAACTGCAAACTGCAGTTTCCTTATCTTAAAGTTTTGTAGCATGTATAAGCCTTCAGGTATATAAGGAGTCAGGATAAAAAGAAGAATTCTGTAATTGGTTTAGCAAATGAACTTCTACTAACAGGCTACCAATGGACTACTCCATGGCTGTGACAAACTGTTAGGCATAAGGTTCTAATCTCATTAGTTCTACCTTTATTGGGAAAGAAAGAAAAGAAAAGAAAACCAAATACCATGCAATACAAATAATACAGACGTCATATAAATATATGTTGGTCATAACATTTGATTTCTTGAATATTGTCTGATTTTGTTGTTTGTTAATAAATAGCTTTGTAGAAACAATTTTACTTTAAATAAAAAATAATAATTTCTTTACAACTTAAAATTCTCTACTGTGGTTACTGCACAAATTAAATTTTGGGGGGAACTACTTGATTGTTAAATTTTAGATGCACTTCAAGAAATTTGGTATAATTAAGAGATAATCAGTAAAGAACTATACCTAATTCACCATATGGATAATGCAGAAAAAATTGCATAAAAATGCAAAAGGACTCACTTGACCTAATTTAACATCCCCTCGGCTTGGGTTATACAGCACATGTATGTTACCAACCAACAGCTTTCTTGATTCATCTTCACACATCTGCCTGCATAGGATGAAGTAAGATATGGAATGGATGGACAAATAAACATAAAACCATAATAATCATGTTGAAATAGGAAGTACTGTTATAGAGAATCTGGAGCAAATTAATTTCATGAACATAAATAATAGGCTAGAATTTAGATGCAATGACTTCATAGTATTTTAGAGGATTGTCAATCATAGGCCTACACTCCATCATGCAACTAGCAAGGCAAGCAGTGTGAAAGCATGACTTAATGTGGTAGACCCATTAAGTTTGAGTTTTGGATGGTTTAAGTTCATCCAAGATCATGTAATACTGAAGAATCAGACCTCCAACAGCTGGCAAAATAGACATTAAACTGACTGAGAAGATTCCCATCATTCTTTAAGTCTCAAAGGTAGATCAACAACAAAATGATAACTTCTTGCTCTCATTTTAAGTTTTCAGTTACATGATGTAGATATCTTGTAGTTTGTATGGGCTTTCCTATTTTGGCTTGTTCTCTAAAAGCTCTAGCAAGAAACAGCTTGGAAAGTGAACAATGAAACATGGGTTGTATTTTGTATGGGGTAGTAGGGAAACTGAGCATGCATCAGCCTCCATTGAGATGAACTGCATTTACATGCACAAAACTGCAACTTTTTAAAACCATTTAAGGTCATAATCTACATGAATGAATTTAACAAGTTCATCCAATTTAGTAAACTGTATGTTGCTTCCCAAACTTTATGGGAATACAGTTCATCATTTAAGAAAGCTGCCCCTTCAGCAATCCTGGGATGAAAAATTAGTTGATAGAAGGTACAAAGTTGAGGATTCTTATGCAGCATGCAGGAGAAAAAAAAAAATAAAATTCATCTTTTAATATCTACAAAATTAAATGAACAAAACTATCAATTTTCAATTAGAATGCAGAAAAGTTATAACCTTGAACTTTGATAATGATGGGATCATGCATAAGTTTATTTAGTTTTAGGGTGGCTGTTGAAGCAGCCACTCTGTCTTCTGGGTAAGACTTAAGACTTCATTCACATTTACTTAGGCTCTAAATTAGAAAAAAATTAAAATAAAGTAGTAAACTGGACTAGAAGAATCAAAAGGACCATTTAATTGGATAATACTTGAAATATCAATAATTGTTGATGACCTACCTCGAAAAGAGAAAGTTGAGCAACATTATCACGAAGACCATATTGCTTAAATTCAATGCACTCTCCCTCTAATAACCGAAACCTGAGAAAGTGAAGTTTGGATTCATTACTTCTGACCTAATGCAACCAACTTTTCCAAGAAACAAGAAAACAATTTACAAGAATAATTTTCTTACTTCTCAGCTTTCCAAAACATAGCACAGCCATCAACAGTGTCTCCAGTGCGTCTCTAGCATTGCAGACAACTAATTTAGAACTGAAAAAGCTGTACATGATGATATGAGCATTGACTTGCACACAGCTCCACTGTTGCTAAAATCATGCACACCAACATCAAGAAAAGATTTGGACTAACATCAAGAGAAGTTTTGGCACTTATCCTATGACAGGTTTAATTAGTATATCAAAAGAACTAAAATAGAAACATAAAGAGTTTTACTATTTAAGTTAATAAAGAACTTTAGCATAGGTGGTTGAGTAAAGAGTAAGATCAGAAACAATGGTATGAGAAAATCAATTTTGTTTATGCCAGGAAAATGGAACTTGGAATCTATTTTCTTGCTTAGGCAATTGATGTCTACAGAAAACAGAAATACATCTGAATGTCGTTCATTGCCTCATAGAAAAGTGCATGGTTTGTTACGGGGGAGATAATGTGGCAAGTTTTGGAAAGAAGGGAGTTTAAATCAAATAAATTGATGTGATCAAGGACATGTATCATAGGTGGTAAGTAGAGTGAGGAATTGGGGGGGAAACAAATGAATTCCAATTACAATAGGCTTGGATAAAAAATCAACACTGGAACCTTATTATCTGCATTGGCAAAGATGTCTTATACTGAAAGTTGTTTGCTGAAAATATTGTTTTGGTTTGCAAATCAAAGTTAGAACTGTGGAAGACATTTTAGAATGTAAAGGTTCTAGCTCAGCAGGACTAGAAAAAAAATACAAGTGATATAAACTAAGGTTAAAAATCAGGATGTGGTGAAAACTAATGGAAAAAAAAAAACCTGAAGTGACCATTTTTGTTATCTAGGATTGGTTATCCATGAGAATGGAAGATAAAGAAGGATCTTTACCATAAAATTAGAGTGGGATGGGTGAAAGGAGAAGTGCATCTACAGTGTTGTGTGATCCAATGACTATCAAATTAATGGTAAAATTTTCACACAATGATACTGGTACAAATGCTACAAAATAATAAGAAGTGCATGTAGAGTGTTATGATTCAAATTGAAGGTGCCAAGAGGAGGAAGGCCAAAAGTGTTGACTTTTGATCCATTTCCTTTGTGTTGACATGATATTAGGACCTAACGAACTGTACAGTTGAACTGTATATGAGTCAAGCCTGGTTATATGTGTCTGAAATTACCGACTTCACAAACAAAATAAACCAAAAAGAGAACATCAACCTTATAAGAACCAGCATATCCCTCTTTCTCCATAATGCTTACAAGATCAAAATACTTGTCCACCTCCTAACACGATGAGACCAACCTATGTAAGTTCTAAGTCATAGTCAGAATTTCAATAATTACAATAAAATAGAGAGACAGAGAGAGAGAGACCCAATAAGGAAAAATAAAAGCTTACTTGCAGACAGACTATATCAGGGTTCCATCCAATGATTTCATTGCATATAACCCTCCTTCGGTGGTCCCATTTCATGTAAGAGAAGGGAACATTGGAGTAGAGATCTCTGTGCTTGAAAGCATTTCTATCCCCCAATATGTTATATGACACAACTGTAAATGTTTCTGTTGCATGCAAAAATTAATAAACCACAAGTAACATGAGCATTTTTTACTAAATGCCACATTTTCAACCAAATAATAATGATAATAATAATCAACATGAACCAGCAGAAGTTGCATCCATTTCATGCAACATCAGAACTAAATCAGAGCATTAGCCACAATGAGAATTCAACTGGAAAATCAATTTGAATACAATTGTACCTGTTTCATGCAACAGAACTATAAATACATCTTAAGCATATAGAATCAGTTTCAATAGAACAAGAGTTTCAAGGTCGCAAATTTATGACTGATTGAAAAACACTCAAAATTATTTGAACTCATTTTTAGGTAGAATTCAGCCAAATTTCCAAATTGTTCTCAACTCCGCATCTGAATATTGCCAAATTTGGTAAAAAATTCTCAATTTGGGATCCAAATTTCACCGAATTTTCCCTGCACGCATTCTACCTCCAATCTGAAGCTCTGTATCCAAAATTATCTAATAATCTCCAATTCAAGATAGGAAGTAACTAACATAAACCAGTAACAAAGTTATATTTCACGCAAACAACAGCCAAATATACCCTGCGAGGGGAACGGATGATCGGAATCGATCCAATGGCGCACAATCTCAGGTGGCTGATCCAACGGCCTTTTCTTCAGGGGATTGTACCACCGGCGGCTGGAGGAGCCAGTCGATACCGACGGCGAGGGATGCGTTGAATCTGCAGGACTGTTGATGCAGCAGAAGATGGTAGTTGACTTGTAGAATTTGGATGACCCGGTGGTGGTTGTGGCTGTGGGCATCGGCGCGCATAGCCAGGAGGCAGCGTGGCAGCCCATGGGAGTGTGTGATGGAGAGAGACTGCTTTGGCGCTCAACTCAACTCAACTTATAACGACCTGTTTGCAAATAAAATGGACGGTTGGCCTTAGTCCAGACTTTGCTTATCTGATTGACCGTAACCGTTGGATCGCATCAACGGTTATAATTTAAGCAGGTAAATATTCAGGTATGAGTTGGGACACGTTCACAAGGGAATATTCATTCTGGTGTGCTCCGTATAAAACAAGTAAATTTAAAATAAATAAATAAAAAATTAAAATCTCACCACACACAGCATTTACTCATTTAGGCCTTTCAATTTATATGAATATAAATAAATAGTGATTTCTGATCTTTGCTGGCCAAGAAGAGGACAGGAACAGGGAAGAAAACAGAAGAAGAGTGGTGGGAGTGAGAGAAAGTGTGTGTGGTGTAGAGAGAGAAAGTGAGACAGAGAGAGCGAGAGAGAGCAGAGGAGGCTATGGAGACTGCCATTTGCGGTCGCGTTCCTCTTTCCCCCAATCACTTCTTCACCTCTAAATCTGGTACTCTCTCTCTCTCTACTCTCAATTCTACGAAGTAATTTCGAGTTTCAAATCGAATGGATTCTACATGTACTTCGAGAATGAAGAAAATGAAATCATCTTATTTGGTCGCATCCTGTTGCATTCATGCAATTCCGATTATTTATGTATTTTCAAAACTGGATCATTACCACTCATGACCTTTTGCATATGCATTTTTACCATTGCTAGATCAAACTCTCCATTTGCAAACGCAGAATTTTCCTTTTTTTTTGGTTCCAGTTTGAGATTTGGAGTGTGATTGGTTCTCAGGAAAGTGAAAAAAGGAAAGGAAAGAAAATATGGACGGAATAGAACTTTCCAGTTTGACCTTAATAAGTCTTTTCCCTTTCCCTGCTTTCTTAATTTTTCTAGCTTCTGAAGTAAAAAAAAAAAAAAAAAAAGGAAAGAAAGAAAAAGAAAAAGAAAAAGAAGAGGAGGAGTTTCAAAGCGGATGAATTTTTCTTTAATTCTTGTCAATATTTTTTTCTTTTCCTATAAGACAGAATTCTTTTTCTTGCTCCTTTCACTATCTTTTTCCGAGATTTAAACAGAGGCTTATTGCTGCTATGGAATTCTTGAATTTTTTGAAGCGTTGTTTTCTTAAAGATTCTAATGTTTCGATGACATAACGTGTATTCCAGGGGATAAATTCTTGAAATTTTTGAAGCGTTGTTTTCTTAAAGATTCTAATGTTTCGATGACATAACGTGTATTCCAGGGGATAAGCATTCTCTTTCTAAACAATGGACGCACCGAACCATGTTAATGACAGTCTCTGCTGCAGCACCTGGAAAAGGAAGCGGGGTGTTGGAGAGGCCAACAATAGAGAGAATAATGCCTAATCGGGAGTCAGAATTTGACCTGAGGTAAAACCATGTGAATCTCTGTGCAAGATTACTACAAGTTTCTATCTATAACGATAAATTATTAAAGTACATGCTTTTCTATTTTAGGAGGAAAAAAATTATAAAAGATATATTGGTGCAAATGTTTTTAAAAAATTTGGAAATGCTCTAGCCTGTTCGGTTGCTGAAATGAAAATGGTTAACATGTTCAATTCTAGATTGTTTTCAACTGTTAAAGTGTTTCCCTTTTGCAGAAGTTAAAGTGCAATGTTTGAGTTCAATTTTCAGGACATGTTTTTGAAAACATTTTTGACAACATGCTACCCAACATTTTTTTTTTGGTGCCATTTTCATCTCTTTTATTTTCAGAAACAGAAAATATCTTGTTTTAGCTACCAATGAGGTGAATTAAGGATGCTGTCCGCCCATACATTGTGTATGGCACCAATGTGGAATAGAAGAGAAGGCTTTGAGATGTACTAACTTGTGAAACATTATATAAAACTCTTTGCATCTAGTAGAAACCTGACAAGTAATGTTAGTGTAAACTATAGTTGTTAACTTGTAAAACATGTTGTGTATCTTTTTCTATTTTTTGTATCGTGCATCATAACTTTTTTATATGGTGAAAAATTAAATAAATAAAAAATGCATACATGTACATTTACATTGGAAGTATGAACTACTATAGAATAATATATAACAAATTTTAATGAAGATAGTGGGATTTAAAGATTGTAAACTCTTATCATATATTTTGATAACATTGAATAGTAGAGTTTTGAAAAGTTCAATTTAATAAAATATGAGTTAATGTATAAGTTCATCGCAAAATTCACAAAAACAATGTTTTTAGTTTTTAGTTTTTAGATATAATTTTTAGTTCTAAAATTTACTAAGCATATGACTTATATGTGTTGTTGATATATATATGTAAAATTTCAACTTTTTATATTCTCAAAACTAATATATCAGTAAAAGTTTTTATTCATCAATTACCAACATTTTTAATGTCAAAATATAAATTACTCAAATATATATTCTTCAGTATTCATTATAAGAATAAATTTACTTAACTTCTAACATGACCTTTGACAATAAGAAAGTAACTTCTCATATAGGATTATTTTATCTCTTTCTCCCCTTTATGATCAATTTCTAACCTTACTATATATTTTTAACAATTAATATAATAGTGATTTAAAGAAAAAAACTTTTGACTTTGATTTTTCAAGGTGTATGTATTATGGTATCATTATATCTTGTATCATATTATGTATTGTATATGTAAGATATAATATGGATTGTAATATGTATTGATTTTTATAAAAATATATCGTATCATTGTATTATATTAATTTTTTTTTTATAGGAAACGACAAAGGAATATATTAAAAGAAAAAAGAAGTATATTATATTATTTTTTTGATAGATAAAGAATTAAATTATATTAAAAAGAGCTATCAAAAGAGCAACCTAAAGGATACAAGGAACAAACCTCCCTCCACCTCCAAGGCTCAACTGGGAAAATTTTTTACCAAAAGAATTAGAGCCTCAATAAGTGCTAAACCAATCAAAGAAACTCACTAAAGTCGAAAGACAATCATCTATAAACAACTTAGTGTCTGACCAAAGAAAGCAAACAAAAATACTTCTTAGCTTTTGGATTGAAAACACGTCGTCATCGAAAGCAATTCTGTTCTTTGCCTTTCAAACCATCTAGAATATGCATAAGGGGCTTGCACTCCAAATCTTCTTGCACTTCTTGCCCAAAAAAGAACCATATCACCTTAACAATGTCTCTCTAACCGACAAGAGAAGCACCCAAGAAACCCTAGAACAAAAAGCAGCTCTTATAAAACCCTTGTTTTTTCATAGTGGATTAGCAAGTGATCTGTGGATTCTTCATGCAAATGGCAAAAGTAATACCTATTTGCTAAAGATCGTATCATTGTATTATATTGTGTATCGTAAGTTTTTAACAACTATGGTGTAAACTGTAAATATAACTATTTGTCCCAACTCAATGAACCCTTAACTCAATTATTGAGGATTTACTGTATGAATTTGTTTTTGTTGTTAAAACTATCTAGAAAATCCTTATTTTAAATCACAGGTCATCATTATCTTTTATCACAACCTTAAGCTAAGTTTTTTTTTTTTTTTTATCAGAATAAACCAAGTTGTTTTTCACTTGTAGCAACTCCAACTCCACTCAAATTATTCCACTTTAA
Source organism: Vitis riparia (assembly GCF_004353265.1). Lineage (NCBI taxonomy): Eukaryota > Viridiplantae > Streptophyta > Magnoliopsida > Vitales > Vitaceae > Vitis > Vitis riparia. The sequence continues at coordinate 16,062,697 of NC_048447.1, forward strand.
TGGTGTTGTCATTGGTCTTCGTTGCACATATTGAATACAGAAAATTCAGCATAATTAAATACTAACCTTCATTAAATATATAAAGACAGTGTAAAAGTATGTATTAAGTTATGGTTTTATGATTAATTGATTGAAAATATTATTAGATATATAGCTTGCTTGATGGAAGGAAACCTGGATTTGAAGTTCTTCTATACAATGATAATAATTATTTGGCTTTAAGAACTCTTAATTTACTAGTTTCAATAGAAATTGCAGTGTTATATGTTGTAAGAGTATTAAGAACATAAAAACAGTATGCACATGTTAGATTGTTCATTGATTAGTCACATACATGCCACAGATTCCACATATTATGTTGTGCAATCAAAATTATTTGTTCCATACTATCTCTTTTATATTAATTTTTGAAGTGTATGGTGATTCTCAAATTAAGAATATATTTATATGTTTAAAAAAAATATGATTTTTTCATTTTGTTTTTCTAGACCAAGCCATGATGTTTGCAAAAGATTGAAAGAAATTCCCTCACTTTAACATTAAATTTTGTTTAATCCTCAAAGAGAAATAAAATTCTACTGCTGTAATTTCAAGTTTTAACAAATGATGCATTTTTATGTGCAAAAACTTTATTGAGGTGAAAGAATAAAAATAAAAAAAAGAAGCAAGATTGCAATGGTGTACATGTGTAACATACAAACCAAAAGTCTTGTAAAGTATTTTAGTACAATAGAAGCTTACATTCCTCAAATATTGCTTCCTGTGTGCATCCTAGCTTTCTAATCAAGTAGTTTTGCTTAGAATCATGAGCAAAGATTGGGGAAAGGATGACTTAGCAATGCCAAGTAGTTTAACTTGTCTAAGTGTCCCATGTGAGCTTAGGAAACACTAAGTCTGTCACATAGGGTTTTTAGAGTAAGTGTTTAACAAGAAAGTGAATAACAGTGACTTGCTTCAGTTCAGCAAACCCTTCTAAGGCTTTTAGGTACATCCTTTTCATGGAGTGTGGTGAGAGAGTGGACCACCTATCTTCATCGTTGTGTTGTTGTTGTGTTCTCTTATGCGGGCTGCAATGAGGGGCAGCCCTGATGTGTTGAGTCTCTCTTTCTACAGCTTGAAAGGAGTCTTATGGGTGATGTTTTGTTGAATTATTATGTTGTGTTAGCCATTCATAACGGAAGGGGTACTAGGATTTTTTAGGATAAAAGGAGAAGCATTAATGATGTGGGAAACTATTGGCTATCTGGATTCTCTTTGGATTCCAGCTACCAAAGCATTTTCAGGTCTTCCTATTAGTATTGTTTTTTCTACCGTATCAGAGTGGAATTTCATTTAGAATTACATGGACTCCCACCTTTTTGGATCTTTAAGTTTGATTTTGATGGATGCTCATTTGGCGAGATGAGCCATTAGATATTGGTGGTACAATCAAAGATGATAGGGATTAGGCTTGTTGAGGCATTCTTTATCTATTGAGATTGAGATTCTTAAGCTTTTAGAAAGTCTCAAACGAGGTTTCCCTTTTTTGGGGAAGATAGAGAGATCATAAAGGAGGGGTACTCGACCATAATCTTCTCTAAGCCTCTAGGGGAGCAAGAGTGTGGAAGTGCTTTTAGTGGAAGCATTCTCTCTAGAAGGATTTTTGGAAGAATTGTTTATCAAGTGTTTTTCCAAGAAATACTACAAGTGATTTTTCAAGTTTTCAAAAGTATTTTCTAAATTTTGTCAAAACACTTTACTTTTTCTTCAAAAACACTTTTTAGGCTAGAATTGTTTTTAAAAAACACTGTCAAATGGATTCTAAAGGGTGTTAAAGATTTGACTGGTGGAGTCATGGAATCCTTGACCTTGCAAGGGGTGTAAATTCTTTCTTTGTAATTGGCCAACTAGGAAGCCAATAGTTCAAGGGGTTTAGATTTTGTGTTTGTAATTGGCTAACTCAGGAGCCAATAGCTGGGCTAGAGAGTCATTACTGAAACCTTATCCTCTTCTCATGGAATTTCATATCTATCATGAATTGGAATCTGACTGATGAAACTTAATTAGAACACAAGATTTCACTAAATTGATTGTTTGGATTTGCAGGAAATCAAGGAAAATGTCCCCACCTTATCGAGTACTGCTGCATAACGACAACTACAATAAGCGGGAGTATGTTGTTCAAGTGCTGATGAAGGTTATCCCTGGAATGACACTTGACAATGCGGTTAATATCATGCAAGAGGCACACCATAATGGCATGTCCGTGGTTATCATTTGTGCTCAAGTCGATGCAGAGGAGCACTGCATGCAGCTGAGGGGAAATGGTCTTCTAAGTTCGATTGAGCCTGCAAGCGGCGGGTGTTAAATACTAGTCATATTCCCACAAAAAAAGAAACCACTAAAAAAGAGTCACGGATTATGCTATATGCTAAGGTACATATCAATCATATCATTAATAGAAATCTACTTGTATGTACATAAAATGAAACTGTCCATATTTGTATGAATCTTGGTTACTATGTTTTCTGAGTCGAGACAGATTACTATAGCGAGTCCTGTTGTTCACATGGATATCACCATTGAACGGTGATGAATATGCATCTGCTGTTAGAACACCATTCAGCTAAACTCTTCAAGCATTGTTTCCCCCTAAATAGATATCAAATTCTCGAAAGTGGCATCTTTATGCTCTTAGATCATATTTGCAATATTGGATTAGAAGAGGAGGATGTGTTTGGATCATTCTTTAGAATGAGAATAGAAATAAAAAATTTATTAATATGGATATCCACTCCTACTCTTACTAGGATTTTGATTTCTTACTCAGGTTTCCATTCCTTGTTCTTGCAAGCACACCCTTAAGGTAGACCAACTTCGTTATACTCAGCATCCCAACATCACAAAAACGTGGGGAGGCGGGGAATCAAACCCTGTCCCCTCCTGCATGTATATGAGCTAGGTCCCCATGAAAGCATGCTAAGTGACCACACCCCATTCTGAAAAACTCCAACTTTGTTTCTGTGAAAGAATGATATTTCGTCTGGGAGTGCAGGTGTGTTATATACTGTGGAGGGTTGTTAGAGGCTTAAGAGGCAGGTGGCTCTTTTTCATTTGGGTATGTTGGAGGTATTATTAGTCCAGGGAGATGAATCAACATGGACGATTCTGTTAAATTATTTATTGTAAATTTAAGGATAAAATTGGAGAGAACGAGGGAAGGGAATTCTAAGGAAAATGGCTTCTTAGGAAGATGAGTGAATGGATATATGGTTTGTTTGGTAACATTTTCTAAAAAAATTATTAAAACAATTTATTTTAAAACATTTTTTCATTTTGGAATTTAAATATGAAAAAATAGTGTTAAATACGAAAAATAGTCATTTTGAACTTTTTTTTTTCAATTTATTTTTCTTAGAAGCGTACGTTGCATTTACATATACTATATTTAAACTGATTATAATATTTTCAATTATTCTCAAAATACTGTACAAACTAACACAATAATGCACTAAATAATGCTAAAAAAATTATTCTTCAAAAACGACTTTTAAAGTACAAAAATAAAAATAAAAAAACGGCTTAAAAATACTTCAAAAACAACTTAATTTTAAAAAGCCATTTTCGATGAAAAATTATCAAATTTAATTTTTAAGTTAAAATTATCCTTTGTTTTGAAAAACAAAACTACATAAATTTATGTCAGAAAACGAGCGAAACAGTGGTGACTGGTATATTTAAAATCTCGATCAGCAAAACTTCCCAGTTCTTCCTTGGGTTCCATAACCTCTTTTTCCCCTTGTGAAGAATTTAAAAAAAAACCCAATATATCTCTCATATTTCAGTACTTCCCATAAAGAAATTAATAAAGTAATCACCAAAAAGATCCAAATTATATTAGTACAACAGACAAGATATTCAACTTGATTTTCTGCAGATTGTTCCCACATTTTCCCTCAGAAGCCTCCTGACTTCCAACTTGACCTCAAATTTATCTAAAAGAGACGAGCAATAGCAAAAGGCAAGTATGATCTGCGTCATCGAAAGAGTCACAATCTGTTTTTAATAATCTAAGTTCTGTTACATATCATACCAGAATTAATTAACCAACTTAAGGTACAGGCAAGAATGGTTGGTTACATACTACCACATTATAAAGACTAAAGCACTGCAATCATCATACATACAATAATAACATTGGCCTCAGAATGTTTACGAACTTTTTCAAGGATCAGGAAGTTCTATGTAACCTAATAAAATTAAGGACAGCTTGTCAGTAGCTCATCAACAGAAGCCAGTTAGTTCCTAGGATTTGTAGGGGATCCACTCATCCGCTGATGAGCATAACAGCATTTACGGGCACTTCCGCTGAATGTAAGAAGCCCCATGCTCCTCGTACCTGTCATTTGCATATACATAAAACATATAAGTAATTTTTTTATTTAAGAAAATGATCAAGTGAATGAGAAATTTGGAAAAATATAAGCTCAAGACAGTGAAGGTTGAGATTATGCCCCTACACTGCAGTGTAGTTAACAGCACAGAGGTGAAACTTACTCAGCCTTGGAGAACCACATTTGCTGGAATGAACCAAGAGATGCTAATATGCTCCCTCCTATCCAAACACTGCATAAAAACACTAGATTACCACAGGAATGAAGAAAGAGAAAGAGAGAGACATGTGCAGCTGATAGAAAATTGAAGGGCTTAACTGCAGCTGAAAACAAAGTTTCAGCCTTTTATTCTGCAAGATAAATTAAAATAACCGCCGCGTTAAGATTCTCAGCATGGTGTTGAGCAAGATAATCTTACCTGAATCTCCTTTCTGTTGAATTTCCACTGGCCAATACCTTGACTCTAGCAGTTTGCGGAGACTCCTGCACATTGAGAATAAAAAATATGCAAAAGAGATTTAAAAAAACAAAACAAAACAAATACAAAAACTTAAAGCCAGCATTTCAATTAGTTGAAGAACTAAGCAGAGAACTCTTTCCTTGACTGAATTCCAAATTAAATGACAATCAGATGAGGTTGACAAACAGTTCAAAATGTATGCATGATTGGCAGTGATATCTTGAAAATTAACATGGATTTCTAGTGCATATAGTTTTTTCATGTAGAATCATAATATGATCCTCTAATTACTCAAGTTTAAGATATTCCCTATTTTTATCATCTCATAATCTCTTGAGGCTTGTAATATTTGACTGAAAATTGCAGAAAACAAGTTACACAAACACCACTAGATCTTTGATAATAAAACCATACTATTTAATCAGACAAGTTCATCAGGATAACAATCCAAAACAAGGATGGCCTCAACTAATACTTCTGTCAAATGACCCTCATTGGGACAGGGCATAAACAAGGTTCAAATAAGTTCTGAATGAAATACACTTAGTTCATAGGTAATGTTAAGTTATATCCTATACCTCCAGCAAGTCTTTCTCAAGGCGTTCCTTCAATTGTTGCATTGATGCTGTACCACCAGCAAGCTGCATATAGCACAAGAAAAGGAACACAATCATAACAGAAACTGATCAAATAAATTAACCACAAAATCACTTCAGTCATGGATTTAGAAATGAAGTTGAGCAAATAGGCCAATTCTGATTGTTGCACTGAAGAAAAAAAAATTGTCTACGTTACCCAATAGAATTAGATCCTTCATAGGACATCTTACAAATTTGATTGAATTCAAAATGTTATATAACCATTTTCCATGAAATGTTTCCAGAATTTAAGAGACAGAAAATATCTAAATGTCAAACATGGAGACAGGCAACTCGGGTGTTAGCATCCAAATATAACAGCATTATAAGGTTTTTCAATAACCCTGAATATATGTGTTCTATGTGGGTTCACAAAAATTAACAAAAAGTAATATCTAGAACTAGAACTAGAACCCAAGGCTGGCATGCTAATATAAAAAAGAGAGCAGTCTGTACAAAAATAAAATAAAAAATGTTAATAAATTCCATCATAAAGTCAGAACAAAAGAAAGATGGAATGGACCCGATGGCCTAAACTCCATGGTAAATCCTATGCTTTCAAATTGCCCATAGCATTGCTAAGAGACTTACTTTACAAAGCACCCTTCTCTCCCCTTCTCTATCCTAACCTCCTGTTTAATATTCTCACTCCTGAAAATGCACCTTTGAAAATATCTACAGACATTTCATTAGGGATGAGAAAAGGATCAATAAACTACTGGACTAAACTGCAGTGTCAAAACCTAAAGTTTTAGGTGGAAAGGTCATTGTCAATATGGAACTTGTCCTTGAAAGGAACCTAGTTGAGGAGATATGCAATATAATCCAATGGTTTATTGTATTCAGTTATTGGGAACTAATATGATCTCTATTCTAATGATTGGGATTCTATTTTCAGAAAGGAAAGCTCACAGAGCCTTGGAAAGCAAAAAAATGAAAAAGGGTAGCTTTTCGTTGTGCATAGACTCAATACTAAAGCCAGTGATTAAGTCAAGTTCTGGATGGATCCTTTGTACATTGACTCCCCATTTATGGTTCGCTTCCCTCAATTGTATCATTGACCTGTGCACTAATTTTCATTTCTTGAAAGCTTAATGATGATTCTGAAATTCCTCATCTTTTGACCTACCAGTGAGCCTTAACAATGTTTACAGCTCCTCTAACATCAGAGATTATAGGGTCATAAAAATCATATTTAATTTGATTGTTTTTCTTCTCAAAATAGAAAATTTTGAGAAGAAACCCCTACCCTATGTACCCTTCCTACTAATCAAATTCATTCATCATCATTCAAAAAGGAAAAATTGCAACCATGCAGAGACAAAAGCAACCCTACTGTAACAGTAATACTTTCCTACACTAGAGTGGAAAATAAGCAATGGAGGACATGCTTAAAGTCTTTAACACATGACTTGTACGAAATTAAGAGTACGTTTCCAATAGTCACGATAACAAATTTTCTTTTTTCAACTCACAAAGCAAAAAAGACATAGATGCCCAACTGAGAAAAGCCTGCTAGATAACTCCTAGATCAGATAATTAGTGTCACTCGAAGCAAAATAATCCAAGAAGTTCAGATGTTCAAGGCATTAGTTTAAAGAATTCATCAGGCCGTCCATGAATCAACTCAACTTACAAAGAAAATACTGGGAAGTCTGCACACATAGTTGAATATTTTTTTTTTTGATAAGTAAGGATATGCATTAAAAAGGCAAAACGCCGCAAAGCATACAGGAAGTATACAAGGCAACTTAAGCCTCAAAAAACAAAGACAAAAGAATCACCTCCCTCTAAGTGGAAGCTATCCACTCTAAGAAGCCTATAAGGGAGAACGCCTCCTCTCCTACATACAATTTGGCCCAACTCCACAAATTACAAACAAAAAAATTCTTTAACTTTTGAACATTCAAAAACCCCCCCCTAAAAGCTAATCTATTCCTCTCCTTCCACACCGTCCAAAAAATACACAACGGAATGGCAGCCCATATCTTTTTCCTTTTCTTTCCCACAAACGGTCCCCTCCAACTAGCTAAAACCTCCTTTACAGTTTCTGGGAAAACCCATTTTACATCAACTAAGCCAAAAATAATCTCCCATAATGCTCTAACCACTGTACAATGTATAAGGATATGATTTACACTTTCTTCCTCACAGCTACACAAAAAGCAACGGTTTGGCAGTTGAAATCCTCTTCTTTGGAGCCTATCCAATGTTAGCACCTTCCCCCATGTCGCCTCCCAGGCAAAAAAGCAAACCTTAGTTGGCACCATTGCCACCCAAATGCTTCTTGCAGGAAAACCTATATTATCAGCCTCCGCCAACAAACTATAAGCTTCCTTTACCCTGAACTGAACACTCTTTCCTTTCCTCCACAGAACTGAGTCTTCCTCCAAGGAAGGTTTGAAACCCCTCAAAGTGTGGAGAAAGTCCCCCACCAACTCCAGCTCCCAATCATTGAAATCCCTCACAAAGTGAAAGTTCCAATTTCCTTGACCCAAATTCTGATCCCACATTTCCTCAACCGTTGAATTCCTTTGCGCCGCCATACCAAAGAGATGGGGGAAACACTGAGACAATGGAGCTTCTGAACACCACACATCTGTCCAAAATCTGATCCTGTTGCCTTTCCCAACTCGGAATGTCATGTTATCCCAACACCACTCTGATTCTTTCCAAATCTCCTTCCAAACCCCTACTCCCACCGCCCCATTTGCCTTTTTGGGCCTCCAATCAAGCCCCTCCTGCCCATACTTCACCTTGATCACTTGTCTCCACAGATTATCTTTGTCACAAGCATACCTCCATATCCACTTGCCAAGCAAAGCTTTGTTCAACAAAGCTAGCTTTCTAAGTCCTAGCCCACCTTTTTCCTTGTCTGTACACACCACCCCCCATTTGACCAAATGAATTTTTCCCTCCATATGTCCCCCTCCCCACAAAAAATCCCTTTGTAGTTTCTCAATCCTTCTAACCACTATCTTAGGCATTCTGAACAGGGACATTTGGTAGATTGGCATGCTAGCCAAAGTACTTTTTATTAAGGTGACTCTTCCACCTTTAGAAATATATTGTCGTTTCCAAAGAGCTAGTCGCCTCCTAACTCTCTCCTCCACCCCATCCCATATATAAGGCGCTCTGTTTGGAGCCCCTAGAGGGAGACCCAAGTACTGAGATGGTAAAGCCCCCACCCTGCATCCAAGCTCAACCGCCAGCTCCTCCATCTCCATCACCTCTCCAACTGGAATGATTTCACTCTTGGCTAAATTAATCCTTAGCCCTGAAGCCGCCTCAAACCAGAATAAAATCCAACTTAAGTGAGTGAGGTGATCCTTTCTAGCCTCACAAAATATAATTGTGTCATCAGCAAAAAACAAGTGAGAAATGTTCATTGGAGGACCACTTCCACCCCTGATGTTGCATCCTGATAAAAACCCCCCCTCCACAGCTCTCCTGATAAGAACATCTAGCACTTCCATCCCCATAATGAAAAGATAAGGAGACAGAGGATCCCCTTGTCTAAGACCTTTAGAGCTAGGGAAGAAACCTGCAGGCACTCCATTGACCAACACTGAGAATTTAGCTGAGGATATACAACTCCACATCCACCCCACCCACTTAGACCCAAAGCCCATCTTTTGTAACACCTTCAACAAGAACTTCCAATTGATGCTGTCGTAGGCTTTCTCTATATCCAATTTGCATATAATACCCCTTCCTTTTTGTTTCTGCCACGTGTCTATCACTTCATTTGCAATTAAAGAGGCATCAAGGATTTGTCTTCCCCTCACAAAGGCATTCTGAGAAATGGAAACCACCTTACCTACTACTTTCTTCAGCCTATTAGCTAGCACTTTAGCCAACAGCTTGTAAAGCCCCCCCAAGAGACTTATAGGTCTGAAATCTCTAAGATCCTCAGCCCCACATTTCTTGGGGATCAGTACCAAGAAGGTATTGTTGAGGCTCTTAAGGAAAGAGCTGTGATCATAGAAGTCTTTGAACAATTCTAGAAGCTCCTCTTTAATGAACCCCCAACAGCTTTGCCAAAATGCCATAGTAAAGCCGTCCGGACCGGGGGCTTTATCCCCATTCATTTCCATCAAGGCCGCATGAATTTCATCTTCTGTAAAGGGCCTCTCCACGTACTCAGCCTCTAGTGGACTGATCTGGTCAAGTTGAAGATTCCCTATGTCCGCCTTCCACCCCGTATCTTCTGAAAGCAAACTTTGGAACTCATTAGCAATTCCTTCCCTGATATCCTTCTCCTCCATCAGCCACACTCCATTGATCTTTATTCTCTCCAATGAGCTATGTCTACGGTGAGCACTTGCCATGCGGTGAAAGAAACCCGTGTTTCTATCCCCCTCCTTCAGTCATATTTCCCTAGATAGCTGTCTCCAATGCGTTTCCTCCATTATCACCCATTTTCTATAATTATCCTTTGCCTCATTCTTAAGCTCTATTTCCTCCACAGTCAGAATTCTTTCACTCTCCTCCCTATCCCAGAATTCCACCTGCTGCAAGGCTGAGGATTTGTTGCTCTCCAGCTGCCCAAAAACTTCTCTGTTCCAGACTTTCAATTTCTGTTTGATTTCCTTCATCTTAGTAGCCAATCTGTAGCTAGGACTGCCCCTAACCTCAATTCCTTGCCACCAGCTGTGAACTAGATCATTGAAGCCCTCTACCTTCAGCCACATATTTTCAAATCTGAAGGGGGTTGGGCCCCGTCTTATCCCCCCCCCCCCCCCCCCCCCCCCCCACTAACATAATTGGAAAGTGATCGGACACCGGACGGGGCAGCCTACACTGATTAATCCCATTGAATTGGTCTATCCAACAAGGGGATACTAGGAACCTGTCCAATCTTGCCCAGGCCTGATTGTTCAGTCCCCCACTCCAAGTGAAATCACCCCCCTGAAGGGGAAGGTCCACCAGCCCCAGCTCATCAACAATTTCAGCAAATTTCCTCATTGCTGAATTTATTCCCCTCTGACTGCTCCTTTCCCGTGGAAACAGAGTAATATTAAAATCCCCCCCTATACACCAGGGGTCTTCCCACAGCCCTCTGATCGCCCCAAGCTCATCCCATAAAGCATCCCTTTCCACTTTGGAAAACAAACCATACACTCCCGTAAAAGTCCATATAGCCCCATTCTCTACATTCCGAAATCTGCAAGATAGCGTGAACTGACCCTCTTCCCAATCTATCATATCCAAGGTCCTTGTATCCCAACATATCAAAATTCCTCCTGAAGCCCCTTCCGCATTCACAGCTTTCCAAGCTAGGAATCTTCCGGATCCTAAGCTTCTTGCAATGCTGTCCGACATAGCTTGGATTTTTGTCTCCTGAATACAAATTACATCCACCCTCTGGTTCCTTATGAACGTCTTAATAACTTTCCGTTTAGAGCTATCATTTGCTCCCCTCACATTCCAACTCAGAATTTTCAACTTCATTGGGCAATCACAATATGACGCCCTTTGCCCTGTACCGAGCCTTTCTGTTTAATTCCTCCCTCATAATTAATGGAGCATTCCAATCTTTTTAACTCCCTTTCAAATTTAGATTTGTCCAGTAGCTCTTTACTATGGATTTTCTCTCTTCTTTTTCTGATTTTGGTCAGGAAATTCAGAATTTCCTTCTCCAACCCCTCCGTGGAGAAGCCCAGGAATTGGCTGAATTTCACCAAGCCACTCTCCTCCCATTTGTCCTCCTGCTCACCTCTCTCTGTTTGGGCATCACAACTATCTCCTATCCCAGAAATCCCCTTGCCCTTATTACTGTGACTTATCTGTGCTCCCAGTTCCTTACCTCCACTTCTTCCTTCATTACAGCCCTCATACACCGTTAGCCACATAGTATTGTCATCCCGATCCTCCTCATTCCAATCCCCAGAATGATCGAAAAACTCCCCCCCGGGAGTCCGATCAAAATTAAAAGAGTTGAGAAGAGAGGTCCCCAAATCCCTTTTCCCCCAAGAGCCCAATCCCATTCCATACCTCATTGCCTCCTCTTTAAGCGCCTTATCCGTCTCTGAAATCCCAGCCACTCCATATAATTTCCTCAACTCTTCGGTCTCCCGTGCAACAAAAGGCTCTGGCACATGAGGATTACCTGGAGCTGGTCCCTTCGGCAGAGAATCCTTCTTCTGAGGGCTATTTCGGTCTTGGGCTGCTGAAGAAATTGGGCCTTCCCTTTGTTTTATAACTAACTGAGGGCCTTTGTTTGACAACTGGGCTTTTGGTGACTTTGGGCCTACATAAGAGCAGCCCACTTCATCACATCTGTGGGACGGGCCAGCTTCTGGGCTACCAGCCATGCCTTTCAGCTTCACGCCCAACACACCACTCTTCAGCCCAGGCCCTTCACCCCCTCTTAACTGCTTTGGGTTGACAGATGGGCTTAAGAGATGCGAAGCACCATTTAGAGCCCAAGAGCTGGAAGTCGGGCTTTGAGAAACCCGACCCGAACCACTCCTCTGCCCACCCGTCCCATCTTTTGACGGCTGCAGGGTCTCGAGACCCACACTCACCCACCCCTTTCTCACTCGCTTCTCCGCACGTGAGATCTCCTTACCCCTGTCCTCACTGCTGTGACGACCTTCACTTTGTCTGCCACTCCTCCTTATCACCGGCCGACATTCCCACCACAACGAGACAGCATAGACCACGTCCTCCACTTCAACTTCTAGGACACTCGGTCTAGCTACGCCTCTCCCTTTCACCAATATTCTAGCCCACTGGAGCTCGCCCATCGTTCTCGTTTGGTCGTCGACTGTGATGAAGCCTCCACATTCATCCCCCACCTTCTTGAAGATCTCCGAACTCCAAAGCGAAACAGGGAGTCCAAATAATCTCACCCAAATTTCCCCTGGCTCTTCCTCCTCTGTCCAACATCCACTCCTTGGACTCCAAAAATCCAGCCCTAACTGAATCCCATCCATCCTGCGATTTCCAGAGGATACCACACGACGGGCCTCTTCCAAGTCTTCAAAGTCCAGCAAAACCCTTCCCTTACCCAACCGAGCCAGCCCTAAACTACCCTTAAGCTCCCACGATTTCGCCCAACGCTGTCCCACCTTCTCAAGGTCATCATCTTCCCCTGAGTTGTCTATTCTACTCGCCACCACACAATACTCCAATTTCTTGAGCAGATCCATTGATTCCTCCCTTTTCGCCTTCACTGTGATTGCGTTTGTATTACCCGACAGAGCTCGTTTTGCTATTAATGCATACGAACACCCCCAACAATCTTACCCGTGTCCTTTTCAACCTGGATTTTTGAACTACTACCAAAGGAGCCTACCAACTGGTTAAGCTTCTCCGCCATGGTCACCCATCCCCTTTTATCCCTTTTGCCTCTCGGGATGAAGACGCAGAACCATTTCTTCTCTAGGTCAGATACCCCTAGCCGAATAAATCCCCCCGCTTCGTTTTTTCCTCGCGACATGGAGTACAGTCGGCCCTGCTCCTTCCATTCCCTTCCCCATCTAACTTCTTTCTCATCCATTATACATAGATTCAGGCCTTCCAGGAAAAACCCTAGTCCGTGCGCTCCCAACCGCACCCATGACGAAACCCCTCCCTTCTTCTCCACAATGATAACCTGGGTTTTTCCTTTTCTCTCTTCTCCGATAATCTCAAATGCCTTTGACTCCACTGTGAAACTACACTCCTTCCGACTGCTTCGCGACGCCGGCCCCTCCTCCCCCTCATCACCATCGCACTCTCCTACGCACTCTCTCTCGCCTTCTCTCGCTCTCTCTCTCTCACCCATTTCGGCAAGCCTACATAGTTGAATATAATGATTTTATGTTAGTTATTTCTAAATCTCTATATCCCCTGTCACACTTCCTAAGGCAGGACAGCTTTCAGAGCTTCAAATTTTTCAGCGAAGGAAAGTGGTGAAATATGCCTAAAATAAGAATCAAATTTTTTATGCTCTTCAAAGTTCATTGCGTTCTTTGCTCAGACAGGGAGACAGTGCATCTTTTCCTTCACTGCTCTATGGCTTTAGTGTTGTGGAACAGGCCCCACGATAGACACTCGAAACAAACTCAAACTTGTATTCATTCATATCCTCCATTCATTTTGCTGAAACGGATTCCACATGGACCCTAAAATAGATATGCCAGGTAGAACAGATTTATGAAACAAGACTAATTGATAAGCAACCACATAAAACTCAAACTACTGAGAAAGCAATAAGTTTCTTATGTCCCAAATGTGCTCACCAAATGAAAAACTCCTAATTGAATTCCATGTAGAAAATCAATAAAAATGAAAATAAGCAATAAAACTAGAACCCATATAATTCACTATGGTAACTCACTGCAGTACATAATTAGTATCTTTAAAGCAACTGCTTAAAAACTTGCAAAAGATCTACCAAAAACTTAAAAGGGGGGACTATGATGACTTTACCAATATGCTACTAAACAGTTCTCTTCGAATGTCCACATCGCACTTATTAATGCTCTCTATAACCTGCATAAATTTAAAAAAGATTAATCAATCAAAAAAATAAAAACAAACAATTATAAGAGATCATTTGCAGCAGGAAAAAATTTGTAAACAGAAAAGGAATTTACCATTTGTGGCAAACCACGAACAGATGGAGCAATGTCCGCAAAACTCTCCATGTTTGGAATTGTCTGAGATTCAGATAATAACTAAGAAATATTTCATGAAAGCATACTTAAATTATTCTTTTATAAGAAAAAACTAGCCCTAGAGAGAGAGAGAGAGAGAGTACAACTAGAGAAGGATAAAAGGTAACTTTATAGATCAATTCAGATGAATATGACTAATCAGTAGTGAAGTCTCCATATCTAAGATCAAACCCAAAATTTGAACAGAGAAACAAAGAATTTCACAATGGCAAAATTGATACTAGGAATTAAGCCAATGTAACATTGACCACACCATCTTCCAGAATTTTGAATATCTCTAACAATAATTCTGGAGTGCAGATGCCAAGATCAATTCCTTCTCCTGTGTCATTTAGAAGAATCTCATAAAGAGAAGGTCAAGTTTTAAAAGACCAGGTACTTCAGAATTTTAAGGCAGTTAATTTTTCAGTGTCATAAAACGATAGTCCTAAGCATTATTTCTCTCTTTTCAGGATCAAATGGGTGCTCCCTCAGTTGCTTAGAGAGCTTTTGCTGGATATCTTTATTGGGAGAAGCTGGAAAAGGATGTGGAGGCTTGAGCACCCAAAATGCTTGTTTTGGCCCATTTAGAAAGAGTGGAATAGTTGATGTTTTGAGGAAATGGAGGAATCAGGGGCTACAATGAAACATGTCTTTACAAATCTCTGTCCCTGTAGTCAAGGGCTTTGATGGATTGTAATGTTGTATCTTTTCTACAGTTTTTAGGTTGTTTAAGTGGGCTGTAGGTTGTTTTTTAGCTTTTGCCTTCTTTGATGATATCCAAACACATCCAATGTACTTAGGATGTGCCTTCCTTTTTTATAGGCACTTTTCATTGCCTTTCAAAAGAAAATTTAACTAGTCACCAGGAGGAATGACCTAAATAGTCCTCCTAACAAACTATGGAAATTTATATTCTGAGGGCAGTGATGATTACACGGATAGATGTTCAAGATAAAACAAATACATGTCATGATGGACAATCCAAAGCTCATGTCTTACTACATAAATACAATTTTCTCTTAAGGAAAAAAAAAAACATTAGCAACAGAATAAACAGAGATATATCTGAAAGTTTCAAGAAATAGAAAAAAATAGCCCAAAGTAAATTTGTGAGCCAAACACCTGAGCCAAAGATGGATTGAACAGAACATCAGGAACCTTGAATCTGTCAGCTCCAATTTCTATCGTCCTGTGTTATTCACAATGAATGAAAATGCAAGAGAAAATAACATAAGCATGTATAAAGAGAAAAAATGATTTTCAACCTGGGTGATATTATGAGGTTTTGGTACAATAACACCACATTCCACATTATTGTACTCAAAAGTTAAATGGACAGTGGACACTAAACCAAGAAATTCCAATATGCAAAACAGATTAAGTACATTGTAATGTAATTATTACATAGAAACTAGGTATGCAACTCTGCCTGGGTCAGTTGGTTGAGCAATAGCATGGAGCTGGACCAACCCAGGTCAATTCTTCAAATTTCAACCTGGAACAAAACCAACTTGCCCAAGGAGCCAAACCAAAACAAATTAATGTAACTTTATTTGGCTCAGATTGTTTTTTGTTCTGATTATATTAACAATTTAACATATGCTAATTTGTAAAGCAATGGGATCAATAGTAACTTTATCTGTTCTGATTATATTAACTTTATTTGGTACAACTTAATGCACAGAAATAGGATCAACAATAATTTTTTTTGATCAGAAAATAGGATCAACAATAATTGATAATAGACAATGTGTAAAGGACCAACCACAGCCCAAGGGCAACCATCAACCTAGCCCAAAAGAGCCTTGGTAATGAGGTGAAAGCTGGGACCCTTGAGAAGGTGATAATGTAGTAGTTAGCAAGAAAGATGCTGGAAGTGTGGTAATGTCAAAGGGGGAATTTCTATTCTATTCATCTCTCATTGAGCAGTCAAGATACATGACTCAGTTTTTTAAGTTATTAAACAAGGGTTTGTTTTTTTGTTCTCGTGTCTGCTTATGATTGTTATGGAGGCTTTGAGCACGATGATAACCAAAAATGTTGATGAAGGGTAGAGGAAGGTTTCAATATGGCAATATGATATGGGAATGAGGACTCTCATTTTCTCCAAGGCAGATGATGCTATGGGATTGTTTTTCATTTTTTATTTGGATGGGCGAGGGCCAACGTTGATCAATTGAAATAGCATGGATGCATTTTCCTTAGCAACTTCAGGATAGCAGGTGATCTAATAAGTGAGGGGTGAATGCCGATGAATTGGCCATGATGTTAGGTTGTAAGGTAGGAACTTATCTACCTTGGGCTCCCTCTGGGGGTTCCCCACAAGGGTGAAGGAGTTTGGGACCCCTGTAGTAGAGAGGACAGAGAAGAGATTAGTTATGTGGGGAAAAGGCGATATCAGAGAAAGGGAAAATGGTAACTCTGGTTAAAATCATGCTTACAAGCAATGGCAAAGCCACATCAAGCCCAGGGGGCCCCTGAACATATTAGACAATTAAGCTTTATGGGAATTTGAAACCCTGTCCAAAAGGTTTTGCCCTATTTTTGCCTTAACCATTAAGCTACATAAAGCAATCTTACCTTTTTTTGCCCCCTTGAAATAAATTTCTGCGTCTTGCCACTTGTAAACCTTTTTTTTTTTTTATCAGAAACAACAATTTATTGTTAAGGAATTGAAAGTACACGTGAAGGATGAGGAATCCTTCCCCAAGATGCAAAACTCTGGTTAGATAGAGCAAGTAGATAAATTCCCAAAATACAAAACAAGACCTATACCTTAATATATTGCTAAAAGAAACATACACACAAAGGCTACTCTACTCCTATAGACTGAAGCTTTGCTCCAAGCTTAACTATTTTGACCCTTATGATTCACACACAAAATTCCAATAGACTTGTAAACTAATTTTCTGGCTCCATGACTGCTTAGAAGCATGCTGAATAATTCATCTCTTCTAACCCTTCTTGACTTAGTCCTTAGTGTGAGAAGTGATTGTGAAGCTTCTGACGAACTTTTACTGAGGTGCTTTGAGGAAAGAGAAAACACATACACTTTATTGAGTGGAAGGTGTTTTACAAGCCTAAGAATGGAGCATTGGGAGGCTGGAGGGGATAAATATGGCCTTATTAGGTAAATGGTTGCTGAGATTTGTTGTAAAAAGGAACATCAAAGGATGAGAGCAATCTAAAGAAATTTTGGGGAGAAATGTCATCTCTACATTTATTCTTCAGTGTGGAGAATGGTCAGCATGTTCTTTTCTGGCATGTTGAGTGAACAATGAAAGTGAAGTTTCCAGATTTGCTCAAGATGTAGATAAACAGAGAGGTTAGGGTTGCATTACTGCACAGAACAAAGTGGGGTCATCATAACTTGAGCTCGATTAGGGAGGTTCAGAACTGTGACTTGGGGGAAGCAATTTCCTTTACAGAACAACTGTATAAGGTAGAGTAATAAGCTTTCAGTTAAATCTTTTTACTGGGCCATGAATACTAGGGGTGAGAACAACTTCTAGCAAAAGAAATCCAGGAACTTTGGCTCCCACCACGTTGGAATTCTTTACATGAAAGATGTCTAGAAAAGATTTTAACCATATAACAGTTGGAGAGAAGGGGGATGTTCACTTGAATATGGTGTTGCGTGAGTAAGAGAAACACAGAAAGTGCTGATTGAATCCTTATGCATTGCATGATGACCAGAGATTTATGGGCTTTGATCTTTGCCCTCCTAGAGTGAATTGGGTGCTTCCATCTTTTTAAGCAGGCCTTGGCTTGTTGTCATGGGATGCCTATTGAATGGAGAAGGGACGCACAGAAGGCAGCTCCTTCATGCTTAGCATGGTGAACTAGGAAGGAGAACAAGGGGATTAAAGAGCCTAGTATGGATATTTAAGGAGAACATAATTAGACCGATGTTTGTTGATCTGAAGAAGTTGGCTTGACTAGCAGAAGATCCTTCTTCACATTCATTGAGTGCAGAAGGAGGGAGCATAATAGGATGTTTTTGTATTCTTTTTTGTTTCTAATTTTCTTTTCATTTCCAATTGTAAGTGTTTAACAACCCCAGTGTCCTTTTATATATGATAGTTACTCAATTGCCCATCAAATATTGTAAGCTATAAAGTTATGGTCCAGGGTTGGGCTGGTTAAACTGAATCCTAAATCCAGAACTGAAGCAAATTTTCCAAGTTCTCAATAGCATCAACCCAAAACCAAACCATACTTCTCTAATAAAAACAAAATATTCAAGGTTCTTTCTTTGGTTTAATTCTCCAGTTGTTCCATCTAAAATTGCACCCTAAATGTAGACTTTGCTAGTAAAATTGCAAGGAACTTACTGCCCATCAGGAAGTTCATATGGTGTCATCGGAATGTTTGAATATGCGCTTTCTGTAAAGAAAAGATTATAGTATTAGAACACATTTTTTATAGTCAATGCTTCTGAAGCTTCAAAAATGGAAAATAAATAAAGCTCAAAATACATGATACTAGAAATGCAACAAAACTGAGTGTGAAACCTTCTGAGAAATATTGATAAGATTGTCAAGACTCACTAGCTACAAAGAAGGCATATTTAAGTCATAAAAAAGTTAAGCTATCTGATAAAGCCTTGGACAGGGCGATTGCCACTGTAGCCAGGGACTTCATTCCCTCTCTCCCCTGTTATATCGCAACACTTTTTGCCAGTTCATTTTTTTTTTTTTTTTTTGATCAGTAAAAGAGATTCTATTAAAGAAAGAAAGAGACACCAAGAAGGCGGCTCAAGAATTACAAACCTATACACCCTCCTTCAAGAAAATGCTAAAAGAAACACAAGGCCCCAAAATACAACCCTAATTAGAGCCCATCCAATCTATGAAATTAGCTATAGTTAGAGGGCAATCAACTATGAACAATTTTGTTTCAGCCCAAAGAGAAAGAATAAAAGAGTATTTCAATCTTTGAATTGACAATATATCATCCTTGAAAGCCAAGCAATTCCTCGCCTTCCAAACCGTCCAAAAAATGTGCAGAGGAGCCGCTCTCCACACCTTCTTACGCTTTTTGCCCACAAAAGAACCATGCCAGCTTAGAAGTGTTTCTTTAACAGAAGAAGGCAACACCCAAGAAACCCCAAAAACAGTGAAGAGAAGATCCCATAAAACCTTTGTTCTTGAACAATGAAGAAGGAGATGGTCTATGGTCTCCTCATTCTCAAGACACAAAAAACATCTATTTGCCAAAGCCCATCCTCTTTTCTGCACCTTGTCCAAAGTTAGTGCTTTGCCCCACGTAGCCTCCCATGCAAAAAAACTCATTTTGGGCTGCACATTCTCATTCCAAATAAGGCTTGAAGGAAACCGAGCCGAACCCCCCGCTTCAAGGGCCAAGTATAGAGAGTTAACCGAGAATTTACCACTCTTAGTTTCATTCCAAGATACCCTGTCCTCCACCTCCTCAATAATTCTATGACGATGTAACCGCTCCATGAAACTTGACGCTTCCTCTACCTCCCAATCATTGAAAGCTCTTAGAAAGCATGGATTCCAACCCCCCCTTCCCCCCTCCGCCAAGGAATCCCAAACATCTACCACACTTTCTTCCTTCTCAACAGTCAGAGCAAATAGAGACGGGAAGGACGAACACAAAGGAGAATCTCCACACCACTTATCCCTCCAAAACCTCACCCTCCTTCCATTACCAACAATGAAGGCCAACCTATTGCTCACTAATTCCCAATCCATCCTTATCCCTTTCCACAACCCTAAGCCATGAGCCTCTCTCACTTCCCGAGTGGACCAACCCCCTTTCTCTTCTCCATATTTCCCTCTAATCACTTGATTCCATAGAGCTTCTCTCTCATTAGCAAACCGCCAATTCCATTTAGCAAGAAGGGCCTTGTTGAGAATATATAGGTTTTTGCCAATTCATTTTATCTTTCAAAAACCCCAAAATCCTTCATAGAAACAAAAAATGAAACTTACAAAGATCTTCCTCTGTATCCCTCATTCAATATTTCAAAATTTAATGTACTTTCACCTCACAAATATAAAATAGGTGATGCAATATTCAAGTTATAGGCAGCCATCCTTTCCACATTCTATCTGATAGATAAGATGTGTTTTATTTTTTATTTGTTTATTTATCCCATGGTGCATAGATTCTGGAAAAGAAGAGGAAACTCAGGCCTTGATTATAAAATTGATACTACAACAATGTGATGAGGATAAATATTCAAGATATATATCAAGAAAGGGAATTAGTATTAGTTGTAATTAAAGTAGGATTATTATTACTTGAAATTAAATTAGGATTAATATTTGTTGGAGTCTAATTAGGATTAGCTAGTTGAGTTATAATATAATTAGAATTTGAGTCATGATAGGTTATTAGAGTCCTAGTAGAATAGGTTATTAGAGTCCTAGTAGACTTTGGATTTCTTAGAGAAGCCTATAAATAGGCTAATCAAAGTAAATCAAAGGGATGAATTTTGACGAATAATATTATACTTTCTTTTATTGCAAGGTTGCAACCCTCAATGGTGAGACTCCATTGATTTTTCTTCTAGGTGAGACTCCTAGAAGGCCTTAGTGAGACTCTAAGGTTTTCCATCTTTTCTTCATTGTTTTTTCTTTCTCTCTATTTCTTATCTTATAATTTTCTCTACCATAAAGTTTATTCCTTGTTCCTCTCCTTACACCCTAAAAATAAAACCCTAGCCCACCTACCCTTGAGTGTAGGCAACCATCCTAGGGTTGTCCTACATCACAATGTGTAGGAGTATCTTAATAAGGGGGGAGGCTCACCTTGATCCGGAGCACTCTGTCCAGTATATCCATCTATTGTATGTCCCTATTTTATATGCCAAAGAGAGTGAGATTGAGGTTGGAGCGGATTCAAAGGGATTTTCTTTGGAGAGGTGGGGCCCTTGAGAGGAAGCCCCATTTAGTCGATTGGTCCATTGTTTGTTCAGATAAACGAAAGGGTGGTTTGGGTGTAAGGAAATTGGTGTGGCTAAATAAGGCTCTCCTTTGCAAATAGAGTTGGCGTTTTGTAGTGGAGAGGGAGGCTTTGTGAAGGCAAGTTATCTGTGGGAAGTATGGGGAAGAAGAGGCATGTGGCGGTCTTGTGAAGTGAGAAGAATTTTTGGGGCTGGTTTATGGACAGTCATTAGGAGAGATTAGGATGTGATGGGCAGCAATATGATTTATTCTGTGGGGAATGATAGGAGGGTTAGATTTTGGAAAGACAAGTGGTGTGCAGACGATCCTCTGCGTACTTCTTTTCCATCCTTATTTGCTATTTCCTTGTCTAAGGAGGTTTGGGTGGAGGATGGGTGGAACCACTCTAGAGGGGAAGTGTAGGTTCCTCGGTTTTCTAGGCGGCTCAATGATTGGGAGGTGTTTGAGGTGAAGCGTTTTCTCCTGAGACTACAAGAGAGGAGGGTGTGTAGTGATGCGGAAGATCAAGTAATTTGGACAAAGTCAAAAGATGGTAGATTTACTGTCAAGTCTCTCTATAAGGCTTTGGAATCAGAAAGACAAAGGCATTTTCCTACAAGAGTAATTTGGAACTCTTGGATGCTGCCAAGGGTGAGTTTTTTTTTGCTTAGGAGGCTACGTGGAAAAAGGTCTTAATCTTGGATCGGATTCAGAGGAGAGGGTGGCCTTTGACTAATAGATGTTTACTTGTGTCTTTTAGAGGAAGAGTCTATTGATCACATCCTCTTGCATTGCGAGTTGGCAAGGAGCTTATGGAACTTGTTGTTTTCCCTGTTTGGGGTGTCGTGGGTGTTTCCATCTTTAGTTAGAGAGACGTTATTGGGGTGGCTTGGGTTTTGTGTAGGAAAGAAGGGGAAGAAAGTGTGGCTAGCAACCCCCTTATGCCTTTTTTGGATAGTTTGGAAGGAAAGAAACAATAGAGCATTTGAAAATGAGGGTCATTCAGTTCAAGGATGTAAATTTTTTTTCCTTTGTAATTTGTGGGCATGGGCTAAGGGGTTTTTAGTCTCTAGCCCCCCTTTTATTGTTGATTTTGTAGATTTGTTGGGTTCTGATTGAGGGGGTGCTGTTTTTTGTTGTTCCCCTGTTTCTTTTTAAGGCGTTCCTTAGTCTCCTTTGTATACCTCATGTGTACTTTGGGGCGCTTTCTTGATGTGTCCTTTATTTTTAATATATTGTTGTTTATTCATCAAAAAAAAAATGTTAAGAAGGCATTTTTGCTTTAACAACCACACAATGCGAACTTTCTCTACACTAGATCATAGTTGTCAAAGCATCTACATTTTGCAAATAAAAAATGACAGCAGTTTGGACAAGTTATTGAGCCTTAAGTCCAACATTTTGGCTGACCACAAGGGAAGATTTTTTTTTTTTTTTTTTAATGATAGCTTGATCACAACAGAAGGTTATTTTGCAATCTCTTCTTGGTCAGATACCATTTTTTAGAGAGATTCCTAATTTCATTTTTTTTTTTTTTTTAATTGGGTTCTCATGGAAAATAGAAATATATATTAATAGGTGGTTATTAAAGAGGGCGCAACCCTTTTTTTTTAATAAGTAAATGCAATTGTAATAAGAAAGGCAAAAAAATACACCTAAAAGTATACACAATGTATATAAGGCTAAAAGGCTAAAAGGCTAAAAAAAAAGAGAAGGAAAACACAAAAACCGCCATCTTACTTGCACCCCAACCAATCAATGAAATTAAGTAAAGACCACGAGCTAAAGCCTACATTAACCTTGACCCATTCCAAAAACATGTACAAAAAGGACCATAAAATAGCTTGGTCCATTAGTTCAATGTCCTCAAAGGCTCTTCTATTTCTCTCCCTCCATAAGGAGCAAAATAAACACAAAGGGGTTGCATTCCATGCTTTTTTTCTTTTCTTCCCAACAAAAGAGCCACACTAACTAAGTAAGGAGTCCTCGATAGAAAAGGACATGACAATGTATACATCATAAAAGAGCATAGAGAAAGAAGGATAATCAACCTAAACAGAAAAAGACCACAAGAAAGCAAGGATAAAAATGTTGATGTTGACAAAAAATCAGTGGTTCGATTTTACCATTTTACAAAAATATCAAACAAAATATTTATATCAACAGTTATACCAATAAAGATGAGAAGAAAAAAGTAAATTTAACAAAAAAAATGGCTGAAACTTTCAGAAATAATAAAATTTTGAGAGGATAGAAAACATCATAATAAAATTAATGAACATGAGAATTAGTTTTATTTTGTTCTTATCACAATGTTTTAAAAGATCCTCCCAATATGTAAGATTGAATTAGGAACGAAACAATTTTTAACCCTTAAGTGCTAAATTTTTATTTAATGTTCTTACCACATTTTTCGAACAAGTATACCTTTTCCTGTGAAGTTTTTGAAGACCACTTTAGAAAAATATTCTAAAATTGATTTTTATAAAAATGTATTTTTTTATTATTCTTTTTTTTTTTTGGATAAGTAAATGAAAATGATAATTGTATAAAAGCGCCAAACAGGGCACACCAAAGTACACACAGTGTATACAATGGCCACTAAAAAGGACATGGAAAACAAAAAATACTTCCTCCTCCCTCAATCCAAACCCAACCAATCAATAAAATCAACAAAGGACATAGAAGTATTTTCTATAAACAAATTGGTCCTAGATAGCAAGTTGTACAAAAATAAGAATTTCAGCCTTTGAATAGAAAGCTTCACATTCTTGAAAGATCTTCTATCTCTCTATTTCCATATTGTCCAGAAAAGACATAAAGGCACTGCTCTCCAAACCTTTTTCCAATTTCTTCCAACGAAAGTGTCATGCTATACTAAGAGAGTCTCTCTACCTATAGAATGGATCACCCAATACACCCCAAACAAGGAAAACAAGAGCTCCCACAACACCCTTGCCTTTCCACAATGCAAAAGGATGTAATCAATTGACTCTTCATGAGAATCACCAAGGAAGCATCTACTGGCAAAAGACCAACCCCTCCTTTGTAGTTGGTCTAAAGTCAAAACTTTCCCCCACGTTGCCTCCCAAGCAAAAAAGCTTACCTTTGGAGGAACCCACGGATTCAACACAACACTTGTTAGGAATGGCTCTACACTTCTTGCCTCAAGGATAGAGTAAAGGGACTTAACAGAGAAAGATCTACTCTTTGTCTCCACCCAATACACCTTGTCCTCCCCTCCCACAACAACCACCTTATCTTGAAGCCTTGACAAAAAGCACCCTAGAGTCTCAATCTCCTAGTCATTGAGAGGCCTAGAGAAGTTAGAAATTTATACTCCCTGCATACTAAATTTTGCCTCATTTCTTTAAATTTATATTCTTTACAACTTGTTAGAAAAGAAAACTGAAGATCCAA
Organism: Vitis riparia; assembly: GCF_004353265.1. NCBI lineage: Eukaryota > Viridiplantae > Streptophyta > Magnoliopsida > Vitales > Vitaceae > Vitis > Vitis riparia. Next base: position 16,087,156 of record NC_048447.1, read on the forward strand.
AAACAGAGGACTTTGTTTGAGTAGGGTGCAAAGCGCATGGGAAGTTCAAAAAGAGAACCACAATGCCAATAGCCAATAAAATTAATATGCACCAACATTTAACTGCACCAAAAACCAAGGTTTAATTATAAATCATATTGCTTCCTAAAAATGAGATATATTAAAGTTGCAGCATGTGAGAAAAGACTTTAGAACATGTTAAGTGGAATGTGAGTGCACAAAAGTTTAGGTATATATGTGTGTTTGTGATACATACATACATACATACATAAGCACACGCACACACACATATATATTACATATGTGTGTGTGTGTGTGTGTGCATGTGTGTATTATGTATCAAACAATGTAATAGCATAGCATACAAATTCCACGGAAATTATCAAAACAATGAATGGAAAGTGACACAAACCATCAAATGGAGTATCAGGGGCTCGGCACACGCACTCCTTAATATCACTAGCAATAACCCTCTGTCACAATACAATGACATTCAGTAAAGATAGTAGGAATGAAAATATTACTAAAGAATATTAAGATCAATGACAAACCTGGGAGTAGAGCTTATAACTTTCTGTTGTATTTGGAAAATCAACATCAACAGTCTGAAATTCAGGAGAATGAAAAGGAAAATGTCAAAATAAGACACCAAATTGCAACAGTGTAGGCAACTGCATCGATGACACAAAGCACAAAAACAGCATGCACCACTGTCAAGCATTGGCTTTAGACAACTAAAAATTCACAAACAGGAAACTGGTCTACCACAAAATAAATGGCAGATTGTGTATTTCTCTCAAACATAACAAGGAAATAATTGTCTTCAGGCATTTCATAATGCACTGATTTTGCACATTGCATTAGCAAGAAACATGTACTAAGGACAGTAATTTTTGTTGCCAAATGAGGTGCTCCCCAGTCAAACAGCATTATGGCCCCATCACACCCTATTACATCTTCCACAATAAAAAGTTAATTTTTGGATCCCAGAAGAGAAAAGAAGTGGGCTCGATTTTACTCATAGATCTCTTGTTTGGCCAAATAGACAGGTGTCTAGTGCTAGAGGTTTTTGTACAGAATTGTTGCCTCCTTGAAATTGTGTTTGGGTTTTGTTAGTCTATTTAAGGTTTTCCTTTTCTGTATATTGGTTGTGTTTTATCTGTGAAGCATAACTCATCCTTTCACCACTTTTCATTCATGAAGAGATGAACTTTATTGCTTCTAATTAAGAAGAAAAGGAAAAAATGAAAATTATCTGATATTGTGGATGCAAACTCAGCTAGTCAAAGAGGAGATGATACAAGCAACTTTGAGGTGACAAATTCTTAATGTCACCTCAACACTCATTCAAGTGAATATATAAGACGAAATTCACAATCATATAGATAGGGTTCCCCTAACCATAATAGATTTGGGAATGAGAACAATTTAATATTCCAAGCCAAAGAGATTTGGATATCTTGTGCTCCTTTTAGAAATCGTTTTTTTTTTTTTTTTGCTTAGGAAGCTATGTGGGGGAAGATCCGAACTATAAACACGTTAATGAAGAGGGGATGGTCAATGTTTAACAAGTGTAGCTTTTTTAAAGATAGTGAAAAATTAGTTGATCACATTTTGATTCATTGTGATAAGACAAGGGAGTTTTGGACCTTGTTGTTAGTAAGGTTTGAAATATCAATAAATACAGATATATCGATACTTGGATTTTACAGATATATTGGAAATATCGGAGAAATATCGGTGGATATTTTGACTAAAATATCGATGAAATGAAAATTATTCAAAATTCATGAGAATGCTTGAAAAAACTCTAAAAAATGATAAAATAAGATAAAATATAATGTTAAAGTTATTTTGTAAGTGTAATTGATATAACTATGATTAAATATAATATTTATCAAATTTTTATAAAAAATTAGCCTAAATTCTTTTAATATATTTATATTCATTTATTTTAAAATTTAGAAAATACTTTTATTAAAACATGTTTTATTACATTTTAAATAAAAAATTAAATTGATTTATATAAAATATTTTATTTGAGATTTAATTTCTAAATTTTTATTACAAATATGTGGTGACAATTTTTTCTATTAACAGTAATTTATTTAAATAATTAAATTATTAATAATTTATCTTATCAAATTAATTTTAATTTATAAAATATTAGGACTCCATTAAATTTTTATATTGTCACAAATTTTGAATAAAATTATATTTTCAATATTTTAAAATAAAAACATTTAAAATTAAACAAAATTAAAAGGATAAATAAAAAAAATTAAGAGTGAAGTGATAGTAATTTTTAAAATAGGATTAATGAGATAAATATAAAAAGTAATTAAAAATAGAAAGATGATATAAAATAAAATGATATATTTTTTTTTTGATAAATATCACGAATATATTAAAGGACAAAGGCCACCAAGCATACAGGACGTATACAAATCTGCCTCAAAACGAGAGCACAAAAAACAAGCACCCTTACCCTCCCTTAAATGGCCGCTAGCCACTCCAAAAAACCTAAGAGTGAAGAGGACTCCTCTCCAATATACACCCTAGCCCAACTCCACAAGGTACAAACAAAAGAATTTTTGAGTTTCTGTATATTTAACACCCCTCCCTTGAAAGCTAACCTATTCTTTTCCTTCCATACCGTCCAAAAAATACACAACGGGATATAATTCCAAATTTTTTTCCTCTTTTTCCCCACAAAGGGGCCCCTCCAATTGAATAACGCCTCCTTCACCAACTCTGGGAACACCCACTGAACCCCCACAAAGGCAAAAATAATTTCCCATAAGGCCCTTACCACTATACAATGTAAAAGAATGTGATTTACACTCTCCTCTTCACAACCACACAAAAAACATCAGTTAGGAAACTGCCAGCCCCGTTTTTGAAGCCTATCCAGGGTGAGAATCTTCCCCCACGCGGCTTCCCAAGCAAAAAAAGCCGCTTTGGTTGGGACCTTGTCCACCTAAACGCCTCTATATGGAAAGTCGCAAGCATTGATAACAACCAGCCCGTTGTAGGCATCCTTCACCCCATACTTCCCATGCCCCCCCTTTCCAAAGCACCACGTCCTCCTCTGAAGATAACTTGAAGTCCCTGAGCATAATAAGCAATCCTCTAATCAAGTCCAGCTCCCAATCATTAAAGTTTCTATGAAATCTAAGATTCCAACCTCCTGAACCACTGCTATGATCCCACATCTCATTAACCGTTGCATTCCTGTTGACCGCCATCTCATAAAGCTGGGGAAAAGAGTGGGACAGCCTCTCATTCCCACACCACTGGTCAGACCAGAATTTTACTCTAGTCCCTTTCCCTACCTTAAACTTTGTATTCTCCCAACACCACTTAGCTTCCTTCATAATCTCCTTCCAAACCCCCACTCCATAATTACCACGGGCTTCTTTAGTTCTCCACCCAAACTCTTCCTGACCATATTTCACCCCAATCATTAACCTCCAGAGATTATCCTTTTCAACGGCAAATCTCCAAACCCATTTACCCAACAAAGCTTTATTCAGGGAGTCAATCTTCCGAATGCCAAGGCCACCCTTCTCCCTTCGAGTGCACACCACCTCCCAATTAATTAAATGGACCTTCCTCTCCAAGCTGCCCCCTCCCCAAAGAAAGTCTCTTTGTAATATAAATTTAAAATAAAAGATAAATTAAAAATAAATAAATTAAAATGGATAAATTTAAAATAAAAATAAAAAATAAAAAAAAACTTTCAAAAAATCGTCGGTTCATCAAAAAATTGTCAATAAATCACCGATTTTTTGCCACCGCCATTGCCCAACACGTATGTCGCCTCACATTCGATTTTTTTGCCGATATTTCGACAATATTTCGCGAGTTTTCCGATTTTTTCTCGATTTTTATCCTCACCGATTGTCGATGGCCGATTTTGTTTCGACCACCGTAGATGTCCGATATTTCAACGAAAAAAACCGATTTTTCAAACACTAGTTGTTAGCAATATTCGGTTTGGTCTAGGTGTTCCAAGCTTCAATGAGAAATCTTCTCCTAGAATGGAAACTCAAGGGGCTAGGGAAGAAGAAAAAAGCAGTTTGGTGTCTAGTTCTGATTTGTCTATTTTGGAGTATCCGGAGAGAGCGCAACCAAAGGACTTTCGAAGATGAAGAATAGTCAAATCAAAGTTTGAAGGATCTCTCTATCTAACTGCTTTTAGAGTGGTCTCAACAGTTTTTGGATTTGGAAAACTCCTCTATCTTGAATTTCTTGGATACTCTTATTGTGGCTAGCCTTACACTTTTCTAGGTTTTTTTTGTCTTAGCTGGTGCTTGTATTGGAATTTTTGTGTATACTACCTGTATATGTAGGGTGGGCTCCCTCTTTTTGGCGCTTCTTAATTCATGCCTTTGTCTATCAAAAAAAATAAACATGATAGATTTGATCGATTAGTTGAGGTCTTCATGAAGGGGCTGTGTTTTTTTGGAGTCCGTCATGTTTTTTTGCTTTGCTTCTTGGCACATTTTGTATGCTACTTGTGTACTTGGTTGCACATTTTTCTTAACACTTTTAATATATTTTCATTGCCCAACAGAAAAAAAAAACACACACACACACACAATTATGAGGCTCATCATCATGATCCAAAGCCTAGAAGTCCAGGTGATGCCACGAAAATGAAACCCCCTTAAAGAAGATTGAAGATGGTGCTAGAAAGTTGCTCCAAATTCATACTTAGGACTCAGGCAGGACAATACAGCATTGCAGCATACCATGAACTTCAGGAAAATCCTTATTAATCAGGCAAATTAGCAAAGAAAAACAGTAATAATGTCTAAATGAGCTTTGTATGAAAAAAAAATAAAAAATCATAAGTGATCTTGCTGCCTTAATCCTTTTACAGAATGCTGTCAAGAAATAGCCTAATTGTAGAACAATTTCCATTGATTAAGAACAAGACAGAAAGTCTACTAAGATGATCTGGACTTGTAGAACAAAGATCAATCATTGCAACAGAAATATTACACAAGTGAAGAACACAAAGGGGTGAGTTGAGGTAGTTGGAAAGACATGTTAGTCAATGACTTAAAGAGCAATAATAATTTGAAAAGTGGGATTATGAAATTGGAATCATGTAACTAACCTCAGATCATCAAATAGGTTTACTGGAATGCTTGGCATATCATTTATATCACAATTAAAAGTGCATTTGGAAAAAATAAAAATTACGTCCTCATTGGCTGAATGCCTAGCAAGATATCCAGCACCTCAATAGATATGAGGCTGTGGTGCCTCAAAGGTATCTTCCACCATTAACTACCCTGGCTTAAGGCTAGGAAAGAGAACATTTTTTTATTTTTTTTGACAGGAAAATAAGAATGTATATTAACAATTCCTAAAACGGGCGCACCAAAGTACACAAAAAAGAACAATTATTTAAAACATTCATAAAATATATTTAGAAGAAAATAGACTGTCAAGCTAGGGGGCAATTCAGCTTGGGTTGGTTAGGTGCCTCAACCCAGAAGGGATCTAACCTAGGTCAGCTCTCAAATTTTCGACTCGGAGATTATTGTAACTTTAGAACTTAACTGGCCAACCTAGGTCTAGTAGGTTTTCAGGTCAGCAAGCTCAAATGCATAGGTATTTGTACCATTGGACAAAGGGATATCATGCAGGCAGCTACAGAGTAGAAGTGGGAAAGGATTTTGAGGGTTCCATAAAATAACAAAAAATAAGGAAGGATATTTTGCTAAACCGGTTTCCATAAGGAAGAACAAGAAAAAATATTAATAGCAGCAGCACCAGCTATTTGACAAACAATACTCAGCTGGCATCCCAACTCTCATCCACAATTGTCTCTCACATTGCTCTGAAAGAAACCCCCCATTTTTCCCATTAGAGAAACCCCAATATTCTGATCTCTTTGTTAAAGATTTTGTACAGTTTTTATATGGTCTACACATGCATAGAGCATTGAATTACAATTGCATGTCGGGAACAACTATAAGGCACATCTCAGTTATAAATGGGAGTCCAGTCTCATGATAAGCTGGTAAATCTATACCTAGTTTAATCAACCCAGGACAAAAGTACTAATGGTCAAGAGCAGAACCAAACCTGACCAAACCAATTGAAGATAAGTTGATACAGTTTTCAATTAATTTAATTTTATTTTCATCAGAAACACACTATTAAGGAAAAGCTAACAAGAGCAGAAAGATGACTATACCAAACAAGTATGAAACAAGAAGATGTACAAAATACGCAACAATGTACAACTCAAGGGGGTATAAATCCCCCTACAAAAGAAACCATTTGTTGAGCTCCGTGTTTAGCTAAGCAATCAACAATCCCGTTAATTGAACTATGGGACCAAGAGAAGAATCAACCTAAGCTGCTGGCTAGATCTAAGATTTGACAAAGACACATATCAGACTTCCAAGGACCTCTCTGCAACTTAGATACCCATGAGATTACTATTTTTTTTTTATATAGATAATCACACAAAAAATATATTAAGAGAAAAGGGCACCTAAAGAGCAACCCAAAGCATACAGGGAGTATACAAGAGGCGCCTAAAGGCAAGAACAAAAAGAAGAAGGGATACAAAAAACTCACCAGCCATCATCTAGAACCCAACCAAACAAAAAGAAGAGATTACTATTAAATCTTAATAGTAGTAGTGTTATCTAGTCTTACTCAAATTGAGAATTGAAATGGTTCAATTCTCAATCTGACTAGTACTAGATTGAACTACTACTAAGATTCAATAATATCGGCAAAAGCATAAATTTTTATTCAAGAAAACGATTAGATCAGTAGACTTATTATTCCAAATAATAGTACCTTTAGAAACACGACAAATATTTAGCAGAGTGACAGCACATGCACGAGTGTGTGCATGCATTCCTGTGTCTAACATTCCAAATCTGTTAGACACAACTATATTCAAATCCTCCAAGCACCTTCAAAACCATCAAAGGCTTGGAGGAGGGAAATTACAAGGTAAACATTTCAACACAAAATTTATTTAAAACAAAGGATCTGAAACAAAGTAAACACTTTAACACAAGATTAATTGAAAACAAAGGAGAGAAACACGCATAGAACAATCCTGTAAAAGAGTAAATAGACAATAAAAATGAATCTGAAAACTATCAAAACTGGTTCAGTAGGATTTCCAAAACTGAGGAGGAAATAATTTTACTACCATAAACAGCTATTGGCATGTCAGACCCAAGAATTTATGGTCAGTCACAATTCTAGATGAAATACAGGAACACACATAAGACAATAATACAAGTAGGAATTATGTCAAAATCAAAATTATAAAAAGAAACCAGAGGAAATAGGACTAAAACATTAGAAAATAAGACAGGTGCCAACCTACATAAGACAATAGGATACCTGAAAGTCTCCTGGCCGTGTTTCCTTTCTTTTAAAAGAATATCTGGGCTTTATCTGCAGAACCCCCCCCAAAAAAAATATACTTTTAAAAAATACTAAGCCACCATAAACAATTAATTGCCTTTTATAATTTAAATTCTTTTCAGTAGTCACTTACCGAAATGCCTTTACTTTCCAAGCTTTTCATCATGCATTCAGTAAGAAATTCTCCTCCAATAGGAGAAGAGGCCACAGCCTATTGTCACAAAAACACAACGGGGGAAAAAGGTAAGGCTGTCACAAGTTGTCAATCTTTCTAAGAGCTCTAACATTACATCCTACGTGCCCAATTTACCCCAATATAATCTGATAAAAAAAAATGTACCCCAATATAAGAAATCTATCAGAACAGGACTAACTTAAATGGAACCAAAAGAGTTCAGGAAAAAATTTAAAACATGAAAAGGAGTAAGGTCCAATACACATATGCAGAGATTATAAAAGATGTAATAGAGATAGATAAATAAGTTCCAATAACCATATAATGAGTACCATTTGTTGAAAATGGAAATCAGTTTAAATTGATGTAGGTGTAAAGGAAAAACTACACCCACATTTTTTTTTCCACATTAGAGAACTTTCGGGCCTCTTTGGTAATTGTTCTCTAACTTAGAAATGTTTGACAAACTTTTGACTTAATACCACTTTTCCAGAATTTGGTCTGAAAACAGGTTGTTTTTTAGAATAATTTTGAGGTGTTTTCAATTGTCCCTCATAGAGTTTTCTGGGCAAAACTGAAAAAATGGAGAATACTTTGGAAACTTTTACATTGCACAGAAGTGTGCAGTATCTTTATGGAGAATAAGCCAAAAAAACTATTTTTTTACATTTGAGTTCCTGTTTTTGAAAATGTAGCCTAACAAGGCCTTAATGTTCAAGAATAAAGAATTACAATGTAAAGATGAAGGATCCTTCCAGCCAAACAAAAAACAAGAAAACAATACTACCCAACCACAGATCTCCCTCTTCCACAAAAACAAAATTCTGCTTCCTGATTAGCATCTGGAAACTAGAAGAGGCAACCATACAGCAAAAAAGATTTAACATCGCTCTCACCCAAATTAAATTACTTTGGCAAGTTAAGTTCCACTTGGATAGAGAGGGTTACCTTTTGAAGAACATAACCATCATGGACAGGGGCAACAGTAGTTGATCCTCCACCACTGAATGAGTTGTAATTGGGGACAATACCATTGTCAGAGTTAGTCTTGGCAATAAATCTTGATATCACACGCACACACACAAAGATGTTTAAACTATGAAAGTAAATTCAGAATTCATTCAAGTTCCCCTCCCTTTTTCTTTGTGTTGTCGTTAAGATTCTCTCCACCCCCAAACCCTCTCTTTTCTCCTAATAAGAGTTTTACTGAATTTGACTAATACAATGAATTTAGAGTAACATTAAATTCACAACTAGTAATTTCCTATGGAGACTGAGTTGAGATCTTATCTTTGATCTCAGATAGCTTTTTCTTTGTCCTTAAATACTCTTTGGTAACCAGTCATTAAATACACTAAATAGTATCATCAAGAAAGCTTTTATTTTCCACAAATACTCTTTGATTCCTACCCTCCAAATGGACTAAATAGTGACCAAGATCATGCTATTCCTACCAAAACCCAACAAGAGCCCAAAAAAGAAATAGAAGTAGCAATGGAACTCTTATTAATGACCCCATTGTTGTGGAATTCCTAAAAAACCTTCATCTAATCTTCCTTGATGGAATCCCAATAGTCTCGATAGAAAGGTAAAGTAAGACCATCAAGGCAAAGAGCTTTTTCTCTATCCATCTGAAAAATTGCTCCTTGCATTTCTTCTACTGAAAAAAGACGCTCCAACCATCTAATACTCTCCTCAAATATTGGAGACTAATCCATCCCTTCTATCCTCATTAGCTTTGTTAAAGAAGCTCAAAATATCCATATACTTGTTGTATACTTTGGGGCACTTCTTCTGTAGTGCCTTGTTTTAATATATTGCTTTTTACCATACATATATTTTGTTTCTGATCAAAAAAAAAAAAAAAAGAAGCTCAAAATATCCTTTGTAATAGTCTTTTGATCCAACCTTTCTTTTCCATACTCTATAGACTTAATAAATTTCTTCTTCCTCCTACCATTTAGCACCTTATGGAAATACTTGGAATTGTAATCCCCTTCCTCAACCCACTTTACCTTAACTCTATTTCCAATGAACCTCTTCTCTTAGCAACAGTTCCTCCTGTTCAATCTTTTTAATACACTTTAGTGTTGCTAATTCACCTGTCAAAGCACCTTTCCCTTCATGACAACCTACCACAGCAATATCTTATAAGATAGCACCTCTCTTCTTCTATATCCACAAAGATATCCTTGCTCCAAATTTTAAATTTTGCCTTGATGAAGTGCAATCTTTGCATGAATTTTTTAACTTCCCAACCTTCAACACATGCACCCCCCCACCAATCTTTAACCTTGTCCTTAAAATCAGCATGAGACAACCACATATTCCCAAATCTAAAAGGATTCAATCCCCATTTGAAAGGATTGGAGTGAAGAACAATTGAGTAATGGTTAGAACCGGTTCAGGTAAAGTATCTTTAAGGCAAGAAAAGGAACCTTTCTTTTAGATAGGTAAAAAGGCAAGATACCAACCACCCTAACCACAAACAACCCTAAAGGAAGAATGAACGACCCAAACAGGAAGTCATAAACAACAGAAAAAACCACCCACGCAACCCCACCACAAATACCCCTTCTGATACAGCTACCTCCTAAGCCCGACTGCAACCCTTTCTCTCAATCCCTGACACCCCTTCCCTTTCCCCTAACAGTGAACGGAGAGCTATTGTAGTTAATCAAACACTTTAGCTTTTAGATTTCCCTCTCCAAACAGGATGAAGACAAAGGTTTCTTCTTTCCCCCTGACACGCTCACCCCACATCCTTTTCTTGATTCCATTTTTCTAAAGAGTGAGCAGATTTCCTTCTCAAAGCCCACAGCTGGCATCCCCAAAACAATTATTGAAAATGGCAAAACCACTAGTAAGGCTATCAATTAGCTGATTTGGTAACAAAGACTAGAATTTATTGTTTCTTGAAAGAATTGGGATGTAGAGGGTCGAAACCCATCACTAAACAAATTTCCAACTAGCCATGCAGAAAGAGCAACAAATTGTGGACAATCCACATATCATCAATGTCGAGGTCAATGTCTGATGCAATGGTAAAGGTCTCATGCTGTCAAGCGCATAGGACAGATTTGAGTTATGTGACTGAACGCTTTCTGCAAAAATGTAGGAGGGTGTCCCATTAAACCCTGCCAAGGCCCATTGGTAAAGCCAGCAAAACCAGCATGGAATAATAACCTGTTTTTGTGGTATCATCAGTGACTAGGCAGGGTCCAGTGAGAAACCCCATGATTAAATCAGAGAAATGTTTAAACTTTGACACTAACATGTAAGCTAAATATGTAGAAAATATGAGAAAAACAATGACAGAAATCCAATGCAAAGATGATGAATTAAGTAACTATTTTGGGGTGATTAATAATAAGGAAAAAAGAAGTTGCATTTAGTTAACAACAGTAGATGCCAAAGAAGAAAGCCAATCACCATCATAAAGTCCTACCTGTCCACAACTAATGACGTAGCACGTCCTGATGCAAAAGATGTGAGAACCTGACATCCAAAAGTATACCTGTCAACCATCTCAGAGACCATAATGTTCTCAAGAAAAGGAGATACGAAGGGCAGGTAATGAAATAATGAATCTTTAGACACAAAAATAATGATAGATCTTCAACCCATAATGAAAACAAAATTTACTGCAACTTGGAGCACAGAACAGGATGGACTAGGAGCATACAGCATTCTTGGCCAAAAATAATGCAGGAACTTCATACTTTTCAAACATGAGCTGGGCTGTCCTGAGACATGCAACAAGTAAAATTCCATCACCAAACATAAAACAATATGCTACAAACTAAAATACAAACTTTCAATATATACTTATTAACAATCACCCCAAGTAATTGGAATAAAGCTTGGTTGAGTTGAGATAGTCTTAATTTATTTGTTACAGGATAAAAAGAAGAGTGAAAAGAAAAGTAGGAGGTACAAAAGAAGGATGTGGAATCCTAACAAAACAAGAGCAGAAAAAAGGAAGAACAAAAACACCAGGCAATAAGAAAGCCTAAGAATACCCAAATCGCCCTCAAAAGACTCCTGCATATAGCGTAGAAAGGCCACAAAAGAAAATCCACCTCTTGATGATAGGCATAGGTTGGAACCTACTTTCTTTTTTATAGGATACCTACAATTGAGAACTAACTGAAAACGTTGTCTATTGTTGCTAATAATGGAGTACATCATTTCCAATAGTTATTCAAATGTAGTCCTGATAGGCATATTCCTAGGCTCAACAACAGCTCTATCCCGAATATAGCTAACATTTGTTGGTCTACTCAACATTTTTCCATTGCAAAAACATATTATAGGAATTGTTGAATCAAATATTTACCTAAACAAATAAAACAAAATTAAATGTCTCATTTTAAACACAAAAATTGCATAAATAATACTAAAGACACCTATCTTTAATCAAATCAGGCATAATCATAATTTTATTTGTATTATTAATTCCTTATATGTTAGTGTAAACTTTTTAAGTGAACAATGGAGCTCATTAGGTCCACATCTCAGAGCCATGATACCTTACAAATATCTGTACTTAAATCTCTTGAATTTCATCATGCATAACTCAACAATGTCTTCCTACTTGAGATAAAAACTAGAAAACCAATGAAGGGTCTCATAATTGACAGCTATGGAAGGCATAAAGGTAAGGCAGATGCCCCAGGTATGAATGTCAGATATGATCATAAATTGAAAATATTTATTTATCCACTTCAATAATTAGTCGGGCCCTATAGCCACTCACACCTTGTCATCAAATGACCAACAAAGGAAATAGCTACTAGAAATAAATAAAGACAATATCAAACCCATTGAATCAGTCTTCTAAACTTTGTCATGATCATCATGAGAATCATTAAAATAAAGTCCTTTGACAGACTCTCATCAATTCTGTTAAGTGCAGGAAAAAGAATGACTATCAGCATCTATATCATTAACTAAAAAGTGTACAAGGTCCCAGATCACCTTTCTCTTTGTTGCTGAGTGTTAGATGATGGTTCCGCGAGTAGCATTGGATGCTCTTTAGGATCAACCAATAAGCATTCCCTAAAATTGATAGAAGCCAGTAATAGCATAAGACAATGAAACTTAAGAAGAAAAATACTCAATTGAAAAATAATGACAAAGAACTCAATGGCTATGGCAGAAACTGGATAAACAAAAAAAGCCTTAATAAATTAATATGAAAAAAAAAAAACTGTAGATTACCAAGCATTTAACATGGAATCACAAGATATAGAAGAATTTTTTTTTTTTTTAGAAACAACAAATGTATTAGAAACTTTTTTTCATAGGCAAGCAAGAGAATATATCAAAAACACCAAAAGAACTAAGTACAAGAAAACACAGAATGTATACAACATGCATCAAAAGGCAAAACAAAAAAGAGGGAAAACAAAAATTACTCACTCTCTCGCAACAGAATACCAACTAATCTACAAAATCAATTCAAGGCATACAGCCTTCATCTATGTACACCCTATGTATTAGAAATGGATAAAGCGAATACATGAGAAGAATGAGGAATCCTCCCTAGATTTACAAAAGCTAAACAAAAAAAAAGAAGATTGACATACTCCAGTATGGTTATAAGACCTATACATCCATGTAGAACCATAAGAGAAAAATCAGTACAAAACCTCTCAATGAGGTTTTATACATCTTTATATCCATGAGGAATAACAACATCTCAATCAGATAGAATCAGAACAAATCTCCTTTCCTCATTATTCAAACCCTTATGGCCTACACACTAAATGCTAGTCCAGCTAAACAACATTGAGAGGGATGCCCTTGAATGTCATGGTACAAGAGGCTCAAAAAGATATGCAAGAAAGTTCACAAGCACAAATGAACTGTTCAATGGGATGAAAATATATAAGAAATTTTAAAGTGACAACAAATGCACAGGTAGATGTAGAGATAATACTAAAATGCTAAAATGGAACATGTATTCATATGAAAATATCAGAACCAAGAAAATGGTCCTAATACTTGATTTACAACTTTCAGAAGCATACTTAGGCCCTAGTCTATATAGGCTCCACCTGACCATTCTCAGATGATAGCCAACTAATGATCTCCTTTTTATATAAATAAAAAAATAAAAAAACAGAGGCAATACCATAAATATAGCAAAACGTACAAACAAGGATGAGGAAACCTTCCAAGAAAAAAGAGAAACAAGAGAAAGAAAGAGCAAAACACGCTGTCTCTTGCAAGATGATAAACCACACATGGAGGCAACAAAATAGCCAAGGAGATCAAGAAAAGCGGCTTCCACAAGAGAATTCAGAGGGTTGGCCTCCCAGAACGTATAGAGCAGATTCTATACGATAATCAGGAGACCATGGATAACACTGGCATTTGTAGTGCCGTCGGAATGTTTGTTTTAAAACAAAGGGGGGGAAAAAGAAAAGCAAGGAGGAAACCATCTAGCTGTACTTGAATTAGAACAAATGATGGACAAAGGCAAATACAAGAAGTTGAGTAGGTCAAAATAGATAAGCTTTACAAAAATTTCTTGATTCAAGAAAAGCTCCAGCTAGATGCTATAGCAAGGAGAATAAAATTTAGGGGAAGGTACAAGCTGTGCATGCAATAATTTATATAAAGCAACAATGATCTCAAAAGATAACAGAAGAATTAAAAAGAAAGGCAATTCTAAACAACAGTAAAACAAAAATCAGGTAACCACTAGTTACCTGAAAGCATGGTCCCATATGCTGTCAACAATATCCCAATCAACAACTACTCCATCCTTAATGGGTGATAATACCTGATGGAAAAGTATAATGAACAATGAAGACCTCAAAATTAGCAACCATGGAAATGTCTCTCATGAATCTTCCAATAGTAACAGATTAGAATTACACAACTGACCTCCATATGATCCCGGCGATGCCCAAGGGCTTGAGAGCCCACATACAATTTGCGTTTTCCCTTGGTTTTTTCTGAATCAAAAGGTCTACCAGTGTTCTTGGAATCATTGCCAGATCCAGAATTCTCAGTATTCGCCGGGTCATCAACTTCCATTTGATCAATTGATCCAACAACCTTAACAAACATATACACGAATTACAGTAGAGCAAGACAAAAAAAATTAAGCACCATACATACCTACATTAAAATAAAACAAAATAATTTGGAAACTACCAACTACATGTGCATATGAGCATAGATGGCTATAGAGATAGGCATATATAAATTATTGCGAAAAAAGGAACAGAAAAATCTCTCACCTCAAGGTCCTGCCTCTTTTTCACAAGTAAATTCTTTCTCGCAGTTATAGTCACTCTAATGGTAAAAACAGGGGAAGAAAAAGAAAAAGAAAAAACAAAAGAGAAAGAAGAAAGAAAGAAAGAAAGAAAAAGATAATAAAAATTTATTACATAAGAATTGGCCACAACAATAAAATCTGGTGTTACTTCTTCCATAAACAACCTTACTTTTTTTTATATAAGTAAAAGCAATTGTATTAAGAGTGCCTAAAGAAGAACACTCGAAAGCATACAACCTTACTTTTCTCTTTCTCAAGCTCTCATCCTATGTATAACTGATGTAGAACAACCCTAGGATGGTTGCCTACACTCAAGGGTAGGTGGGTTAAGGTTTTTTCTTTTTTCTTTTTTGATTGGCAAACACACAAAAAACATATATTAGATAAGGACCCCTTGAGGCAGGCCCAAAAGCATACAGGGAGTATACAAGAGGCGCCCAAGGGCACAAAAAGAAGCGAAAATACAATACCAACCCTCAACTAGCACCTAGCCAATAAAAAAAACTGAGTAAAGAGAGAGGACCATCATTTACAACCGCCTTAGTCCACAACCAAAGATTACAAACAAAAGAATTTTTCAACCTATGCATCGAAAGCTCCTCATTATCAAAAGCAATCCTATTTCTTTTCTTCCAAACCGCCCAAAAAATACACAAAGGGGTTGCCTTCCACACCTTTCTGCGCTTCTTGCCCAAGTTAAAGCCACACCAACCACTAAGGATATCTCTAACCGAATAAGGCAGGACCCAAGTAACACCAAAAAGAGCAAACAATAACTCCCATAACACTCTTGCCCTGGAGCACTGAATAAGAATATGATCAATAGACTCTTCTTCCTCACAGCAAAGAAAGCATCTGTTAGCTAAACACCGACCCCTCTTTTTGAGTTGATCCAAAGTTAGCACCTTACCCCAAGAAGCTTCCCAAGCAAAGAAACACACTTTAGTAGGCACACAAGGATTCCAAATAATGTTGGTAGGGAACTGAACAACTCTTCTTGAAACTAAAATACTATAAAGAGATTTAACTGAAAAAATCCCATCATTTGTCTCTTTCCACAGCATTCTATTTTCCATAAGAGGATTAAGCCTCCTACCCCGAATTGTCAAAAGTAATCTCTCTACCTCCTCCACCTCCCAGTCATTAAAGGGCCTAGAGAAGCTAGGACTCCAAACCCCTTCTCCTCCCGAATGATCCCACAACTCCTCTATTCAAGCCTCTTTATATGTTGCAAAGGCATACATAGAGGGAAAGGAAGTACAGAGAGTGAAATTCCCACACCAATTATCTTTCCAAAATTTCACCCTTCTACCATTCTCCACAGAAAAGCCCATTTTGTTTTGCAAAAGAGCGTCTTCCTTCCTTATGTCCTTCCAAAAGCCTACTCCAAAGCCCTCCCTGACATCTTTAGTATACCAACCCCCTTCTTCCTCCCCGAACTTCCTACTAATGACGCACCTCCAAAGAGTATCCCTTTCATTCGCAAAGCGCCAGTTCCACTTACATAAAAGGGCCCTATTGAGAGTAGACAAATGTCTAACTCCCAAACCACCCTTCCTTTTATCCAAATACACGGTATCCCATTTTACTAGATGAGGCTTCCTCTCCAAAGCTCATCCTCCCCACAAAAAATCCCTTTGAATTTTTACCAGTCTTAAACTAACCACTCTAGGAATTCGTAGTAAAGACATCAAGTATATGGGCATACTTGACAAGGTGCTACGAATTAGAGTCATTCTCAAGCCTTTGGAAATAAATTGCCTTTTCCACATGGCAAGCCTTTTCCGGAACCTCTCTTCCACCCCATCCCAAACAGCCATGGACTTGTGATTCGCCCCCAAAGGGATCCCCAAGTAAGAAGTTGGCAACCTTCCCACTTTACAACCAACCTCAAGAGCCAACTCCTCCAGATTCTCTACTCTCCCAACCGGCAAGATTTCACTCTTATCCAAATTGATTCTCAAACCTGATGTGGCTTCAAACCACATCAACAACCAACTTAAATAAGTCATCTAGTCTTGGAAAGTATCACAAAAAACTAAAGTATTGTCGGCGAACAGCAAATGAGATACCAAAGTCCCGTCTCCTCTTCTTCTTTTTATCTTGCAACCTGAAAGAAACCCCCCTCTCACAGCCCTAAGGATAAGCCTACTAAAGGCCTCCATCCCAATCACAAAAAGATAGGGAGAAAGCGGATCCCCCTGACGCAAACACCTTGAGCTGTTGAAGAAACCCGCTGGAGTACCATTGATTAAAACAGAAAAAGTTGCTATGGAAATGCACCAAGATATCCAACCAGTCCACTTCTCACCGAAACCCATTATTTGCAAAACCAACAACAAGAAATTCCAATTTAGGTGATCGTAAGTCTTCTCTATATCCAGCTTGCACAACACCCCACTCTCATTTTTTTTCAGCATCGAGTCTATTGCCTCATTGGCAATTAAGGCAGCATCAAGAATCTGTCTTCCTTCAATGAAAGCATTTTGAGCTGAAGACACCACCTTTCCCACGACCTTCTTAAGCCTATTAGCTAGCACTTTTGCCAACAATTTATACAACCCCCCTACCAAACTTCTCGGTCTAAAATCCCTAAGATCCTCCGCACCCGCCTTTTTAGGGATAAGTACCAGGAAAGTTGAATTTAGACTCCTTACGAATCTGCCATACTCATGGGTTAGGGTTTTATTTTTAGGATGTAAGAAGAGGAACAAGGAATAAATTTTATGGTAGAGAAAAATATAACATAAGAAATGGAGAGAAAGAAAAAACAACGAAGAAAAAATCGAAAACCTTAGAGTCTCACTAAGGCCTACTAAAGAAGTCTCACCTAGAAGAAAATCAATGGAGTCTCACCATTAAAGGTTGCAACCTTGCAATGAAAAAAAACATAATATTACTAATATCAATCATCCCTTTGACTTACATTGATTAACCTATTTATAGGCTTTTCTAAGAAATCCAAAGTCTACTAGGACTCTAATAACCTATTATGATTCTAATTCTAATATAACATCCAAAGTCTACTAGGACTCTAATAACCTATCATGATTCAAATTCTAATTATATTATAACTTAACTAGTTAATCCTAATTAGACTCCAACAAATATTAATCCTAATTTAATTCCAAGTAATACTAATCATACTTTAATTGCAACTAATACTAATTCCCTTTCTTGATATATATCTTGGAGATTCACCCTCATCAATAACAATCCTATCTATAATCACACGTGTTCCACACCATGTATGAAGTACCTTTTGAGCGTGTGTTCCTTTGCCATGTAGAAAGAACAAACCAAAAAAATCTAAAAAAACGAATATACCATTGCCAATTAAACTGCAATGAATAAATATTTTTTTTTATAGGTAAACAAGAAATGCATTAAAAGCACCAAAAAGAAAGCGCACCAAAGTACACAGGACATATACAATGGCCGCTAAGAGATGGCCAAAAAAGGAAAGGAAAACAAAAAACTACTCCCTCCCTTAGTGATGACCCAACCAATCAATAAAGTCACAAACGGACATAGGGCCTACAACTATGTACATCTTGGGCCAACATATGGGTATAGGTTACAATGTACAACCATTTACTGTGGAGAATGTCATGTATCACCATAGAAAATCAAAGTTCCCGATTATGAAAAAGTTATCTCAGTTAAAAATCTCACCATTTCAGTCATCCCTAGTACTTCCTACTTGCCTTGGAATTTTAACTTTTGTCACAACCTCACTAATCCTAAAATCGATTCTCTTGAAAGACTTATGTCATCACTCACCTCGGTATGCTTGACTCCCACCATCACAAATTCAAGGGCTTGGTCTTTATCCTCCTCCGGCTTTTTCTCAGTAAAGTCTTTCTTTATGTCTTGTCCAAATCCTCATATCCAATCCCTTTATTTCCAACCAATTTTGTTTGGAAATCAAAAGCCCCTTCAAAGGCCAAGGCCTTTGTTTGGTTGGTGGTGCACAAGATGTTGAATACCATATACTTGATGTCTTTACTTTGAATGCCAAGAGCGGTTAGTCTAAGGTTGGAAAAAATTCAAAGGGATTTCTTGTGGGGAGGGGGTGCTTTGGAGAGGAAGCCTCACCTAGTTAATTAGGATACCGTTTGTTTGGACAAAAGGAAGGGGGGCTTGGGAGTTAGACGTCTATCTACCCTTAATAGGGCCCTTCTTTGCAAGTGGAATTGGCGTTTTGCGAATGAAAGGGAGAACTTTTGGAGGCATGTCATTAGTAGGAAGTTCGGGGAGGAAGAAGGGGGATGGGTTTCTAGAGAAGTTAGGGAGAGTTATGGAGTAGGATTTTGGAAGGAAATAAGGAAGGAAGGTGCCCTTATGCAAAATAAAGTCGTTTTTTCAGTGGGGAATGGTAGAAGGGTAAAATTTTGGAAAGATAAATAGTGTGGGAACTACGCCTTATGCAATTCTTTTCCCTCCTTGTATGCTTTTGCCTCCTCTAAGGAGGCTTGGGTAGAGGAGTTTTGGGATTCTTCGGGAGAAGAAGGGGTTTGGAGTCCTAGATTCTCTAGGCCCTTCAATGATTGGGAGGTGGAGGAGGTGGAGAGGCTTCTTTTGACAATCCGGAGTGTAAGGCTTATTCCTCTTGTGGAAGATAGAATGTTGTGGAAAGTGACTTCGAATGGGATTTTTTCAGTTAAATCCCTCTATAATGATCTATCTTCAAGAAGAGCTGGTCTTTTCCCTCATGGTTTGATCTGGAGCCCTAGTGTGCCTTCCAAAGTGAGCTTTTTCACTTGGGAGGCTTCTTGGGGTAAGGTGCTTACTATGGATCAGCTTAAAAAGAGGGGGTGGGCTCTTGCTAATAGATGTTTCCTGTGCTGTGAGGAAGAGGAGTCTATTTATCATATTCTTATACATTACTCCAGGGCAAGAGTTTTATGGGAGTTATTGTTCGCCCTTTTTGGAGTGTTTTGGGTCCTCCCATTTTCAGTTAGAGATACCCTTATTGAATGGAGGGGCTTTATGTTGGGCAAGAAGCGGAGAAAGGTGTGGAAGGCAGCCCCGTTGTGCCTTTTTTGGGCGGTTTGGATGGAAAAAAATAGGATTGCCTTCGATAATGAGGATTTTTCGGTTCATAGGTTGAAAAATTCTTTTGTTTGTAATCTGTGGTTGTGGACAAAGTCAATTGTAAATGAAGGTCCTCTTCCTTTACTTAGTTTTTTTTATTGGCTAGGCGCTAGATGAGGGATGGTTTTGTATCTTCTCTTCTTTTGTTTGTGCCTTAAGGTGTCTTTTGTATACTCCCTGTATGCTTTTGGGTTTTCCTCAAGGTGCCCTTTTCTAATATATTTCTGCATTTGCCTATCAAAAAAAAAAGATGGTGAATACCAATCACTTGCTACAAGTGAGTAGACCATACAAATCCCTTAGTCCACATTGGTGCATTTTATGCAAAGAAAGTGGAGAATTGATCGGCCATCTTTGTCTACATTGCCCATTAACTTTGGGCTTTGGCATAAGCTCTTCAATTTAGCCAATTTGGCTTGGGTGTTGATGAGGAGTATCAAATATATGGTGTTTATCTCTTTTAAAGGATTGGGAAATTCATTGAGAGGTAGAACTTTTTGGCAAATCGCTTGCCTCAATATTCTATGGATTGTATGGCAAGAGAGAAACGCTAGGATTTTTTAGGATTGATGGAGAATGAAGAGACATTGTGCGATGTACTTCATTTCTACTCCTCCCTTTGGGCCTCTTGTTTCAACGCTTTTAAGGGAGTTCCACTTAATATTTTCAACTAATTTGGCTTTCGGTTTGTAATTCATAGTAGAGGAGTATACTCTCACTTTGATCAGGTTTTGTATTTTGAGAGAAGGACCCCTCATCCTTCTCTCTTTCTTTTATCAATAAAATTTTATCTTTGTTTCTTATAAAAAAGGTTCCTGTTTATGACTGTGTTTTCAGATCAAACTTTTAACCACAACACACAGCACCTTAGATTCAATATACACAATCCCTAACAAAGTGGCATGATGCACAGGTGTCATTGCCCACACATCACAAATACACAAAACTGCAAAAACCAACCATATCCCCTCTACCAATCCCCTAACCTCATCTTTCACACGCTCATACAGAGACAGACATGCCCTAATATATACATGTATCAACATGCAATAAAATGGTATACCACATGTCCAGTGCTTCCCATGTGCATAAACCACAATAAAATGATGGCACAGAAACACAGGCATATCTTAATATGAATCATATTAAAAATTCAAAATATAAAAATATTGTATAATTTATAAATCTGTAAAATAAAAAAATTCAAAGTACTATATCTAGGCATGCCTTTATGATGACAATTGTGTCAGCAAACCAATGCAAGAAATTGAATGAGATTACCTAGAAGCATCAACAGTAAGTCAAAGGAGTAATATGCAAGTATTTGAGAGTCAACATGCATTCACAAGTTCCCAAATGCATTAATAAAAATTTAAAAAAAAAAAACAAAACAAAATAAAAAGAATTTTTTTTTTTTATCAGTAAAACAAAATAAAAAGAATAAAAACCACATTCTTGAGTGTTTGAGTGCCATAGCATACACCTATAAACAAATCCCTCCTACCCACACCAAAAACCAAGAAGCAAACAGAAAAAAAAAAAACATAAACATAACACACACCTACAGATACATGATGCCACTACAGCCTGCATATATTAGCTTCATCTATAACTTGAAAAACAATCCTACATTTGTCCACCCAAGGATTCACTCTCTAAAATTACACGCAGTAGACCCTGTAATAACTAGTAGACAGTAGTTACCATTGGCAACAGAAGTTATCAGGTATTTAGAATACTACCTATAAGTAAATTTTATTTTTGACTTCAATATGTAAGATTCTGTATTCTTTTGTTCATTCATTATATGTTTCATTCTAATATCACTTGATTTAAAAAACAAGAAAACAAAAATAAAGCCTAAAAACATCACTACGTCCTAAATAATCTATTATACTAAATAGGGATTAGGAAGACATTATTATATTCTTTTTATAGGAAAAAGAGAGCATATATTAAAAGCATCTAAGACGAGGCATTGCACAATACACACGAAGTATACAAAAAACATTCAGTATAGGCAAGAAAGATAAAAATAATAAACCTCTCACCTTCCTTTAAGCTAAACCAATCTACAAAATCTATCATAGACGTTGTATGGTCCTCTATATACACCTTAGTCCAATTCATAAAAGTATATATAAAAGCGGATTTAATTGCTTGGTCAGACTGCTCAACTTCATTAAAAGCCCTCTCGTTCATTTCATTCTAAAGAATCCACAACAAGCACAAGGGAGCAACCCTTCATGCTTTCTTTCGTTTCTTCCCCATGAAATAGTCATATCAGCCTAATAGGTTTCTTCTAATTGAAGGATGCATCACCCAAACCATTTCAAATTGAGAATAAATTGGTTGTCACAACATTCTTGCTTTGGAACAATGCAGAAGCAAGTGGTATATCATTTCCTTTTCATCTTTGCAAGATGGTTCCCAGGCAGAGACATCGACCTTCACCAGTGCCCAAGTGATCCACACTATACTACTCAGGAAAGGCTCTCTATATCCCTAGAAAAGGAAGAATAAAGGGATCTAATTGAAAATTCGTCACTTTTTTTTTTTTTTTTTGATTGATAACCGAGGAACCTTCCATGGCCAAGTCCTTGAGACTCTCCATGGAGACCCAAACCTCGGGGTGTTGACTGCCCCGCAACAACCAACACCGGATAAATTCAGGGTATCATCAGTGGCAGGATTCGAATCCAGGATCATGTTCCACTTACTGGGACCACACTTCTTAGTGTTTGCCCTGACCAATTGGGCTACCTTGGGCGGTGAAAATGTATCACTCTTGAATTCATTTGAACTCAGATAGTCCTCCACTTCCCTTTTAATTGACAGCAATTGTAATTTTTGAAATAAAATCTCCACTTCATCAAGCTCTCAATCATTAAACTAGTCATTTTTCCAAACCCCCTTCCCAAAACTACTCCCATGTAGCTAACACCCATCCATTTTTGTTAGAAGCAAAAGAGAATATGTTTGGGAAGGCTTCTTCCAAGGTTAGATCCTCGCACCACAAGTCTTTCCAAAATTTAAACTTTTTCCTATTCCTAATTGAAAAATAAGACTTACTTTTTATACCCTCCCATTCGTCTTTTATGGCTTTCCATACCCCCACTCCATATCCATCTCTCACCCCTCTCAAACGCAACCCCACCGCTTCCTCCTCTTCGAACTTCCTTATTATGATTTGTTTCAATAAGAGTTCTCGTTCTATAGCAAATTTCGAATTCTACTTGCCAAGCAATGTCTTGTTTAAGGCAAAGAGGATGGTGAATTCCGAGACCCCCATCCTTTTTTCCCAAGCAAACTATGGTCCAATTAACTAAATATGGTCTTTTCTGTAATGCACCACCTCCCACACAAGAGTTTCTTTGGATCTTTTCAAGTCTTGAACAGACATTTTTTGGGATGACAAATAAGGAATGAAATAAATTGGAAGGCTTGACAAAGTGCTTTTGATCAGGATAAGTCTCATACCCTTAGAAATGTATTATCTCTTCCACATCGATAATTCTTTCCTAAATCTCTCCCCCACTACATCCCACACCTTGGAAGATTTATAAGAGGCTCCCAAAGGGGGACCCAAATAGGAAGTGGGCAACTTCCCTATTCTACAACCTAACACCAAATCTAATTCCTCCACATTAGCTACTTCTCCAATAGAAAAAAACCTCATTTTTATCCAAATTAATTTTTAGATCAAAAATCACCACAAACCACATTACACCCAACTCAAATATCTCAACTGATCATGATTGGTGTTGTAGAGAATCATAGCATCGTCGACAAACAAGAGATAAAACACTTCCATCCTCTCCCCACCCCTTATTCCCACCTTAAAACCCAAAATGAAGCCTCCACTCTTAGCTCTAGCCAACATCTAACTAAAAGCTTCCATAGCCAAGATGAACAAATAAGGGGATAGGGGATCACCCTGCCTCAAAACCTAAAACTCTGAAAAAAACCAAACGAAGTTCCATTAATGAGAACAAAAAAGCTTGTTGTGGAGATACACCATTTTATCCATCTAATCCACCTTTGGCCAAACCCCATTCTATATTGAAACGATTATTTGTGTTTAACTTTTTGAAAATATGTCTTTAGTTCTTTTATCATTGGTGTTAATGGATAACCAATACTTAAACTTACATGCATACATACATATATATGTCATGTATGTAAATACATGCAAAATTACATTCTCGTATTAGTAGTTTACATATAAGTCAAGGAAATATCAAGTAGCAAAATCAGATGACGTTAGTTCTAAAACATACAATAAGTTCATAAATATTAGTATTTAAACTTAAAGTAGCAGATTTAAGTGAAATTAAAATATAAATGGCCAATTGCAAAGGAAACTAACAACAATATTTTCAAAACATTTCATAATGTTTGGATTCAAAACATGTACATACATCCAAGATGAGTGGCATGCATTCTCTATGTGAACCTTATCTTGCATTATCCTCCCTTTTTTTCCTTTCAGCTATATTCTAATTATCCCACATTAAACAACCTTGATTTTCCAGAATTATGATTTTACCATTTTTCCTTTAATCCGAATTTATAAAAAAAAAAAAAAAGGAGTACTAGAAGTACAAAAGAAGAAATTGATAACTTAAGTATACACGTCGCACATCCACACAATGAAAGGTACGGAGCTATTTGGTGGGAACTGAAACAATGAAACGTATAGAGCTGTTTGGTGGACCAAATGAGGGTTTGTGTGTGTATGTGTGTGTGGAGTGGGGTTGGGGTGGGATGGAGTGGTTTTTGGAAGTAAAAAAAAAAAAATGAGCATGTTTAAAAAAGGCAAGACTTGAACAATTATAAATTTTCCAAACACTTAAAATAAGATTGTTTTCAGTTTAGGGTAAAAAACATAAAAAATAATAATAATAATAATCTCATTTCATATTTTTCTCCTCAATTTCTCGGCAGCAAAACAGAACACAGACAGTGACAACCAACAAAACGAAGTAGAATCACCGCAATGCGAACACTTACAGAGGGAAAAACAGCCTTGGGAGCATCTTCGCCGGCGTATCCCGCTTTACAGGTGTGCGAACCAAGGTCAATCACAATGGCCGATACTTCATCTGTTTGAAATAAACTAGGAATAAACAAAGAGCCAAAAAGATATACAATAGAGTATTATACGATTACTCACCGCCTCCGTACATAATTTCGGGCTTCCCAGGCTCTTAGATTTAGCTAGAGTGAGAGAGAACCAGAGGCTTCGGCTTCGGCTTCGGCTTCGTCTTCGTCTTCCTCTCCGTCTGTCCGAGGTTTTTCTGATCTTTCTGTGCGCGGTTAGGGTTTTTGCCCCTTTTGGGCCGAGTTAAAGAGGCCCAATAAAGTCTTGATTTCGTTCTTCCGGGCCCACTAATCTAATTCGGCCCAAGCATGTATTATATTTTATTTAATTTTACCGAAATCTGAAGGTGAGCCAACCGATTTCCATTTACTCCACTTTCATGTTTTTCCTTTTTACCTTTGCTCCTATTGCTTTGTCCCATTAGTATCATAATCATATATCTTAATGTTTTTGCTTTATATTATCATCATATTGTTTCATATCTTAATTTTATTACTTTATACCTCGATTTCATTGCTTTGAATTTAAATTTTATTACTTTGCAATTACAACTTATTGTTTTATACCTAATTCCCACAACTTTGTAGGTAGGTTTTTTTTACTTTATGCCTAGTTTTAATGTTTTATACTCTGATCTCGTTAATTTCTACATCTATCCTTTATGTTTGTAAGTTGATATCATTGTTTAATAAAATCATTTTATAATTTTCACAATGTCTTGTAACGTGAACATTCCTTTTTAAAGTGTTTTAGCGAATGCGAAGTTGATATAGAACTAACACTTTGAATTCGATATAAGCATTCAAATATAGACATCAAAGAATAAAATAAAACCTGGAATCCTGTCTTCAAATAAAAAATTGTGGGCACAAATATGGCATAGTAACTAGTAAGGTAGCGTTGGGCAGTGGAGTGGGCTTTCTAGAATTGGGCAGTAGAGTACGTGGGCGGAGAGCTGGGTAGTGGGTTCACACCCATCTTCCCACTTTTTTAATTGCTTATATGCATGTTGTTGTTTTATACTTTTATCCCCCACGGTATGACGTCATCATCGCCCTAATTTCGTCCCTTTTATTTTCTTTTTCCTTTTTATTTTTTTTTCACCAGCGCCACGCAAACTCTCCGTCCCGCTTCCCGTCGCTATAAAGCCAACCAAAGCCTCCTTACTCACTCATTAGGCAGTACTAATTACTTACTGCTCAACCTCTGTCTGTGTCTGGCTATCCTCTCTGCAGCCAAAATGGCGGACAAGTTTTTTATTTTCTCCATTTTCGCTGCCTTCGCTCTCTCTCTTTCTCCTTTTGTTTTCTCCAGGGAGTTATCGCTGGACACTGATTCTCACAGCTCTGTGCTGGATGTTTCGGGTTCTATTCGGAAGACTCTGGACGTGCTATCTCACAAGAGCAGTGTCTCGAAACCCTCTGACCAGAGAGATGAGAAGACCACGTCGTTTTCGCCTACTTCTCTGGCTTCGTCTTTCTCTCTGGAGCTTCACCCGAGGGAGCTTCTTCATGGAGGCTCGCATGAGGACTACAGGGCTTTGATGCTTTCGCGACTCGCTCGTGACTCAGCCCGGGTCAAGGCCATCAATACTAAGCTCCAACTCGCTGTATCCGGCACCGACAAGTCCGATCTCGTGCCGATGGACACGGAGATACTCCATCCACAGGATTTCTCGACTCCGGTCACCTCCGGTACGAGTCAGGGCAGCGGCGAGTACTTTTTGAGAGTTGGAATTGGCCAGCCTTCGAAAACGTTCTACATGGTTATCGACACCGGCAGCGACGTCAACTGGCTTCAGTGCAAGCCTTGCGACGACTGCTACCAGCAAGTCGATCCGATTTTCGATCCGGCTTCATCGTCCTCGTTCTCACGTCTCGGATGCCAAACTCCACAATGCCGGAATCTCGATGTGTTCGCGTGTCGGAATGATTCGTGTCTCTACCAGGTCTCCTACGGCGACGGATCGTACACCGTCGGCGACTTCGCCACTGAAACGGTGTCGTTTGGGAACTCTGGATCTGTGGATAAGGTGGCCATCGGATGCGGTCACGACAATGAGGGCTTGTTTGTCGGTGCGGCTGGCTTGATAGGACTTGGCGGCGGCCCACTCTCGCTCACTTCTCAGATCAAAGCCTCCTCGTTCTCTTACTGCCTCGTCAACCGCGACTCCGTCGACTCGTCGACTCTCGAATTCAACTCTGCCAAGCCAAGTGACTCCGTAACCGCGCCGATTTTCAAAAACAGCAAAGTGGACACGTTCTACTACGTCGGCATCACAGGGATGAGCGTCGGCGGTGAGAAGCTCGCCATCCCGGCCTCCATCTTCGAGGTCGACGGGAGTGGCAAAGGAGGAATCATCGTAGACTGCGGCACCGCTGTGACTCGATTGCAGACTCAGGCCTACAACGCGCTCCGAGACACGTTCGTGAAGCTCACCAAGGACCTGCCATCGACGAGCGGCTTCGCCTTGTTCGACACCTGTTACAATCTCTCCTCGCGAACCAGCGTTCGTGTCCCAACGGTGGCGTTTCTGTTCGACGGAGGAAAGTCCCTGCCCTTGCCGCCGAGCAACTACCTGATTCCCGTAGACTCGGCCGGAACATTCTGTTTGGCGTTTGCTCCAACGACGGCTTCTCTGTCCATCATCGGGAACGTACAGCAGCAGGGGACACGTGTCACGTACGATTTGGCCAACTCGCAAGTTTCCTTCTCCTCGCATCAATGTTAGTAGGTTCGATGTGAAATTACGAAACTATCTCCGAAATAAGTTAAAAAAATTACGACATAGGAAAGGCGATTTTCACTTGGTTCCGTAGAAAAATAGTGGGTGGGAAGTGGGAGGCCATCTAAATAAATGTAAAGTAGCTTTAGTGGGTGTGGCCGTGTGGGCCATTGACTCATAATTATTCGTTATTATAGGCTGTTGTCCCAGTCGGTGGCATGTATAGGAAATTAATCAAAGTATAGGGGTTAAGGGCAGTAGTTTAGCATATCATCCCCGGCTGTTATATATGCTCATGCATTGTGTTTTCGTGTGAAAAACGTCAATAAAACAAGGAAGAAGAGAGTCAAAATGATGAAATGGTTGCATGTGTGACGCGTGGCACAATTGCTTTCAGAGCCTTGAATCGATCTCTGTCTCCTTGTCCCCTCTCCCTTTTTTGTGAAATTAGTGGTGGATGCAGTGAATGGGAGATATCCTTTCAACAATAGGGAAGATAAATAGGAAACAAGGGGAATCCTACCCACTTATATTGACTTAACAACACGTAGAATGTTTTTTTTTTTTTTAATTACAGAGAAATCAGAAATCGAATGGTATTGGTTTAAAATCTCTGATTTATTAGTACGTATATTATGGTAGAGAGAAAGAGTCCAGATCCCCGTGACTGAGAGTGAAAGGAGGGGGGACAACTTTAAATCTCAGAAATATATAGCGATGTAGGCCAGAACAGTCGCCAGCTCATCCGTTTCATTTTCCAATCTTTTAGATGGGGACCCTGTCATAACCATCCACGCTGTCATGGTACCGCCGACCTCGTGCACTGATGCTGCATGTTTAAGAGGATAAGTTTTCTGTTTTTAAAAATAAAAAATAATAATATTTCTAAGAATATAGAATAAGTTCATTTTTTTTATTCAAAAATTATTACATTTTATAAACGAGAAATTCTAATTTTTTATTTCATTTTTTTTTAAATGTATTCCAAGTAGCATTAAGGTGTCCAACTCTTATTTATTTATTTATTTATTTGTTATTATATTTTTATCATTACTATAATCATTACAAATCATTTATGGATGAAGTGTTTTTTAATGAAGGCAAGTTTGTTATTTTTCTTCTATTGATTTGGTTACAAAGCTAAGCATAGTTGTTGTATGATTGTTACTTAAGTTTAATCAATGAATTTATTAAAAAAAAAAATTATAATATTATTTTTAACAAAATGTACATTTTTATGTTTTTTAATTAAATATAATAGAAAATTTGAAGGATAAGTGCTTCCAAAAGAGTAGGCCCCGTAAATGGACTTGGATTGAATAATCCGACGGGAGTTGTTGGGGTTCCACATGTGGAGGTGTGATGAACCAATTTGGGATTCCACTTGATTTTTCTCTTTCCGAATATTTCAAATATATGCCCAATTCCATTTCTATGGTCCCACGATATAATAAAATATCGAAATTAAATTTGTAGCTTAAAAAGGTGAAAATTAAGCTACTATTTTACAAGTAGGAGACATGTCCAAATCATAATTGGGAGGGGCCCTTGAATCTTTTTTCATGAAAAAAGGTAAGAGGAAATGAGACAAAAACATTAGGTTATAATTCAATAAAAATGTATGTACAACATATCGTGTTGGATTTGATGATAAGGTAGGGATGTAGGCCTCTCCAAATTCATTTTGAAGTTCAAAACATTATCTTCATGCCTAAGTCTATTATTTTTCATTATTTCACATATAAAAGAATTTATTTATTTTTTTTATTTATATTAATAAATAGTGGTATTTGTTTTTTGACATAATAGAAAAAATTAAAATATTTGATTTTTTTATTCATCTAAAAATATCATGTTGATATCATACAACATAATTAAAGTAAACTTGTTATTAATAAATTCGATTTAATTATATTGATGATTTCAATAAATTATTTTTAATTGAATAAAAAATTAAATATATATTTTTTTATTGAATAAAAAAAATACCATTTTAGGTGGTGTTTTTTTTTTTGCTGAATAAAAAAAACCAAAATATTTGATTTTTCTTATTCAGTTAAAAATAACTTATTGACATCATCCAACATAACTAAATTGAATCTATTAATAACAAGTTCACTTTAATTATGTTGGATATTTGACTTTTTTTATTTAGATAAAAGTAATATATTGATATCATCCAATATAATTAAACTGAACTTATTGATAATAAGTTCATTTTAGATATATTGGATGATGTCAACAAGTTACTTTTAGTTGAATAAAAAAAATTAAATATTTTAACTTTTTCTATTTAGTCAATATTTAGCTTTTTCTATTTACCCAAAAAACAAACATCACCTTATTCTTTGACTTAAAAAACATTTTCGGTAGACTTATTATGCGAGTCAATCCTTGCGATACATAGGATGAATCATTTTTGGAAAATAGTTTTGCTTTTGAGCAAACCCTTCAATGCATGTCTTTGGTTCTTTAAAAAAGTAATCATAACTTCCCTTTATTTTTTTCTTTTTTTTTTCTTTTTTAATGATTGTCGTGATAAAATGTTAGTCGGTTAAGTAATCATTGATTGGTACGTCAATTGGTTAAGATTCCTTTTACTCGATTGCAAGACCATTATATGCTACTAACCCACACTTTCAACCTCTCACTAAATTGATCGATTATTTTAGTCCATTGAATAATGATACAAGAAAAATATAAAAATATTATGTAGGTAACTTTTTACCTCGGCATGATACAAATCGAAAATTAATTTTTTAATAATGAAAAAATGTGTCACACATGGGTTTTTATTATTGAAATTATCAATCTCATTTTCATAAAAATCAATCATTCTTATTTATGCACGTTGAGCTATTTCTTAAGTTTAAAAATTCTTTTAATAAAGCTATCTAGACAACCAAAAAAATAAAAAATCATCATCTATTGCTCTAAGTAATTATCCATATTTTTCAAATATGATTTCTATGTATTATTTAGTCTAAAAGTGTTAATTGACAAGTTTAGGCTTTATTTAGTAATTTTTTTTTAGAAAATTAGTTATGAAAAATAGTTTTTAAAAATTATTATTTAATATTTTATATAATAAAAGTCTGTTTGATAACCTAAAATATTTTTAACTTATTTTTAATATTTTTAAATATGTATTAAAAATAATTTTTATACTCATGACTTTATTTTTAATTATTATATACACTCCTATAATTATTTTTTAAAATAACTCTAAAAAAAAAGTGAAAACAATTAAAAGATATTATTTGAAAACAACATATTTTTTATTTTTTGATAATAGAAAAAAAAAAGTTCTAATGATAAAACATGTTTTCCAGAACAAAAAACTGTAATTTTTAAATAAAGCCTTAGTTTTTTATAAAACATATAACTTTCTGCATCTTGTCTGAGATAATTTTGTGCAAGCTTTCAACAAACAAAACTTATGCTTCCCTTATTGCATTTGAGTAGCATTAGAGGCCTTCTTTCTTTTCACAAATGTAAATAAGTCATTTTGAAAAATGTAGGGTGGGATTTTGGGAATTCTATTTTTCTTTTTATATCTTTAAAAATTAAGCATGGAAGCTATTTCAACTATTTAAGAAACTTCCAACATCAAATTATAGTATAACAGAACACCATAAAATATAAAGTCCATACATGAAAATCCAAGTCTATAAGTGATTCATGTTATGATCTTCTGTCTTTTAGGGTTATTTTTTACTCTAAAAAAAAATTGAGGGAAAATATAAAAGAAAGAATGGAGAGAAAAAGTTTAAAAAATATTAAAAATTAATAAATTATTCTTATATATCACTTTAATTTCATTTAAAACATTTTTCATTTTTTTATATAAAGATTAAATAATTTTAAAATATGTAAATTTTTAAATAATTTTAATTGTAATTGATTTTTTGTTTTATATTTTTATGTGAAACCAAATATGAATTTTTTTTTAATATTGTTTTTTTCCTTAGTACTACACAAACCAAACATAGGTTAAGAGTTTTCTTGTGAGTAATTCCTAGAAGATAAATATTAGGACTAGATTTGATTGACATAATATAACTAATAATAGGATAAAGATTGAAATAGTTAATCCAATTGCATTTTTATATTGTCTATATTATATATAATAATCTTGAAGTTGAGATATAAAATGTACTTATCTCATTAATCATAAATTTATCATTTTCATTATTTTTTATATTATTCATTTTACAAAACAAAATTTTTTAATTAAAACAATTAAATTTCTAG
The DNA here is from genome assembly GCF_004353265.1 of Vitis riparia. Lineage (NCBI taxonomy): Eukaryota > Viridiplantae > Streptophyta > Magnoliopsida > Vitales > Vitaceae > Vitis > Vitis riparia. The sequence goes on from NC_048447.1 coordinate 16,119,224, forward strand.
TTTATATATTTGATTTTTTATTAATTAAAAAATTAAATAATACAACCCAAAATAATACTATCAATTATTTAATATGTACAAAATGATCTTTTATATTTACCATAATGCAATATTTTTTATTTATAAATTTTAAAATCTTCAATCATAAAAATTATAAGAAAAGAAATCAAAATTGCCTATTAAATCATAAATTATAAAATGACTTTCAAATAATAGTATAATACTAAATATAAGAGAAATTTTATTATTTTTTAATGGCAAATACAAAAGGATGTAATATATATTTTATTTAAAAAATAAAAAATTGAAATATAATATGATTTTCATTTATTTTATAAACTAAACGTCAACACAATATAATATATCATGTTATATCATTTTGGAAACTCCTCTATTAAATATAAAAACTTTTATTAAAAAAAGATTGCAAATTTATCTTATATTCTTAAAAATCCTTTTCAAATTTTAAAAAATTCGAAGAAGTGATTTTTTTTTTAATTTTAATATTAAAAAATGGTTTTTTCAAGTACACAAGGTGTATATATATATATTATTTTTAGTACAAAATTGTTCACATTTTATATAATACTTTCTATTTTTAAAGATGAAAAATAGAAAATGTATCAAAACATTACCTTTATTGCTTATTGGAACATTTAAAATGTTTCTTGGTTTATATTAAAAAGTGTGATCAATCCGCAATTAAGTTGTCTTATGTTTATATTTGAATCTTATTATTCATTTGTACTTTAATTTCATTATTAGTTCTAAGTTTTATTTTTTTATATCTTAATATTATTATTTATACTTTAATTTAAAATGAATTTTCTATTCTTAAAAACGAAAAACCATTTTCTTGTTTGATAATTTTTCACATAAAATAGAATTTTGAAGATTTATTATGAAAATAAAATGTTTTTAAAGAACATATTTTAATTATTTTTACTTATTTTTTATGAATGGTTTTAAAAAATAATTAAAAATCAAATATCACAAATAAAATGTATTTTGAAGAAATATTTGAAAACACACAAAATACACTACGAATATTTCAAATTTTCAATTTTAAAACTATTCTAAAAACTAAAAAATTACTTTTAAAAACGTTCCCAAACAGCCCCTTAAGTTTTTCGATCCTGCCACCTATTGTCTCCGTATCAATCACATCAAGTAATAAGTATTAAGAAGCAAACGACACGCACCACCAACCAACTACATTTCAAAAAGGCACAATCGACAAACTGCATTTTTGGGAGCGAAGCACCGAACTCCACCGTAGAGCAAAGCAACGCCGACACGCTCCACCGATTGCATCTTACGCAGGCAGAGAAATGAAGTCATCTTCTATGATGAATAAATAAATAAACTCAAACCAACAACTTCAATCAAACGTCATAAGGATTCCCAAATGGGGTTTGCCCGCCTCTCTCGTTTTGTTTTGATCGAAAACGACCATTTATAGAACCCTATTTTATGTGGGCATGACGAAGGTTTCACATGGAGGGGACTCTGGGGAGTGAGGTTGGGTTTTTATACTCTACACATACGGTTCATGCACTTCCGGTGGTGCGGACTTGAGCCACGAACCTCGCGTTGGAAGCCAAAAGGCTATGCCACTGACCTATTCAACATCTTTGATTAGTATTATAATATACAGCAATATTGATGTTTTTTTTCTTTTTAATTTTGTAATGTAAAACCTTTCAACAAATGTGGATATTTAAATTTATGCTTATTTTTATAATAATTAAAAAACAATATAAATTAATTAATATAATAATTGTAAAATAATAAAATACAAAGCAATAAAAATAAAATTAATTATTATATTTTTCTTTTTATCATCTGATATATAAAAATAAAATATTATTAAAATTTAATTATAAATATTTTTAATTTATATGACGTATAACTTATATATTTATGACATAATCTCTAGCATCATATTTTGAAAACACTATTGATAAAACACATATCTTGGAATAGATTTCACACAAAATGAAAAATGTTAAGGTCAACGATAATCTAAGGTCATGGGTCGGGGCATGGGACCATAGCACATGTAGTGATGCCATTAATCATGCCTTAAATCTTGGAATGTCTTTTTCATTGCATACTTGTGTTTTTGGACTTTGTATTATCCTAGGTTAGGAGGTCGTCCCATGAGTTTTTTTTTTCCAAACTGCGGAATTATTATATTTTATTTTGACTTAAGAAAAGGGTTATTACATGGATTCTGACCTGTATCTTGTCACCTGCCCTTGTTGTGATTTTCTAATCACATGCATGAATGAGTATAAAAATAAAAGTTGCTTGGGAAAATTTGTACAAGAGAGTATTGTTCATACTTGAACAATTATCTCCAAATGTCAATAAAAGATTGGACTTTGTACATGAATAAGGTCTATTATTTCAAATTAAGTTGAAGTATATATACCAACAAAAATTTTTGAAACCTTGATAATTAATGTGAATTATGACCGACTAAAGTTACGATTAGTTAAACAATTTCAAATATATTGACCTCTATGAATGCCCTGATGTTTCGAGCGACAATTGATTGGAGGTAAAATATGTACTTCAATGATTGAAAATTAATATTAAAACTCTAATTATGGATGTAAAATATATATTTTAAACTTAATTTCAGATTTAGGAGAGGAAAATGATACAAGTTACAAAAATCACTATCAATTAAAGTAGAATAAAATGTCAATTATGCTTTAAAGAGGGATTTGAACCTTATGAGGTATGAGAAGGATCCATGCATGGGCAAAATAAGAAATTTATGAGCATTAAAGATGAGGATTAATGTTATGGCTTAAAGTAAATGCAAATTTAAACTTCTGCTTTTCAAAACAAGCTTCTTTGTTCATTCTGCAGAATATTTGTAACACATGGTCCAAGTTCCAGCAGCATTTGACATTTTACATTTCTTTTCTGCATGACAGGAAGGTAATGAGTGTAAAATTTTGACCTTCAAGAAAATCTAGGTCACCAAAACCTTCCAAAGCCTAACAAACAGGACTAACCTTCTTCTCTTTTTCAGACGTTTTTTTTTCTCGACATGCTTGTGGAAGTGAAGGAATTTTGGCATTTTTTTCTCGACATGCATGTGGAACTTTCAAAGACTTTTACTGTCGATATCTCTTCTTTTTAGTTTTATTCCACAAAAGCCGTGACTAAAGAGTATCCAAAGAAAAACAAATCAATTATAATAGGAACTTGAACATCTAACATGACATGAATCTTCTTTTATTATGTTGTATATCACCCCCAAAAAAGGGATGGTCAGACAAGTCATTAATTGCAATTTGCCAAAGTTGTATGTATGGCTGGAACTAACCTAAGCAAAGGTAATTGGATGTATTGCTGCAACAGGCTTTGTGTTTTCATTCAGTGCACCTCAAAATTGAACTAAAACAGTGTGACTCATTTGGACTAATGCCAATCCAAATAATGACTTGGTTCCTGATACAAACATGGAGGTTGTGAACAAGGCTTTAATATATCAAATCAGTCAATGAAGCTGTACAAGAACAAATTGAAAGCACAACCACCCATCAATATCGTCCAAAGATTGTATTCAATGAAGGGCATAAGAGAGATATCAATAATTTTACAACAAACAAGTTGGAAGGATCAGGAAGTTGGACCTTTGTGGGCTTGGGCCTGTAGGCTTCACTGGACTGCATTGGGGTTCGGTTTTTGGTAATTGTGAGCTGGTTTGAAGCAAGCCCAACATAGAATGCATCAATCTGTTAGCAGAACATTGAAAGCAAGCACTTGTGCAATTTGTTCAGTGTAAAAGTGTCTAGCTAAGCAATAATGCTGTATAACTTGCATTTGGCAGATTCACTAGGAAGAGATTATAAAGAAAAACTAAAGAAATTGAGTTTAAGATTAATTGGATTCTCAATACAAATACAACTCCACAGTAATTCTCAAAGCATATCTTAAAAAAGATATACCATTTATATTTCAAAGAATGGATGTTATAATCCCCCTGTAGGGGAGGGGGGGCTTGGAACTAATGCCCATTGTGTATTCAGATGAATTCTCTGTACTCTAATCTAAAAATAAAAAAATTCCATGATCATTCACCATAATGGACAGTTCTCTTCCTTTGGAACAGGCTTACCAAAAGCGTCACAATTCGAGCTGTTATTGACTATGTTGTTCCAAGGATTTGGCAGTGTTCACAAAACTTGCGCTTTTATTAAATCCCTCAAGCAAAAGAATCCGCACAGCTTCCACACCATTTTGAAATGTGAAATCCAACTGAAAAGACACCTTTGTTAAACATCTAGAATCCAACACCCATTTATTTTGTTCTCTCTCTAGTAGGTGCATGAGCAAGTTTTACATACCTCTTCACGTTCTCGTTTACTGAATGGACTAAGAACAAAGTTTGCAGTATCCATTTTCCCAGGAGGCCTCCCAATGCCTAGAGAAAGTTAATATTTTTTAAAAAAAAGGTTAAATGAAATATGTGAACAAGAATTTTGCATAATTCAGCATCTTCAGGAACTCACCAATTCTTAAACGAGGAAAATCACGACTCCCCTTAAAGTGATCAATCACACTTCTCATCCTGCAGAGACAAGCATAAGTAATCAATATTACAAGGTTCCCTTCTATTTTTTTTTTTAAATGTTTATATACTTATAAACCTAAGCAATATCTTCAGACAAATAGTACCAGGCCACCAGCATTTCAAATATTCTATCAAAGGCACGATATTCCTTGTATAAGAAAAAGTTTACATCAACAAACATAATAACTGTGGGGCAAGAACTAAGAAAATATTATTCAAAGAATAGATGTTATTCTCTAGATTAGACATTCTTATCATCCATAAGAAAATTCAGTGATAAGATACCGCTGCAACATTGTCAAGAAAAAAGAAACTAACACATCATCATGGTACATACCCATTGTGTCCTCCATGTCCACCTTTTGGCAATAGCCGTAGTTTTGCAAAAGGCAGATCTAAGTCATCAAAAATCTGTCAAGAAAAAAAGTTCAGAAATTCACTGATTGGGAGGAAAGGTAGTGCTGAAGTCAACATGGAAGAATGATAAGTGCTTTACCACAAGGACTTGCTTCAACGGAATCTTGTAATATGAAACAATAGCTCCAACCTTCAAGAAGAGGTCCACAAATCAACAATCATTAGTAGAACCATAGAAAGTAATCAGAAGTAAAGGTCTTCCAGATAATCTTACTTACAGATTCACCGCTCACATTCATGAAAGTCTGCGGTTTGGCTAGCATAACCGGAACATTTCCAATAAAACCTGGAGAAAAGAAATCAATTCTATCAAGATTAAAAATTTCATAACTAAAAATTGAATGCAATAGGTTTTAATTCAACATTTTTGTCTTCCCATGGAGTCAGTTTACTCAGGTAGTTCTTAAAATAACCGCTCCTTAAGATCATCATCTTTCAATCAGATCTTATTATTTCTATAAGTAGCAAATAAAAGTATGTTTGTAACTTTCTTCAGGAGTATTATGTTATAAGAAAAAAAAGAACAATAAACAGTGATATGCATAACGTTTTGAATGTTGTCAATTTTTCCTTATAGGCATGAAGGAAAGAATTGGGAACTGAAAGAAATATCGAAATGAGAAGACTAGAATTCCAGTGTATCTTTCCAGTTTTAACAACCACTACATGGATGGATTATCAATTGTACCTGTTTTGTTGAAGTTGGAGTATGCGAGAGTCGAGACAAGCATCATTTCCACATACATGTGGATGAATTGTATAACCCACATCATTGTGGTTAAGTGTCTGAATATTGATTAGCATGCTAGGCTGGCACGAAAATATCTTAATTCCATTTCACTAAGCTTACACTCTTGGAAAGATATGGTTTAACATCATCTCAACTATAGAAACCATTCGTTGGTGTGTATATTTTAACTACTGTTAGCTTGATATACATTGTGGGCCAATATCCAAGCTTAATAATCATACAGTTCTCTTGCAATATTTTCCTAGAGCATGTGGTTCAAACTGATGTTATAAAATGTTGAGGAAGAATTCCTTTGAAAACTAGACAAGATAAGTTGCATCATGTATCAAATGGTTTCTACTTATGGAGGATAAGAAAAAAATATGAATTCACAAGTATCAATAAATGAAATTCTATAGTTTGAGATGATTCAACTCAGAAAATATTTGGAAATATAAATATATATATATAAAAAAAGTACTAAAATTCAATAAAGATAGAACCTGGGTGATGATGAAAAAAGATACTGAACTTTATCAAGGAAGAAACAATGAGCAAAGTAAGGATCTAGTTAATCTGATTTTATAACTAAGCTACAATATGTCTAGCATTCTTCATACTGATGATTCAAATGTTGAAATGAAACCTATGTCCACACACATGGTATTAGCTCAGATACTTTCAAGAAGCCCACTTACATTTACTCGAAAATATGAGTAAAGGATAAATGTAGTATTCCTTTTTATACTATATTAAATTACTATTTTCCAACTTATTTTACTCTTTGTCCCCTCTACCTAGTATATAAGCACAAAAACTCAAACAAACAAATAAACACTTGCCTAATATAGCAATTCATGACATGCAACTACCCTTGTTTGCTTGTGTCTAGATTTTGGGCAGTTGCCACATCAAACCTTAGCACGTCTCAGAACTTTATGCCCAAACAAATCATACCCATTAATCTGTCATCAAATAACTCATTGGTTCACTTTGATGCAACTTATCTAACATAGAACTATGAAAATGTGAAATTACTTAATAGGAAGTAAGGGCAGTTTTAGGCATGTAGACCTTTTCCAAACAGCGATTTGAAGGAAACACTGCTAATGGATATTCCTTCAGCTTCAGCTATAGCATCGAGCATCTCAAAACCTACCTGAAAAGGAGCCCATTATAGAGCAGTGTTAAGCAGAATAACAAAGTGGCAGAACACACTATAACAAATGCATACAAGTAACTATGGGTATCCCTACTTAATACCCATGATAGCCGCAAAATATCCGTATCCAAAATGCAATGCACATATCAGTTAACACTTTAACACTATATTAGATGTAGGCCAATTTAGGTCAACTGCAACATACTTCAGCCCAACAATAAAAACTGAATCTCCGATTGAGGTTTTAACGGGTATTGAATGCAGGCTGAAACAGGGGTTAACTAATAAATCATGATAGGATATACAAACAAGATTTTCTTTTTCTCAAAACCACTTAGCCACAAGAAAATGCATTAAAAAGGAACTCTTCTTTCTCTTCTCCACTCATTCAATCCTCAGCAACGAACCCAACCAAAACCACACAATTCAAAGCAAACTGCTTTCCAGAACACTAGAATCTACACAATTTAAAAACATTTTTCCTAATTTTCCACCCAATAAACAAAAAAATCAAGAGAAACAGAAGAAGAATCTAGTTTGGATGGAAAAAAATGAAGCAAGAGAGAAGGACGGACGTTATGTCGGGTGCCGTTGTACTTCTTGCCGGGGTTACCGAGGCCCACGAGAAGCCAGGGCTTGGCGGGGCGGGGCGAGGAGTCCATAGGTGTGGGTGTCGAAAGAGAAGAAAAGGGGATTAGGGTTCTGGAGGAGAAGGAGAGGGAACGGGGCCAATTCGGGAAACGGAGGGCGGCGATTGAGGAGGATAAGGAGCCAAAGTTGACGCCACAGCACCCAGCATTCATATCTGTAGAATATGGATTTGATTTGGAATAGGCAAAGCAATTGCTAGGCTGCTGTTTCCTCTCTTCTTCTTCCCGAAGGACGCCGTTGAATTCAAACCGAGGGAAATGAAATCAAGTAAACAGTAAAACGACGCCGTTTCACAGTTAAGAAACAAAACAAAAGATTTCGCCGTTGCCGGGGATCGAACCCGGGTCACCCGCGTGACAGGCGGGAATACTCACCACTATACTACAACGACTTGGATGATTAAAGAGCCTAACTTTAATTTATTTACATGCATAAAAACTTTATCATTTATTTTTTTATTTGAAACCACATCAATGAATCATATATAACAAACATTCATATGGAAAAAGTCATTTCATTAAAAGGGATAAAATAATCCCTAACAATGAAATATGACCGAATTTTAAACAAAAATATCTTTTAACATTTTTTTTTAATACATATTCATCTCACAAATGAAGTTCGATTTCATCCCATCCATGATTTTCTCATTTAAACACCCAGAGCAGAAAAGCAACATTAATCACTGTGATTGTGTCGCTATAACATTAAGCGGTTGTTAATTGGAAATGGGGCTCAAAAGATTGTGACTATCACTCCAAAAGAAAGAACTTGCAACTTCCAATGCTAAGAATTTCAGACACCAAAACCAACCCAAACGAGGCAAAGGATCAAATGAAGGGGTTGAGTTTCGTATACGACTTGAACTATTCCATTATTGATCAATTGTTCCTCAACCTTTGAAAATAACAGAAGGGCATTTTAGGATTTTATTAACAAAGGGCATCTGTATATCTCATTTTTTTTTTTTTGTCTTTGGAGTTCATATTAGTTGATTAACATAAAAGAATTTCCAAAAAAAGAAAAAAAAAGAAAAGAAAAGAAATTCGGCCACTGCTTTCTCTGCAATATTTAACCAGGCAAGAAAGGAGTAAGATAAAATCATTTTTGTCGTATATACATGGTTTAAGATATCCGTGGCCATGATTTTTGTCCTATATTCTCGTCTCACATGACGAGAAGAAACCAGTGGATGGAGATCAAGGTGCGTGAGGGAGGTTGATGATTTTCTGTCCAATAAGGGATTCCTCGGGGCCATTGCTGCCAAAACCCAAATACATGTTATGGTTAATGAAAACCAATTCTACTACATTTAGAAAAAGAAACAAAAGAAATAGGCAAATTGAGAGATGCTTACCTAAGATGGCTCAGAGCTGACATTCTGTATAGGCAGGTGAACACCAGGACATGTAACCCAATGGTATAGAAGAAAGCGAATGTCCGGGCATATCTGCAACAGAGAATTTTAAGTAAAGGAATAAAAAATTTGACTGGAGAATACATTCTTTGAAGGACAGCTATTCAAATGATTTGTAACATTGGGACACCATGATTGGAGCTAGTAATCTCCCTACTAGAGGTAAAGGGACATGGAACTGTAAATGTGTTTGCTCTATGAAATATGCATCTACAAATCTGTACCACTAGCAAAATGAGAAAGACATATAAACACAGAGACATGACTGTTGGACCTACAACCTCCCCACTCTACGCAACAGAACAATAAGGGCATTTATTCAATATCAGTGATGACACATGAAGCACCCAAAAAACACATCTACTACCAAAGAATGAAATATGAGAGCTTTATAATGGAATTTTTCTTCCACAGAGAGCGTGTACTTTGATAGTCAAACTAAAAACGCTGGTCATGAATGAAATAGGAAGCACCAAAAACTCATCCCTTCACAAAATAATAAAAGAAGAAACGTTACAGTGGACTCTCAAGTAAAAGCAAATGATCTAAATGGTTCTTCCACACGAATGAAGATTGTATAAAGTAAGTCTCTTGATAGTATTGCCACAATAATCTCTTTTAACTGGTGCTCACCATTTTTTTCCCTTATAAGAAACCATGCTTGAACTGCTCCCCAGCTATTTCAATCATACCATGTACTAATGGTTTAGAAAGAAAAAAGACGAGAATATTCCACAAACAGAGAAACTGCACAGTAGACAATTCACATTGAAGGGCAGAAAAAGCATACCTGTTGCCAAGAAGAAATCGCCCACTGCTAAGTGTAATTTTATCCCTGATACCCAACTCCTTGTACCTTTGATCCCTTTCCTAATTACAAGTAAACAATTAGTTAAGTACACAATTAGCAATAATAGTAGGATTTAGAAGCAGTATGAGAACTACATACCCTAAATGGATGCAATGCTGACAACAAACATTTTAAGAACACAGTTACAAGACAAAAATGACCATGAAATGATTCTCATTGTAAGAAAACAAAAAATTGACAACAATAGTATTGATCCATAGGCTGGTATTTGGTCTAATATTCTGATTAAACAGATTAGTAGCATTCTTTCTCCCAAGTGAAAGGTGCCACCATGTTTGCCACAAATCTAGTCAGGGAGAATGTGTTACATTTTGGTTGTTTTGGACAAATATGTTTCTGCCCATGTAAAGAAAAAATTATGGGTAAACTTCTATCTGTTTTGAGTTTAAACCTCATGTAAATGGAAGGAAATTGAGAACTTAGCATATAAAATTCCAGGATCAATTGGAATCATTAGAGTTTCCAATAAACAAAAATGAAATTGTAAATTTATGCTTTGACTATATGATGATAATATAAGTCAGACAAAAGGAGCTGATTGGAATGTTTTCAAGGAAGAATTATGAGAAGTTCATAATATCTAACGACACAAAGAGAATATTACAAAAATATCAAGAGCATAGATTTTCTTTCTCTTTTATTCTCTTTGATTATGAGATTGAAATGGAACAGAAGCAATGATTTAAATCCAAAATCATGCTTTAGTTTCAAGTTTGACACATAAATTGTTATAAAGTTGCAAATTCAGCAAAGGAGTTCAAGAATGAAAACCTTTTTGGAGAAAGCAGCAAAGGGATTTATATCATCCTCATATATCTTCTTGTACTTGGATTCAACATCTGAGCTGAAACCACTCTCAAGATCTTCTGAATGCTGAACATGATTAAAGAAGATGAAATTTAAGAAAGAGGAAATGACAACCATAATTTAATAAGCATAGAATTGTGATAAGATACCTTCTTTGATCCTCTAGAAACAACTTTCTCAAGATTATAATCCTGGACATAACGAATCTTCCCATAGAGTTTGACATTGTCAGCTTTCGTTTTTTCCAGTTCCACTGTTAGCAGCCCTATCTTCTCTTTCAACTGTTTTACTTCCTAGTAAAATTGGAGAATTCAGTGGAATCACACGAGTGAGCCAGCAACATTATAATCAGGACAAACTTGATCTCAGTTATAGAAACAGAAACAGAAACAACATACCTCTTCTGTCTCTCGCAACCGTGCTCTAAACCGATCTCGCTGATTGCAGATCACCTTAAGCATTGAGTTTTGTTCCTGATCTGGAGAAACATGTTTTTGTTCTGCACGCTGATCCAAAAGAGGTACCCAGAGAAGAAAATTACTTATCCAACAGAAAATACATTATCATGCACAAAACATGATTACAACTGTGGTTGAATTGCAATGAAATATAGAATGTCACGGTAAAAATATAAATATTGCAAGCCATAATGCCAGAATTACAGAGATTGAAATGCCAACAGATATTCTGTTGTAATTTCAAAGGTTTAAAATGCTTATAGACTAAAAGTGACCAATTAGACGTATTACTCCAACTAGAAAGCAGGATGATCATGCCCCTTACATGGATCACCCTCATTCCCAACAGGAGAACAAGTCAGCATATGATGACCATATGAAAAGGCACTTGAGAAAGTTTCTTTGCCAAAGATCCTAAGAAATAGAAAATTGAAGAAAAAGATGGTTTGTAGTCTGACTTCCCCACACCCATCATACATAGTGCATCTATTAGAGAATGACTTTATAAGGTCTTATATTCTAGAGCATACCATTAGTATTAACCCTCTTTTGAACCACTAACCATGTAAAAGCTTTGACTTGGACAGGTCTTGGATGTGCATTTAACTTTAAATGAGAAAAATACTTGATTCTCACTATTAGAAAGGTTTCAAAGAAAGACCTAGAGAATAATTCCAACACTTCATTTTGGTAGGTTTCCCCTGGCCCTCAGATCTGGCATAGGCAAAAACAATACATCCATTCTAATCCCTGATTATCCACCAATACTTAATAGCCATCCTGGTTGCTCAAGGCATTAACTCCCAAAACTGAGTTTGATAAAATGCTAAGGAGCAGTAACTAGAATGAGGATACAGACTTGGCAAAGGTAGTGGGCAAAGAACCAGCAACCCTTCTCCATTCTCTAAAAATAAGATAGTAGCAGTTCTTTAATGGTGGTGCCAGAAATTTATTATTGGGGAGGCACAGAGTAAAAGATTTATTTTAGGGGGCAAGATTTGAGAAAAATGATAAATTTATTCCCACTACTATTCAATTCTACACAGATTGCAAACCAGAAAAACTTGCAATTTTGATTCTTGTCACCACGATATCAGCAAATGGTATCTTCCTATTTTATTCCTTTTTTCCCATAGATGTATCTCGATAAAAATTAACACATAACAATGCACTCTAACCACAAGAAAGGCGCACATATCTGACAGGGTAGTCTACTATCTCTTTGACCAGACAAAAGATCGACTAAACTACACAGACTACCTCAAATACATAACATGAACATTTGTCTACTTAATGTACATATGGTTGATAGACATACTTTTTGATCTGGAAGGCCTTATTCTTAAATATGCGGAAAATGTGCAAAGCATGAAAGAAAAGATGCATACCTGAGATGTCTCTGTTGCCCCATTATCCAATAGATCCCAATCTTCAAACAAACTACCTTTTCTTTCTTTCGAACTATAACCCTGCATTAGGAGGAGGATTGAGGTATATTAAAAAGGAAAAAAGATATACAACAAAAAAAAAGAAAAAACAATAATTTTGATTTAATTAGAAACTTATTTAGTTGAACAATAGAGCACAAAACTTATTAAGTCGTACAATAGAACTAGTTTACACCACATCAATTGATCATGATGCTGCAGATGAACAACTAATCAAAGCAAATAAAGCGGCAAGTATGAAAAATACACACATGGACATATATACACCAGTGAACAACTAACCAAGCAACTAATAAAGCAAATAAAGAGGCAAATGGAAACACACTCATGCAAACCTATAAACCAGTGAACAAACAGACACTTCAAAAGAGTTCAGAGATCATTGGTCAAACCTTCAATATATCATCTTCCAACTTTTGTATCAATCTTTGTTGTTCATTGACCTTGGCTGTAAGTTCTAGTATTTTACCTTCAGCTGTTTCCAGTAAAGATGTTTTCTCCGAAAGTTTGACCTGAAAGTGGTGGAAAGGTTTAAAATTTTCATTATAGCACATACTTAAATGATACTATTTGAGGTATTTATCTCTGACTACCATCAGGAAACTCCCAAAACAGACACAGTATTAAATCTTCAACATCCTTAATTCCCTGTAGTTGATTTCCACACAAGGTCTAAATAATGAACCATGCACTATGTTTGTAGCTACATAGAATCTAGAAAAAGCAAAGCTCAGGAAGAAACCAAGTACCACTGACATACCTTTAACTGTGTGAGTTCATGTTCCATTTTCCGATTCTTATCAAGAAGAAGGGACTCCAGTTTACTCATCTCCTCACCACTAGTAGCAACTTCCCAATCTTCTGCCTCGATTGAATTATAACCAACTGCCTATAAATATAATACTAGAAAGTTAAACAGGGACAAAATTTTTGGCTTAAAAAAACATGAGACTAATGCATTATGCATGTAAATGCTAGCACAATAAACATGCCAGGAGCAAAAATAATTATAAAACTATAAGCACCGGATGGTTAACATGCAGATGCTTGTTTGGTACGAATAAATAACATAACAATATAGCCAATCATATTAAACAATTTTTTTTTGCCTCTGGGAAAAAATGCATTGAAAGGAAAAAATAATTTTAACAGCAATAAACTGGTAGAATTCAGGCTTCTATTAAGCAATGTAACACTCCCACCAATATCAATGTAGAAACTCCGTGGATAAGCCTACTATACTGTTAAACCTAATAATGCAATTGATTAGATTAAATCAATGCACTCAACGATTCCATTGTAACCTTAAGATAGTCATCAAGGCTTTCATAGTATTGCTCACAGGGTAGCATCAAACCAGAAGGGGGCATTTCACTGAGATGGAAGAGACAATTTCTAGGGTCCACCGAAGACTGAGGATTTTCTTGGAAATAGTATACTGCTAAGAGTTATAGTTCCACACAAAATCACATTTTCTTAGGATTGCCCTACTAAACAAAATCCAAGTGGCGGAAACCAGATCATGTAGGAGAGGAGCCTCATCAAGATTCCTTTAAGCATGTTTCCCTTCTAGAACAAAATCTTAGTTCAAGGATCTGTTAATTTTTTGCTTCTAATTGAAAACTTTGTTTTATTATGCCATATCCAAATGTCATTCAAGATCATTTTTCAACCAAGTCCCCGTATTCTAATATTTGAGATGTAAAAATTAGACACTTAGACACATACCCACAATTGAGACCCATATCTAAACCCATGTAACATAGTTGTGAATTTAACAGGGCAGGAACAATACCCTTCATTGCTACCCCCTGCCACCTCCTGAATGAAAAGAGAGAGGGAGAGGGAAAAAAAAGCACACCAAGAGGACCTAGCTCCCTTTGAAGAGAAGCTGAGAGCCCTTTTACAGGAGAAAATATATCTACATTACCGAGATAACCAATGAGGTCCCCAAGCGAAAAGCCAAACCAATTAACAAATGACAAAATGAATAGCACTTAAAAAAAAGAAAAAAAAAATACTAAAATGACTCAAGGAGGTGCCCTCTTGTAGAGAGAGAGGCCATCAACCAATGAGACAATACCAAAAGGGAAGCACTTAAAGCAGGACAGAATTCATACCAGCTTCATGCACAGGATAAAGTGGAGACAGCATATGATTTCATGTTGCAATTTGACATTCTTAGGTGTACCAAATTTTTTGAGAAGAAAGGTTCACCACCACAAACAGAGTTTCTTGTCTCCGTTATCAAGAGAATATCTTTCAAAGGACAAAAGGCAAGGACAGAAAGTGAAGGACAAAACGAAAATATTTGATTCGTCTAAAATTACATTTCCCACTGTAGAACAGAACACAAATTTTCCTTTTCCCTTTTTTTTCATTATTTTGATAGACTGTAACAGTAAATCCCATGAATGGCAAATATGTGATTATATGTGATCACTTTTCTAAGCAAACTGAGTCTTGAAAGATATGGATCTCAAGTCCTACTTTTCCTTAGTGACACTCTCTATCAACCATGCCCTTGGCCTCCTGTAAGCGTCATGTGCTATCCCACTCCAATACCCAGAAGTAACACGAAGCTGTATCCACCCATTTCCTTGGGAAAAGGAGCCAGACCTCCCACTGCTCCAAAATCCTAATGTTCCCTCACACAAAGCTCCTCTAAAAGCATTTCTGAACCCATTCATCAAGCCCAAATACCAGCAAGCAATCTCCAACTGCTGCTCATTTGCGTTTTGGGTTTAAGAAACTGTAATAGGGTTGGCACTTATCACTTGACCAGGTCCACAGGCATAGGCTCAGGCACTACAGGCAAGTTTCTCCAGGCCCTTCAAATACTAATATAAATCCCTGTCCCAGTGACCATTGCATAAAGTTTGATTTGACAAGAATGAATCACGCACATCCTCCCTTAACATATGAACTTTCTGGAAATCAAACCATTCATCAAGCTATTGAGAGTGAAACATATTAACATACAAAGTTTAAGGGGAAGTTGAAAGCAGAAACAAAAACATTTGTTACACTTAAAAGTGTTCTGGTTCCTTGATTAAAAATAAATTATTGTCTATATAAATTATTTTAAATATTAACTAATGTGATATCTCTGGTGCAATATTTAAATTCTATAATGGTTTTCATGCTTCAAATTTTTTTTTTTTTTTGATAAGTGAGCACAAATTATATTAAAGGGCAAGAAGCCACAAAGCATACATGGAGTAGTTTTCATGCTTCAAATTGTTAATTGATTTTATGCTTCCTACCTAATTGACTCAGCAAATAAAAATTGTTTTGAGAACTA
The DNA here is from genome assembly GCF_004353265.1 of Vitis riparia. NCBI lineage: Eukaryota > Viridiplantae > Streptophyta > Magnoliopsida > Vitales > Vitaceae > Vitis > Vitis riparia. The sequence goes on from NC_048447.1 coordinate 16,135,086, forward strand.
AGGCCTGAACAGTAAAATAATTTTTGTCATACATTCATCACAGTTCGTACAATTCAATGCAGAAATAACAACTAACAACTAGCTAGTCAACTGAAATGTGAAAAGAAAAATCATGAAGGTTAATAAAATTCAAGTAACTTTCAGGAAAACAGACACTAAACCTTCATGGGTACCCATGTTTTTTATAGAAAAATTCATGGGGGAACACATTGAGATTAGTAAGCATGAAATGTAGAGAAGGGATGGAACCACCTGCAGAATTTTCACTTTTTTACGTAAATCATCAACTAATTTTGCTGTTGGCCTTGCCAGAAGCTCCTTCTTGATCTCCTCCAGAGCAAGGTCCTATGGAATAACAACAACGAAGTAAAATTGCAGAATATAAGAACCATTGGAAATGGGACCAACTTGAGTGTGGAAAAAAAAAAACAAAAAAAAAGCCAGGAGAAGGAGAAAGAGGAAGAAAAAGTTGGCAGATTAGCCTCCAGAAATAACTGAAAATGGGGATTATTATATATTCATATTCAACACATTACAGAGTCAAAATATTACAGTTCTGTTAAATAATAAAAATATAATCATAAGGACAACCATAAGATTTCTATCAAAGAAAAGAAAGACTTTATATCAAACAAAAAGAGACTCAGACTCAAGAAAATATGAGATCCATGATATAGTTTTGAAAATTAACCCTTCTGAGCATCATTTCTATGGAGGATTCCTTATTCCTGGAAATCATAAAACTTCTATCCATCCAAATGTCCCAAAACACAGCATCAGGTGTCAAATTTCAAACCTTCCCATAAAGCTTCATGCATGCAAGTAGAGCTGCAATCTCATCAGACCTAGCCCAAGCACAAACAAACCTTTGGACAGGATTGGGCAACCATTTTTATAAGTAGGATTGGGCTTCGGTTGAAAAAAATATCATTCCTACCTCAGTTTGGTTTGGGCTTGAACCCCTTGAACCTAACCTGATCACTGTTGCCTTTTGTTACCTCTGGTTCTTAGCTTTTTCTATCTCTCATTTATCCATAAAAATCCTTCTTCTAAAGTAGCCACATTGCTAATGCAGTTCACTATTGCCATACTTCACATTGCTTTTTCCACTGCTGTTGCTTTTTGTTGTTGATGTTCCTCATCGCCATTAGCTTTTTCACTTGAAGTGCTGTAACATGAAGAACCTGAGCATAGCCTGATAAATTCAGCTTGGATTGGAGTATACTTTAGGCAACATGATTTTATAAGTTGAATTGAGCTTGACTGACTTCATCTTGACCAAATTGCAGCTCTATATGCAATCAAAAAACACAGGTAAGATGGCCATCGCCAAGAGGAAAAAACTGAGGAAAAGAGGGCAACATGGGCCTTCCTTCACATCAGGAATCCGACCAGACTATCACCTCTCTTCTCAAAATCACCATCAACAACCTGGACAACCATTGTACAGACCATACCCTTGGGGCCGCAACAGCTAGGTAACAGGGCAATTGAAAGAAGTTACGCTATGGCCTTTATCACTGAACTTAACCAATTATCAATCTCTCAACCAAAAGCCAAGGCTACTCTCCTAATAATGCACTATTACTAATGTAACACCTAAAGCCCTTCCCTCAAAAGACCAAAGTTTGCCCCATATCTAGGTGGGTATTTAAGACTCCTCATCCCTTCCATCCCAAGGGAATCAATTTTGCTACCCCTCCAATCCATTAGCAATGCCTAAAGGAATAGTAGCAACCCAACTCCAATTCCTCGAGCTGAGTTAATTTGGAAGTTTAAGACTCCTACAAGAGTTAAAGCCTTCACCTGGTTAGTGGCCTATAAGAAGGTACAAGTTAAGAAGGCCTAAAAGGTTATCAGCCTTGACTGTTGTTTCTGTCACATGACTAGTGAGGAGTCAACTAACCATCCACTTGGAAAAATAGCTCCACATTTTAAAAAGACATGATATCCCACCAAAGCTTCTAACTAAATACTTATCATCCACCATCTCACCATTCACTTGAACTCTGTCATAGTGATTAATCCCAAAAAAGATATCAAGGCCATGCTTGACAACTATTTTTGAAAATAGTTTTCTATTCTCTAGGATAAAAAACAGGAACATACTTGACAACTAAAAGACAGGAAAAAAATAGTATTTTCAGATAACATCTTTTAGATGTTTTTTGTTGTTTTCACTTGTTTTTTAAGAGCTGTTTAAAAAAATAATTATACAAATATGAAAAATGATTAAAAATAAAGCAGTACAAATAAAGGTTATTTTTAAAACAAATTTAAAAACATAGGAAACAAGTTAAGAACATTTTAGGTTCTCAAATAAACTTTTCTTCTACAAAACATTAAAGAATAGTTTTCAAAATCTATTTTCAAAAATTGTTTCTCAGAACGGTTTTTGAAAACACTTCCCAAACAGAGCCCTAGTTTCTATGACTTTCCCTCCTTCAAGCTATATCAACTTTGATTTCTTCCTTCAATAGCCTTGCTGACTTTCAATATAAAAAGGTGATTAACGAGAAGAAAATTGTCCTGCACTACTGGAAGACCTCTCATATTGGACCTGATAGTTGTAATCATTTAAACCAGGAACAAATAGATGAATGATAAACTATCCAGCCATTTGCTCATGAAAGCATTATGATATGGCACATGACATCATATTAGAGGAAAGCTCTTACAATTGAAATTTGAACATTGTAGAGTTGAAAAACAGATTTTTCCATAGAAGATGGAAATAAAGATTTTCACCTTAATCCAGAAAAACCCCCCTGTTAAACATCAGACTAGAACAACAAAGCAATATACCTTTTCATTTAGCAATGCATTCAACCTCTTGATCTCATTCACGTGTTGTTCTCGCTCATTGGATAAGGTGATCTCGATGTTGTGAAGTTCCATGTTCAGCTCAGAGATAATCTTTTCTTTGGCACTCAAAGAATTTTCAAGTATACTATTTGAATCTAGATTATCACTGCAATCAAAGCAATCAGCAATAAGCTCAAAATTATAACAACTTCAAGTGCACTATAACCACATCCTATCAGTGTTTGTGTGTGTGTGTATATAGAAAAAACAGGAATTAAATTAGTATTGGAGGAGGGAAAATTTACTGACTGTGTCACAATAATGCATATCAAAATAGATAATATACCAGACCATGTGCTGTAATGAAAGACATGTTTTAAGAAACCAATAGTAAAACATTTAGTCAAACCATTGTGAGCAAGACCCTTAAATAGTTGTTATAAGCATTTATAAAGGGAGATAAAATTTGTGGACAAATGACACAATTTGGTAGCAAGGCCTGGTCTTATAAAGGAAGTTGAGAGTTGATCAAGAAGATGCTCACTTGTAGGTGAATAGGGTCAGAATCTCACTGAGTCACTATAATCCACAGGGCCAGGCAAGGTATGATTAGGATATGGAGGACATGTACCAGAACTGACCATTTGAGATTATGCAAGGTATTCATGAAAGATTGTTTTAGGTGCCAAAATGACCTTATCCAATATGCCCACGGAAGAAAAGAAAAAAAAAGAATTCGTTTGCTTGTCTATTTTGTTTTCTGAAGGGGATCAGAGGGGAAGATAAAATTGAGTTGCAACATTGACAGATTCTCTGGTAGAAAAGCAATACAGAAGAACCAAACATAGAGAAAAGGAACAGGAATATCATCTTTGGACTAGTAATTGGACTCAATAAATCAGGGAAACAAACAAGCAGTAGGGATTGAATCCATGACTTCCAAAAAATGAAAGCTTTGATACCATGTTAAGTCAGCAATTAATCCAAAAAGCCTAAGGTTTTAGGTCATGATGGACCAACAATGTCCATTAAGATGGGTCGGACTAAAGCCCTAACAAACACAATTCAGGTCTTATCTGTTGCCAAAAGAATTGCTTCTGATTTTCATGCAATCAAACATTTTTCTGGCACTATAACACCATACTAGGCAAACTGTTGATATTCCTACTCTTGGACAGATGCTATTACATCTATTGCTATCAGACATAAAAATTTAACACAAAAGACTATCATTTTAGCCTATATGATGAAGTAACGGGGCTTAATTTTTTACAAAGATGAAAGCTTCCCAAAAAAGGAATTTCCCCTGATCATTTTTTTTCACACAATAAAATGATTACAATAAGATTCAGTTCCTGTAGATATTGACAAGTATATCTTACCTCTTCTTTTGTCCATTCTCATCGTTTGCTGACTGTAACTTGGAGCGTAGAAGTCCCTGCATAGAATTTCAATGGAAGTTGGGATATTTAAACATCCAGCTATAAACAAGCCACTGACTAGAAGAAACAAAAGTAGCAAGTAGAAAAAGCAAACTCTTTATTTATTAGTTCAAAGGTGTTGAGAAGATGGTCCTACATGGTTGTCTGTGTTGATATGTCCAACATGTACCAGTTTCCATTTTAAGACTACAAACCACAGTTTTTGAAAAAAGGGAAAAATCATATCCAGCAAGGACAATCCCACAGGAGGTTATACACTAAAACACCTCTGCCTAGGCTTTAAGATGCACATATAAGAAGCAACCAAGAGATTGTGAAGTACTTGCAAAGAACAACTTTAACATGTTGTTATATAAGGTAATGCATGCAGTGAGACAAACAAGATTCATTTGCAGCTTATAGTCAGGATTGACACCAACCTCCAAAGACTTGAAAGTTACTGTATAGCCATGAAATGAAATAATGCAAACAACAAAAACTAACACTGAGTTTCATGATCCAAACAAGATTCATTTGCAGCTTATAATCAAGAATGACAAAAACCTCCAAAGACTTGAAAATTACCAATATAGTCATGAAATGCAATAATACAAGCAACAAAAACTAACACCAGGTTTCAGTATCTTATCACTACTAACACACAGCACCTAATAAATGCCAGTGAGAGAAGAATGGATAGAAAAACAAGAAAGATTGAAACATTGGCTTTAATATTTCAGTGATACAAGAAAAAAGCATGTAGCTGCAGTATGAATCATCATAGATCATAATGACGATCCCCTTACTTAACTAGACTTGGCTCATTTGGTACCCTAGTGAGGTGTTTCGGCTGAGTCCAGGTTTTCATGATTGCAACCAAGAGGGGGAAAAAGGTATTCGTGTTTTGTTGGTATTAGCAAGAAACATAGGGTATGTTTAGAAACTATTCTTAAAATCAATTTTCTATTTTTTAGAACAGAAAACTGTTTTCAAATTTTAATAATAATAAAAAAAAAATTAAAAAAACACATTTGACAATTTTATTTTTAAAAAATTGTTGAAAACAAAAATTTTTTGGTACAAGTATAAGATATTTTCAGGTGTTTTTTGTAAAGTGTTATGAGAAAAATTTGAGAACACGAAGAATACTTTGAAAACTTTTACATTGTACATAAGCGTACACTAACTTCATGAGGAAGAAGTAGAGAAAACTGTTTTCCATATTTGAGTTCCCAATCAGAATTTTGTTCCTGAAAACAATTGAAAATTGTTCTTAAAAACTGTTTTTTGAGAACTAATTTGAAAACATTGCCAAATAGGCCCATAGGTTATCACTAGTTGTACCTGAATAGCTTCTTATCAAAAGCCCATAATTTGTAAAATTAAAAACTCAATAGTTGAAGCTAAGGTCTCTTGCAACTCCCTTTTGGAGATTTGGTTCTCTAGAGCTATCTTAGAGTCATCTAATGGTGGAGAATGTTCTATTTCCCTGCCATTTGAAAAGGATAATTTATGGAGGAAATTGATTTTTTAAATACCAGAAATTGCATTCTGATATAGCCAAAGAGAATACACCATGCTAAAATCATTTGAACTATTGTTAAGCTGGCTACAAGACTATTTCTTTGGATACATAATATTCCATATTTACAAGCTGCAAGGGTCATGAAAAAGTCCCATTGGAAGTTTCACTGAGTTTGATATGGAAGTCCCTTTAGATGCATATCTACATTCAATTTAACCGCAAGTAATTCCAGGCTAGTTAGATCCTTCTAAATCAGAATATGGGTTTTGAGATGAACCTTCTCCCTCTCAAGGCTAAGAAGCAGTGTTTGAGCCCGTTCAACTTCATCCATTAGAAGGCTGACTTCTGATTGTTTTGCTGCTGTATCTTCCTCTGAAGTTATTGAATAAAGGTAAGTTGGCATAAGCTATTTAAAGACAAGGAATAAAATGAAAAATCACTCCCTGCCATGGGGAAGGATGAGGCATAAAGGATGAAAAAAAGTGTTTCTTGTGACACCAAGAACATGGTCAAGCAAATAATAAAATAATGACATGGTATTGACATTCAGAATGAGCATCTTACCTGATTGGGCACGAAGTTCAAACATCTGGCTTTGTGCAAGTTCATGTAGTTTCTGCATATTAGAAACACTTTCTTTAGCTTGTCGTAATTGATCCTGCAATAATTGCTCCCTGCATTAGACAAACAAAAAATAGAAAACTGAAAAAATTAGAATCACCATACTAAATAATGCAAAGATAAATGATTAATTCACTAAGAAGGGAAATATAAAGAACAAAAGAGCTATTACAATACAAAAAATTGATACAGTTCGCTCTAACATCTCAAAGAATAAAAAAGAGGATGCTCCCTGATGAGGTTCCAGGTCCCTGATGAGCTGACTAAAATATAGATATTACAACCATATTTCTTTTTGTGCCACCAGAAAAAAAATAATACCTCTCTTTTAAAACCTCTAGTGTCTTCTGGTTCTCTTCTGCCAAACTGCGTTGCTTCATTTCCACAATTTCCTTCACCTTCTCCTCCATCTGCCCTTGCAAGAAATGAACATGTATTAAAAGGATTAAACCAAAATGGATCCACAAACAAACATTTGTTATAAGTCCTAGAATATCAAGCAAGCAGTTCACTGATAAGAAAAATATTTCTAAAGCTGTTTTAGATGATAAAAGTATAAATAAGAGTAGTTTATAATGCTACATAAGTTAAATGGAATAAAATAATGGAAGCACCACACAATCATGATTCAATGAAATATTTTGGATCTATGTAGGATGATACAGTAGCACCATAGTATTTGTTGGCCGGGGGCACTGATTTATCATTCACTTTTTTAAGATATGATTCACGCATCATTTTAACTGATGAAATGCCTCTTAAATGACAGGAATGGCAGAGGATCTGTTATCCTTCTCAGTATTCTCCAAAAAATCTCTGTCTCCATTTTCCCATGAAATTGGAGGATCATGTTGATGACCCTACAAGTAAGGTTATTCCACGATGGAAAAAATATGAAGGTGGTAGTGATGAATAATTTTGGTGGAACCTTTATGGGTACAAATAACTTAAAGAAACATCTAATCAAAACTTATCATTACTGAAAATTCCCCTGATGCTAGTGACAAGGTTTGCATTCCACAAATTCCTACTGCAACCTCATTAAAGCTGATTGTTTAATAATTTCAATTTTTGCCAAAAGGAAATTAATTTTTTAAAGATTATGAATCCTAAACTTAAAAATTACTGAGAAGAAACCAGATCAGAGTATTTTCCAGTCCTCACTCTCACATTTATAACTGAGCCAGTACGGATTGTCATCAAAATCTAATTATCTCACAGCATCAGACCAGATTTTTTTTCATCAGAAACAAAAGATGTATTTATTATGGTTAAAAAGAACATGAGAAGTATGAGGAGTCCTCCCCACAATTAAAAAAACCTGACCAAAAAATGAGTAATCAGGATCCCATATTAATACTGAAATTATTTAATTTGATTGAAAAATAAGGAAAAAATAAAAGTGGAAATAGTATGTCTTATCAAAGATCTCAGCATCAGACCATGGAAATGAGTTTTTAAAAAATTTTCTTTTGAAACAAAAATGAGTTAGTTTTGGTCCTTCTAATAGTTTCAAACGAGAAAGATAGCATACACCAAGATGTCCTCCCTGTTCTAAAAGGTGTGTCTATGTGCACCGCCCTCCCCCTTTCCCAACCAACACACACCCACCCACTCAGCCACACCACAGAAGCTTCAAAAAGGTCTAGTTGTCTCAGCAGTGTGAACTAAACCACTTTGGCTGAAACACAGACCCCAAAGAAGCTTTGAAGAGGTCCAGTTTATCACTAACTAAACTGCTTGATGAAAATTAAGTATGCACCATTAGAGTAGGTTCTACAGAATACATGCAATATAATTACCACAGTCAACAGATGCATTTTTTATTAAGACCTAGGCAAGTATTCCAGTGCAGTGCAAAAGTGGAAAATAAAAATTTGAAGTATTGCTGGTACTACCATAACTGTTATAATCAGTACCAACCTGTTGTTCTAACTGGCGATTACGCTCTTCAAGTCTTCTTATTGTTGCCTGTTGATTCTTTAGATGAGTTGCCTCTGTCCTGAACTCCTCAAGTTCCACTTTCATCTTCCGGTTCTCAGACTCTAGCTCAGACAATTTCATATCTTGCTCCTGCATAACAACATCAAATGAGTGCCCTAGATTCTCCCATACACAAGCAAGCACTTATGCATTCACAATCCCCTACACAAAGCAAACTATCATGTGCATGGCAAGAACAAGAGATTAAAGATTTGAAAATTTTCATCACTTTAATTTATCGGATTCTATTAATTAATAATATCTCTTTAAAAAGTGGCTTTAGAGGTCCAGCCTTTTCACTAAAGGAATTAAGCCTATTAATGAAGGCCAACGATAGAAACTAAAGATGGGTGAGAGACTTTAGATCGCAGAGTGACAAATTAAAGCAAATAGACAGAAAAACAATCTGTTGGGACATTGTATCTTGTTTTTGTTGTTGGCAATTTTGTTTGTTTTCATTTTGGCATAGGATCTTTTTAAATAGCAACTTACTCTCTATTGAAGATTTGAGGTTTCCATTTACAACCTGACCATCACAGGTAAGTCTGAAAATGTTTGAGTAAGGGCAAGTTAGTTTTTTTTTCTGAGAAGATAGGGTTGAATTAGAAGTTTTAAAATTGAGTTAAAATGTCTTAATTAATTTGGAAAGAATTTTTTTTTAGATCAAAAACGAAGAAGATTATATTAATATAAGAACAAATACAAGAGAGAAAAAAGAGACAATAGAAAGAGAAAAAAACCAAGGGTAGGATGAGAGGTCCTTCCTACACAAATTAACCAAGGAAAAAACTCCCAACAATAGAACTCTAAAAACAAAGAGAAACCCCATCAATCTTCAAACTTTTGAAACGCAAACCCCAATCCAATTGAGTTGTAGAATGCTTAGAGGAACTCCTCTAAAAGCTTCAGTACAAGAAGCCTATAGAGAAGAATAAAACCGGATCAAATCCTAAACCATCTCTTCCGTTCTCCCTTTATCCTCAAAGATCCTATTGTTTCTTTCTTGCCACACCATCCAAATCAAAGTAAGGCAAGCAATTTGCCAAAGTGTCTTGCCTCTTAATGAGTTCCCCAAACCTTTAAAAGAAATAACCAACATGTCCTCAAGGCTCCTTGGAGGGACCCAAATCAACCCTACTAGATTGAACAACCTGTGCCAAAGTCCAATGGTAACGAGACAATGAAGAAAAAGGTGGTCAATCGACTCTCCATTTCCTTTGCAAAGAATGCACCATTGAGGACAGAGGGCTTTGTAGGGTCTTCTCAATTGCAACTTGTCATTAGTGTTTACCTTCCCATGTGCTACTAACCAAGCGAGGGCCTTAACCTTTGAAGGGACTTTTGAGCTCCATAAAAACTTGGCCGGAAGGAACATTAAAGGATTTGAAACTTTTGACAAGGCACAAAAAAAAGATTTCACTGAAAACAAGCCTGATGAAGACAAAGACCACGCTCTTGAGTTTGATGAAGAAGGGGAAAAAAGCATAGAATTAAGGGAGGACATTAATCTCTGAAGGAGATCAATTTCTGAATCCGTTAGATTGCGGCGAAAGTTAAAATTCCAAGACAGTGGTAAGGAATTGTCAAGGACATTTAAGACAGTAAGGTTTTTCACAGAAATAACTCTGTAAAGATCAGCAAATTGAGAGCACAAAGTTTGGTTTCCCCACCAAAGATCTTCCCAAAACCGAATTCTCTCCCCATTGCCCACCACTAGGCGGACAAAAGGGGAGAACTCCTGGAAAACTTAAGCAATAGCCTTCCAAGGACATCTGTGAGACCATCTAACCACCGTGTTGGCGTCCCATCTATTAGGATGTGTCCCATATATACTCACAATAACCTTATGCCAAAGACCGCTCCTTTCTCTAGGGAACCTCCAAAGCCATTTCCCTAAGAAGGCAATATTTCTCATAGAAGTCTTCCCAAAGCCCAAACCTCCCATCTCCTTTGGTCTACTAACAACCTCCCATCTGATAAGGTGATCTTTCTTCCCTTCCCCAGCCCCAAACCAAAGAAAATCCCTTTGCATCTTCTCAATCTTTGAAGCTATTGATACTGGGATTTTAAAGAAGGAGAGGAAGTAGCTAGTGATGTGAGATAGACAAGACTTAATTAAAGTAATCCTCCCTCCCAAAGACAAATAGGCCTTTTTCCACCCATCCAGCCTCCTCGAAATTCTTTCAACCACTAAATCCCAAAAGTCTATTATTTGGAAAGAATTGTAAACAGAGAATTTAAAAAGAAAAATATTTCCAAATAATAAAAATAATTTGGAAAGGAATTTTAAATTGAGGATTTAAAAAATAATAATCTTTCCAAATCTTTTAAGGAATTTGGAAAAAAAACTTGAAAAAGAATTTGAATTAAGAACTTTAAAAAGAAAATTTTTCCAAATCTTTTTGAATTTGAAATATGAAATCTTTTCAAATTTTGTTAAAATTCTTAAGTTTCTAAATTGTTTTTCGTAAAATATAATTTCTAATTGATTCCAAGTCCACTAGGTTTTCCCTTATATATACCCCACCTAAATGTGTTTTAGGGTGGGATGCTCTAAGAGAATCAACCCTAACTTGCATAGTCATTCTCAAACTCTCTCACGAATCCACTGATCGAATTCTAAGTTGTTAGAATGACCCGCTACCCCTTAGAGGCTACTGGAGCATTGGGGGGTATTGGGTCGCAAACGTGGATCCCGATATAGGTACTAGAGTGTGGGGGTTTTCCACGTAAAATTGCTTATCTCTTGTGTGATTGTGTTTGCATTGGATATTCATTTTATCATACAGGATTCGATTGATTTAAATTGGCTTAGATTCCTCTCATAGGTTAATTTGTGTTAACAAATCCAACTCATATATTAAATTTTTAAATTTCCACCCATTCACCCACCTCTAAGTGTTACCCTACTCAGACAAAGGTTTTTCACAATCCACTTACGGAAATTTTAAGGTCTTCCGGTAAAGTTAAGATCTCAGCCTCAATGGCCAAATCAATACCAATTGGCTTAGAGAAAGCTCCAACAATCCAGCCTTTGTGGCCTAGAGAAAGTTTTAACAACTCTGTGAAGAGTTATCAGATCATAGGTTAAATAAGAACCTCATTAGAGCCCTCTTGGAATGGACAAATGCTTCACTAGATTTGAGAATTTTGTCAATGCTTGATTTCCTAGATAGTCTTAGTTATGGATACTGTGATGTTTTACTGTTTTGGCTGGCTCCTGTTTGTATTTCTTTCTTTGTTTTTTGCATATACTTCTTGCATACAAAGGGTGCGGCCCCTTTCTTTGCCGCTCTTTAAATAGATTTGCTATCTTTGCCTATCAAAACAACAATTGTTTTAACAACTCTGCTGCCCATATGACTTAAAGTAAGTTTTAGCAACTTCACCTTTTTTGTAAGAAAAGTAGTATAGCATTAGAAAAAGGAAAAAGTTGTATAAAAGAATGAAGGACAAGAAATCCCACCAAAAAAATTCAGTGAGAGAGAAAGAGGAAAAAGTATACAAGCAAGAGTTAGAAAAAGAAATGCAAAGGTTCCTGCACAGGAAAGCCTATGGCTTCCCATTCTTACAGAAACAGAGCAGTTGTATTCTCCAAGACCCTCTTCAACCCCATAAACCACACAAAGACAAAACTGTTGTTGAATACTCTTTCACCAATAAATCTCTCTTACAAATTGGACATTCTCAACCAAAGCAAGTAATTCCACTATAGATCAGAGCAAGCTCCATTGGAAAAAAACTCGAATAATCTCACCATTGTGAACCCACCAATATCCATCTAACCAAGATTAGTAAAGAACATTAATCAAAATTAAGCTTCTAAACTCCAACTACCAAAAAAGTCCATTTAGCCTCTATGCCCACCACCTTCCTAACTAGGATGCAGATCAAACTCAAACCATGAAAAATCATACTAAAGGGACTTCTAAAGAACTCATTAGTAATTGATATCCACAGAAATTTAAGCACGGGTAGGAAAATCCATTTAATTAATTGGAAGGCGGTGTGTACTCAAAAGGAGAAGGGGGATCTTGGTATTAGGAGGATGGGGTTATTGAACAAGGCCTTATTAGGCAAGTGGATTTGGAGATTTGTCGTTGAAAAGGACGTCTTGTGGAAGAAGGTGATTGGGGTGAAGCATGGGTTGGAGGGTTGTGGTTGGAAATCTAAGGAAGTTCGTGGGCCCTTTGGAGTGGGAGTTTGGAAGGAGATTTTGAAGGAGATGAACTGGTGTTGGAATAACATGAAGTTCAATGTGGGGAGGGGGACTAAGATTATGTTCTGGACTGATCATTGGTGCGGCAACGTAGCGCTATCCCAAGCGTTTCCCCAGATTTTTGCCTTGGCAGTGTGTAGTAACGAATTGGTGAATGAGGTGTGGGACCCAAGGCTTGGCCAAGGAGGGTGGAATCTCAGATTGGCTAGAGATTCTAACGATTGGGAGCTGGTGTTAATAGAAGACTTGCTCTTCTTGCTAAGGAACATCAGGGTAACCCCAGAGGAGGATTCAATGCTTTGGAAAGGAGGGGATTGTGTCAGTTTTTGGATTCGGGTGGCTTACAATCTGCTGGCAGCCCCTAACCCTCTCGTCTTTCTGGGAAAAAATATTTGGGTGGACCAGGCCCCAACCAAAGTTGTTTTTTTTGCGTGGGAGGCTACTTGGGAAAAAATCCTCACATTGGATAGGCTGCAAAAGTGTGGGTGGCAGCTTCCTAATCGTTGTTTTTTGTGTGGTTGTGAAGAGGAAAATGTAAATCACATTCTTTTACACTGTACAGTGGTTAGGGCCCTATGGGAAATCGCCTTTGCCTTATTTGGGGTTCAGTGGGTGTTTCCAGAGAAGGTCAAAGAGGCGTTGTTCTGTTGGCGGGGCCCTTTTGTGGATAAAAAAAGGAAGAAGATATGGAAGTCCATTCTGTTATGTATTTTTTGGACGGTGTGGAAGGAAAGAAATAGGTTAGCTTTTAGAGGGGGTTCTTTGGCTATTCAAACTCTTAAGAACTCTTTTGTATGTAGTCTGTGGAGTTGGGCTAAGTTGTATAGGGGAGAGGAGTCCTCTTCACTTTTAGGCTTCTTGGAGTGGTCCCCTAAGGGCTGGTGAGGTGTTCCTGTTTTTGCTTTTTTGGCTTTGTGGCTGCTTTGTATACTTCCTGTATGCGGTGCGGCCTTTCGGCCTTCTTTAATATATATTCTGCTCTCGCTTATCAAAAAAAAATATATATATCCACGGAAGTTTGAAAAGGCAAATAATTCTCCACAATTTTGTCATCAATCTCTTTCTATCCTCATAGATTCTCAAATTCCTTCTCAACCAAATAACTCACAAGGTTGATAGGATAGCAAAATCTTCCATCCTTTGCATGTACTGAGCAAAGGCCTTAATTTTAAGGGAACTTTTCAAAATCATGTGTTTGTGTTTGTGTGCGTGTGTGTGTATTTTAATTTGGATTCAAGAAGGGAAGCTGAATTGAAAGGATCAATTTGAAAGGAAATTATCAAACCTTTTTTTTTCTTTTTCTTTTTTACAATTTGGCCTCTTCTCCAAAATCCATGTTCAATTTTGAAAAGTTAAGCCACTTCAGTATCTTCATAAAACCCAATCAAGCATTTGAACAAAAAATTTCAAGAAATATATAAATATCTGAAACAAATGATGTATCAACTTCAGCAGTAAATTTGAAATTATGAACAAGTGTAGCCTCAAGTCCAAAATAATAATGACATGGGAATTAGCAAATTAACTACCATGATACATGACAACCTAGGAGTTCTATAACATTAATTTGGTTTCATTTTAATCATCTAAATTGAGATGGAAATTTCCATCCACTTAAATATTTATTTATGTCGATTGTACTTTAAGTTAGGGTACTAATAAATACCTCACATTAGTTACAATTCACAACTAACATGAAACATAGCAAGGACTCAAAGTCATCCATAGTTTTAGGAGAAAATGAATGAGGGAACACTCTCATGGAATCCACAAATCTTCATCTCTTGAGGGAACACTCTCAAGATCTAAAGAGACTTACTTTGGGGTGGCGGACCTCTAGAGAAAATACCTCATTTGGTTAATTGGCATATGGTCTGTTTGGGGAAAAAAAAAAAAGACGGGGGCCTTGACATTCATAATCTTTCCACCTTAAAGAAGACCTTGCTTGGTGATTGAAATTGGAGATTCACAACCAAAGGAGAGTCCTTATGGGAATGGATCACAATAGGGAGGTTTGGCAAAAAGGAAAGAGGGTTAGAGTTCGAGGGAGGTGTGGAAAGTTATTAGAAAGGTGTGGGAGGTTATAAAATGTAGGTCTCGTTTCATAATCGGGAATAGAAGAAGGGTAAAATTTTGGAAAGATAGATAGTGTGATGACTTGTCTCTGGAAAAAGCTTTCCTGACATTATTCTCTATAGCATCCAACAAAGAAGGTTGCGTGGTAGAGATTAGGAACAGGCTAGCAAGGATGTAAATGAAGTCCTAGCTTTTCAAGAAAGTTCAATATTTTTTTTTATTAAAAACAATACATGTGTTAAATTAAGGATAAAGAAATACAAAAGAAGGATGATGAATCCTCCCAAAAATACAATGAACTGATCATAAAGTATGTTTGAAGCCTCCAAAGTACTAAGTAAACCTATACAATAGTAAAGTTTCACAAGGGAATACAAAAAAAAACAATTCATAGCTCTAATATCAGAATAATTTCCATTCAAGCAACCTCTCCTTGTTAATCCACACCTTTTGAACTACCAATCAAGTTGGACTGTATTAAGGGGAATCCCAAAAATGTTGTGGTATAAGAGGCCCAAAAGGAAACAAAGAAATGAATGATAGCCCAAAAAGTCTTTGAAGTCCTCATCTTATTCTAAAAAATCCAATGTTTTCAAAATCAGACCGGTCATTAAACCAAAAAAATTACCGGTCCACGGTTCACTGGTCGGACCGGTGGTTGAACCACGATCGAATCGGTGATGCCATAAATATATAATTTTAATATTATTAAAATTAAAAATATTTATAAAAAATTAAATATATATAATTTAAAATTTTAATAAAAAAAATACTTATAAGTAATTAAATATATATAAAAATAAAATTAAAAATTTAATAATATGTCATTTTTATATTTAATATATCAAATTAAATGACAGAAATAAATATAAATGTATTTTTTAAAAATCCCAATTTTTTAGATAATCCAATTTTTAGGCCCATTTACATTCATTTTTCAAAGAAGCCATCTGCACCCTCCATTTTCATACTTGATCTCCACCCTTCGTTTAAAAAACAAAACCCTAAAACCCTCTTTTTCTTCACCAGCCACCGCCCATTTTCCCTATTTCTCTTCTTCTTTTCCATTTCTTCTTCCAATTGCTCCCTTTCTCTTCTTCTTCTCTATTTCCTCTTCTAGCCGCTTGCTCCCCTTTTTGGCTTTTTCCCCCTTTCTCTTCTTCTTCTCCATTTCTTCTCTTTTCTTTTCTTTCTTTCCCTCTCTCTCTCACCATACCCATGCCTACCCTGACCAGTGGCCACCTCACCGTCAGCGGCAACTCGAGCGTGACTACCGATCGCCGACCAGCAATCTCCCATTCCCACCATCTCGCTATCTCTCATAAAAAAAATAAAAATAAAAACATGTAGTGAACCTTTCGGTTCACTCAGTTCGCCGGTCCAATAATCGGTTTTGACGGTTCGAGGCTAGTTCAATAGGTCATCGGTCCAAAAGGGTGGACCGAACCGGAAAGGTCACTGGCCGACGATCAGGCCGCTTAGACCGGCTGATCCAGTCCGGGTTTTAAAACAATGAAAAAATCCTAATATTTCTTTCATGTCAAACAACTCAAATCAAAGAGAGACAAGCAGTTTGCCAAAGAACCTTACCTTTAATGGAGCTTCCCAATCCCTTATATGAGATGGTCATCATGTAAAAAATATTCCAAGGAGGAACCCAATCCAAATTAGTTAATCTAAAAAGTGTATCATCCCCAAAGTCAACAAATAATGTAAAAAAAAAATGATCCACCGTTTCTCAACTCTCCATACACAATAATCAGACATCAGGACTAAGAGCACGTAGGATCTTCTCAATTATAGCATGTCATTGTTATTGAAGAGGCTAGTTCATATTAGATGAGATTCAAAAGCTAATTGAAGTTCTTCTAGTGGAATCACATAAACAAAACAAGATTGAACTTACAGCAATTGAAGCAAGCGCTGGATAAGGATCTGGAGCCTCATAAAGTTTCTGGTAGATGTTAAGAAAAGCATTTTCTCCAAATTTTGCTCTCTTAGTAAGATTATCAACTTCTTCTTGATAACCCTTTAGTAAAGAATTAAACAAATTTAACTTCTCATCTGGTGAAGCTTTCTTGAAATCTGTCAAAAGGTGAATAAATAAACAGTTAAGTGCACATGCTTGTATTTTTAACAAAGAAAATTAGTATCTTTTAAAAATAAAGAAGAAAAGTGAACGTTGTATTTTTTCTGCGCAAAACCAACTAGACCCAACTGTGAAGCCATCATGATGTTAGTAGGTTAGAAACCAATTAAGATAAACTTTAGTCTAGTTGCTCAAAGGGAAGCAGTATTGAGTAGTCACCTCGAGTGCTCTCTGCAAGCTTCCGCCGATTTTTCTGGCTGTTTTCCTGATTTTCAGCTATTCTAAGCCCTTGTTCATCCAACACACTCCTTTCCTTCTCTAAATCAAATTCTGCAAAAAACAAAGGAATCTTAACCAAACATTTAAACAATATTTTCCCTACTTTGTTTTCAATGGATAAAAGAAATCCATGCTCCATGGTATAAGATACTTTGTGTTAAATGGCTTTAAATAAAAACAACAAAGTTATTTACAGAAGATGATGGTGACAATGATACATTGGCACTAGCAGATGAGGAGGAGGGGGGACACATGCCATGCCACACCCAAACCAACCCACCCCCACCGTACATAAACACACAAAACCCATTGAAATATTAGAATAAAATTGCAAAAATAGAATGTTTTGCTTTGGGTTTGAACCTGTCCCTATAAGATATAATGAATATCATATTAAATCCTTAGCCGCAAATGAAATTTTATTTTATTGTTATACATTGCTTAAAAGACATATTTCAGTCAGCATTTAAAAGAAAAAACTCCAGAATCAAACCCACATATCCAACCTTGTAGAGAGAGGAAAAAAAAATAAAAATTAAGAAGAGAGAGATACAATAAAGAGGCTCATCTTCCTCACTTCTCATGATTTATTGTGAGTGCATTTAGATTTTTTTTAAAATATATATATTAGAAAAAAGAAAAAAGAAAAAAAACTACTTATTGATATGAATTTTAAGTAGAAATGAAGGATGAAAAGTCCTTCCAAAGTACAAAGGATGGTCAAAAAGGGAAAAAACTATATCAAACACTCCACTATGATGATCCCTAATCACACCTCTAGTTTCTAGTTGATCTCGATTACCTAAGGCACACCCATCAAAATTTAACTTAATCAAACCCAAACAAGGTAGAGTTGAGACTAAAAGGGTCTTACAACCAACCCTCTTTGACCTACAAACCATATCCCAATTAAGTTAAATATTCAATGGAGTACCCCCAAAAATTGAAGAGGGAGAAGGATGAATAGAAATCTATCAAATACCAAATGTATTCTAAGGTCCTCCATTTATCCAAAAAAAGATTCTCACATTCCCCTCCCTCCAAACCATCCAAAACAATGCAAGATAAACTATACACCGAAATTCGCTTTATCTAGGAGTATCCCCAACCTCTAAAAGAGAAAAACAACATACTTGTCACATTCTTAAGAGGAACCCAATTTATTTTAGCAATCTTATATAGTCTATTCCATGGTCTCAAAGTCACTAAGCATTGTAAAATCAGACAATCAATTAAATCTCCACTCCTTAGGCACATGACACATTCAATCTGAGAGCTTTGAAAGGCCTCCTCACCTATAGCAAATCATTGGTGTTAATTTTTTTTTTTTTTTTTTTTTTGGCCTTTTAATTAAAGAATTTAAAATTTCTTATCTATTATGCATGTTCTTTTAATTTTTCATATAACTTTTTTAAGGATATTATTAAAGAATTTTTAACCAAATACAGCAAATGAGAATTCAAAGGATGAATGATAAGATTCATTTGACAATAAGGATAAACTCATTAAAAGTGTCATCAATCAACATTTAAGATTTTGCATTTATTATTAGTTGAATTTTTCTACATATTTTTTTAAAATCGGAAACAAGGATATATTAATTATGGATAAAAAGTACAAGAGAAGGATGAGAGAGTCCTCCCTACAAAATACAAGAGCTTGATCAAAGTATGACTAAAACTCCTCCACTATACAAGGAAATCTATACAAAAAAATGTAGTCCGCTAAAGGCTATTCATCAATTCCATAAAAAAAGCTCCTCTTATTGTTGTCCAACCTGTTTGAATTACAAACTAAATGCTAATTGAGCTAAATAACATCGAGAAGAAAACCTATAAATGCAACTATACAAGAGGCCCAGAATGAAGAATAGAAGTGAAGTGAATCCTTCAGCATCTCAAATGTCCTCCACTTTTCCTCAAAGATCCTAACATTTCTCTCTCGCCACACAATCCAAAGCAATGTGAGGCAAGCGATTTGCCAAAGGGTCTTGCTTCTAATGAAACTCCCCAAATCCTCTATAAGAAATGTTCATCATGTTGCATATATTCTTGGGTGGAACCTAATCCATCCTGGCTAAATTGAATAACTAGAGTCATAGCCCCAAAGTTATCAGACAATGTAAAAAGGCAGAATAATTTTTCAAATCTTACTATTGATAAATGTTTCTACCTCTCAAATAAATTTCTTGACCTGACCCTACCCAAAACCTCATGTACCTAGATAAAAGGATGATAAAAATTTCTTTTTGTCCTCCAAATCAATGTCCAAGCCATCCATAATTCATCCTTAACAGCATCTTTATTATTTATTTATTTTTTCCTTCCTAATTTGACCTTCAACCCAGCAGCAGCCTAAAAAGGGAAGACAAAATGTCTGAGCTATCCCAGCTACTCAATCTCTACACCAAAAAAAAAAAGGCTGTGATGTCATCAGCATATAATACACGTGAGGTAACCCTCACCCCTTGGTCGCATATAAGGCAACCCAGCAGAGATGTGTGCCCCCATCCAACCAAGAACACACACACACACACACACAAAACAAAAACAAAAAAACAAAAAAAAAAAAGAAAAAGAAAAGAAAAGAAGGGCGCAAAAAGACTGCTATACACATCATTTTGCTACACCTCCACAAACAGGAACTGAAATAATGAGTCATATTCCTGACTGTTGCAATGCAATTTTAGTCCATCCAAATGCCATCCAGAACACAACATAAGAGAGAAAATTCCAAATTTCCTGTTAATGTTATCATAAGCATTCTCAATAAGAAGTTCTACACCATCTACTAACCCCTAATATCTTTCTAAAATCAAAGCAATCAATGCCACACTGAAAAATTTTTTATCTTCCCCAAGCATTCCACAACTCCCATAGTCCCACCAGCTTATGAACACTCATTCTTAAAGCAAAGATCTTAGTAAGGGTTGGTAAATATCCCCAACACACCACTGGTTTCTAATGCCTTTTATGGCCTCTGTTCCCCCATTAGGAAGAAGAATACAAAAATTACATTCAAATTTCCCTCAAACTCCACGATTTCATGAAAAGATTGAAGAGCGCCCAACAGCACCACTTTAACCATTTTCCAATTCTGTAGCCAATATGCCATTCGAGTCCAGGGCCTCATCACTACTTAGGCCTTTAAGGGCCTGCAGTAAACTCCCTCTTAAGTTGAAGTTGCTCAAGGGAATCAATATGGCCAAACTCTGAACCACCCAACCTCCAACATATGGTGTCAGAGTGGAGATTCTGGAAGTAAAGACCGATGAATGAGTTTATTGATGATCTTCTGATAAAAGAAATGACCTTATCGGTGATCTCATCATCCTCAGTTTCCACTTGGAATCAGCCCTCAGTCCACCATTTTGATTTTGATGCTAATGAGCATTAGCCAAATGATGAAAGTGCTACATATTCAGGTCATCGCCCTTGAGCCACAGTGCCCTAGATTTCTAATGCTCACTGATATATTCCCTTCAAACTAGCCTACTAAAGGTCTCCTTTGCCTCACTACTCTAACCCACCCCTCCCACCACTAAACCACTATCTCCTTTATGTCCTACTCTTCTAACTACTCCATAAATATGATGTTTAACACTTTCTTGTTCCATTTTTGAAGTCTTTTTTTTTTTTTTTTGATCAGAGTTCCATTTTTGAAGTCTTTCTTAAGCACTTCCATTATTCTTTATAAATCTAAAACTTGTTCCCTCACAACTCAAGTAATCCACCAAATTTTATCATCTCCCAACCCCCTCTTCTTTAAACCACGTATTTTCAAATCAAAGAGAATATTCACCTCTCCTCAACAACCATAATCCAACAAGATTGGCAAACAGTTGGATTCCGGTCTAGGCCAAGTGCTTTGAGGGACATCTGAATGCTGCCAAAACTAGAAACGCATCAATTTTTGGCATAGACTATCGGTTTTCTTTTTTGCAATTTTTTCTTTTTTTTGATAGATAAAGAGAATAATATTAAACAGAAAAAGGAAACACCAAACTAGTGTCCTCTAGGTATACAGGGAGTATACAAAAGCAGCCCAAAGGCTCGAAACCAAGGGAGGAGGAAATAAACAACAACCTACCCTTACTTAGCGCCTAGCCACTCAAAAAAGCTAACAAGAGAAGAAGGGCTCAAAACTATAAACACTCTAACCCAAGACCAAAAATTACATACAAAAGAATATTTTAGTCTTTGAAGCAAAAACTCCCCATTCCCAAAAGCTAGCAGATTTCTTTCCTTTAAGACTAACCAAAATATACATAAGGGGGGCATTAGCCAAGCCTTTTTACGGGTTTTCCCCACAAACGCTCCATGTCACCAAATGAGAGTTTCTTTAACTGAACCAGAGAAAACTCAAGCCACCCTAAAAAGGAAGAAAAGAAGATTCCACAATGCCCGAATCTTTACACAACGAAGTAAAAGGTGATCCACCGTTTCTACTTCAGAAAGGCATAGAAAACACCTATTTGCCAACGAGTACCCCCTCCTCTGGAATTGCTCCAAAGTTAAGATTTTGCCCCAGGAAGCCTCCCAAGCAAAGAATGATACCTTAGGAGGCACATTCGCCCTCCAAATACTACCACAAAGGAACAAAGAGGAACCTCCGGGCTCCAAAATAGAATAAAGCGACTTGACTGAGAAAGCTCCACTCTTAGATGTTGTCCACACCACTTTATCCTCAGCCTCCCCTTGCACCCTAAAGGCTTGGAATTTAAGCATAAAACACTCCACCGTCTCAATCTCTCAATCATTAAACGTCTTTGAGAAGAGAGGGGTCCAACCATCCCCTACCCCATCTAGGTTCCAAACATCCGAAACCCAGGCATCTTTTTGCAAATTGATAAAAAAGAAATAAGGAAATTCTTTTCTGTTAACACCAAAAGCAAATTTCAAAGAAACCTGGAATTTAGGAGTCATATTGTATGTTTTGGTTCTGGTCCCCCTTCCGTTGTAGATTTTGTTGATTAGTTAGACCCTGGTTAAGGGTTTTTCTCTCTCTCTTTTGTATACCTCGTGTATCCTTTGGGGTGCTTCCTTGAAGTACCTCTTTTCTTTTAATATATTTCTCTTTATTGATCAAAAAAAAAAAGGAGTCATATTGTATGTTGTACATGACACAAAATATGTGTTACAAGAACATAATTCAAATAAACTCAATAAAGCTTTTGAAAAATGCCAAGTATTCTGAGTAGGTTACACAAACCCTTCTTTTCCATTCGGTTCTATATGCAGCCACATATCCTATTAATCATCACTTTAATGTAAGTGCATATCCTATAGCGTACCAGTCTAACCAAGGCAACACCCGATTCCAACCCAAAAAAAGAAACTAATTCCAAATGTGTTCCCACAAAGTTAATTCTTATGGCTAGCACCCCAAAACCCCTTTGGTGTCAAATACGTAGAAAAATCCATCATCGAACTTTTTCACCTCCATGATCACTCTTCAAGCATCATCTCAACATTCTCGTATCCAAAACACGGACCATGCTTCCTCATTTCACCGTAACTACGTAACATTTTCATATGTTGCACATCACCCTATCTACATCAATTTCAGCAAATTGTGCATGCACCGCTACAAATACCGAGTCGATCACGACTCTGTTTGCTTTAACAACAACCGTAGCCACAAAAATTTTCCTGGAAAACCAAATCCTTACCTAAGCTCACTCCTCCTTGTTTGCTCAGAAAATAGGGGAGACCAAAAATAAAATAAAGGTAATAATTTCGTCTCATTTCCTCTATCATGTCAGTTCAACGGAAGCCCCACTCCGACAAAGTAAAACGGCTGAATCACTCTAAGCCGAGTGGGATTCTCGTTTCAGATTCAACATTTCCCCACATTTTACTGGCAACCAAACCTCCCTCTTAATTTTTCTCTTCTTAAAAAAAAATAATAATAACAATATTCCGATAAATTATAAAATGGTGAAAATCATGAGGCTACCTCTCCAGAAATTAGAGACGACGGGGATAGGAGAAGAAGATGCGGGCATAGGCTTGTCTCTGTCGGATCCACCATGCGGAGCCTCCATGGAAGAATCCGGATCTCAATCTCCGCGATCACCAATATTTAATTTCTGTGATTTTTGCGTACAATTCAGAGACTGAGATTGAGATCAATGCTGTATGGATCTCTCCTAGAGCTTTTGGATTATTTCGGCGATGGAGTTTGGGTTTCCACTAGGCTCCTCTGCAGTGAAATAGGTCCGGTGAGCGCTAGTGCGCATCTGATCTCCCCGCTTAAACCGCTTTTAGCTTCAAACGCAAGTTCCTGAATACCTTGATGCACTACCAAAGACTGTATGCCTATTATAATGGTTTTCTTTTTTAGATGTGATGATAATTTTTGTTGCATTCGTTTTTCTTCGTGGGATATATGCTTCAAGAAATATTTGTTACAAAAGGATGAGAATCCCGTAATTGAAAAAATAACTTCAAAGGAAAATATATATATATATATATATATAAGAAAATTTGTTTTCTTATCTTTTATTTTACCATAAAAAATAGAAAATATATAATTAAAAAATTTTCAAAAAGTTATGGTTCTATTTGGCAACTATTTTATAAATTTTTTTTTTTTTTTTCATAATAAAAGACCTAAAAAACTCATATGGCACTTAAAAATTGTTTTCTGCTTTTTTGTACTTAAAAACAAAAAAATAAGGTGTTTTGAGATAATACCTTTTAGTTATTTTATGTTATTTTTACTTGTTTTCTTATAATTATTTAAAAAATATTAATACAAACATTTAAAGTTTGTTTGGTAACGTAATTTAAAAACAGTTTTAAAAAATTTATAATATGGTTGTTGTTTTATAAAAACAATTTTTAAAAACAAAATAAAATAGAAAACGATTTTTAGAAAATAAGTAGAAATTGTTTTCACCAGTTTTTAAACAACACAAGGAAAACATGGACCCATTTGGTCATGTTTCTAGAAACTTGCTTTTAAAAACTGGTTTTAAGTTATAATGATTAAAAATAAAACGCTACACATCAAAATTATTTTATAACATATTTAAAAATATAAAAAACATATTAAAAGCATTTTAGGTTTTCAAATAAGCTTTTGTTCTATAAAACATTTAAATAATAGTCTTTTAAAAAAAATTGATAACTATTTTCGAAAACAATCGAACAAATCTTATATATTTTAAAATTATATAACCTTTATATAATATAAATAAATAAAATAAATTCAAAAAACATATAAAAATAATTAATTGAGTTTAAACATATATTTGGTTTTCTTTCATGTTTTTTCCTTCTACTTTTCCTTTATTTTTTTCTCTCACATTTTTTCTTAACCTAAACATAATTTAATTATAATTTGGTCAATTATATTGGTGTTATAATGCATATTTTTAAGAGATAGGGATATTATGAAAATGCATAATTATTTTATTATTTTTAATCAAATAACCATCTATTATAAATCATTTTTTTCATTATATATAATATATTTTATATCTAATATAAGCATTATATAACACATTATTTCGAATATAACATACAAGATATTATTTTTATTAGATATAATATTTATAGTTATTATAACCATATTATAAATGATATCCCGAAATATGTATATTGTATCTTATCTAACCCATCAATCAAATGTAATATAATAGAATAATGTAAGTAGGAAAAATACTAATTATTGTAAAAGATTTATTTTCATATTATTAAAAAAATCATATTTTTATGTAACAAATGTAGAGTGAAGCCTTTCCCTTTAGAGAATATACCAAACGAGCCGGGCCTTGAATTTGTAGGCAAGCCTGGGCTTGCCCTTGTGGAGTCACCTGAGCACATCACCAAAGATATAGGCCCACTATTCATTCTCTGAGGCTTATCTTTTAATGGGCTGGGGCAACACTTGTATTGGTAGTAGAGTATAATTTGAAAAACTATAACACATTTGTTTGTTATTTACTCGATAGTATTTATATTCAAAATATTTTTAGTAAAGATGTTTTATTTGAAAGAGTTTTTAGGAGAATCATTTAATAAATATTTATAAAAAAATGCTATAAATAATTTTTAAAAATTACAAGTAATTTTTAAAAATTTTAAAAGCTTGTCTTAAATTTTGTCAAATACTTAATTAATTAAACTAAATACGAACACTTTAAAATTTTTATCATTCAAGAGTTTTAAAAATATTTATTAAAATTACTATCAAACATATTCTTAATTTATAATTTATAATTTTAAAAATTATCAGATATTTAGGCTTATTTGAATCCCGTCCCTAGTTGTTGTACTAGGTCACATCAAAATATTTGGTGTTTGAGAATGTTATGATTCATTTTTCATTCCTCTTATATATATATATATATATATATATATATATATATATATATATAGTATTGGATGAATTAAAGTTCAAGAATTTCTAATATTATTGTTTTTTTAATTATGAATAAAGTTTGTTTGGTATGAAATTTATTTGTTCAATGAGAAAATTTTAAAAATTGCATTTTTTTTTTTGGACTAGTTTTGATCCATTATTTATTTGCATCTACCATGTTTATTTTTTAGTGTGAAATTATTTTTAAAAATGTCTAAGACTCATAAATTAAAAAGGTAGAAGAACAACTTCTAGAAGATGAAGTTTAAAAGAAAATAAAAGAGATTCAAGATTTTTTTCAAAATGAAATTTGTTATGATATTCCAAATGCTTTTTGGTTCAGAAAGAAATACGAGATAAATTTTCCTTATATTCAAAATTTTGATGAGTCTAAAATTCTCACTAAGACTATACCTATTCAAATGAATGAAAAACTTTTAGAATATTGTAAACAAAAAATTGATTCATTATTAAAGAAGAAATTAATCATACCCTCAAAATCCCTTTGGAATTGTGTCACTTTTTATGTTCAAAATGTTGTTGAGATAGAAAAAAGTGTACCTAGATTAGTCATTAATTATAAACTTTTAAATAAAGTATTACACTGGATAAGATACCTTATTCATAATAAACAAGATTTACTCAAAAGACTTTATAGTTCTGTAATTTATTCAAAATTTGATATGAAATTAGGATTTTGATAGGTTCAAATAAAAAAAGAAGATAGATACAAAACTGCTTTAACATTCCCTTTTGGTCATTATGAATGGAATGTCATGTCTTTTGGTCTAAAAAATACCATTTATGAATTTCAAAATATTATGAATGACATTTTTAATCCTCATTTTCAATTCATAATTCTATACATTGATGATGTTTTAGTATTTTCTGATTAATTAGAAAAACATTTTATTCATTTAAAAAAGTTTTTCAATGTCATTAAAGCAAATGGAATGGCTTGTTCTGCTCCAAAAATGAAATTATTTCAAACAAAAATTAGATTTTTAGGACATGAAATTTTTCAAGGAAAAACAAAACCGATTCAAAGGTCAATAGAATTCGCAGACAAATTTTCTGATGAAATAAAAGATAAAAAACAATTGCAAAGATTTTTAGGTTGTTTAAATTATGTTTCTGATTACTTCAAAGATTTGAGAATCATTTGTGAACCCTTATACAAAAAACATAGAAAAAATGCACCTGCCAAACCTCGACTTCTAAATCATTTGTAGATTTGTCCTCTTGTATTTATCTAGTAAAAAAAAATTGTGAAAAGTATGTATAGAATGAATTGTGAAGAGTATAAAATAAAATAAAATAAAACGAATAGTGTTTTTTGTCTTCACCATGACTTAAAAGCAACACCATGACTCAAAATAAACATGATGGAAAATGAAAGGAAGAAGACAAGGAGAATAAAATTTACCTTTTATAGACTTTATTTATACTCCATACACGTGGAAGTGGATTCAAAATTTCTCAAAATTGAAGACTCAAAACTTCGTTTCAAGTCTGAATTATTGCCTATAAATAGAGTCTCAACTTTCTTCAGCAGACAGAGCTTGGGAAAGTGAAAAAGAGCTCAAGAGTGTTCTAAAAAATTCTCTCATTTGTAATTTCCTCTTTCAAAATTTCTAGTCATTTGTATTCATCACTTTGAATCATCCATCTGTTGTCAACAAGCTTATATTCAACAACTCTCTATAATCAAGGTATATTTTCAATAAACAATATTTTCATATTCAAATATTTGTGTTTTTATGTTTAAATTTTTACAATAAATTAGACAGAATTAGACATTAAATATTTATATTTTTATGCTTAGAGTTCATTAGAAAAAATTAATCATCGCGTGCATGAACTGTTGTATGTCCTGGGTGCAAATAGTATCAGCAAAAAGTTATTGTCCTATTTTTTCATAATATTTAACAGAAATTAATCATTCTTGAATACAATTCATATCAGCTTCTGAGTTTATTAATGCTACTATTTCTATTTCAAAATCTTCGACTATAAGTTTTACATTTGTATACCATATTCGAAAATCTATTTTTGATATTGTATTTATAAATGATTCCATAGGAGTTTGTTTATTAGGTATTATTATTCCTGGATTTTGATTATAAGATGTTTAAGCAAAATCTAATTTATATTGTATTGCATTTTTAATTTGTTCATTTTCTTGTTTTATTTGCTAATTTTCTTGTTTTATTTGTTCATTTTCTTGTTTTAATTGATCTATTTACTTTTTTATTTTTTGTATTTCTTCTTTCAAGTCTTCAATAGTTATAGACCTTTGAGTCTTTTTGAATCTATGATAAATTTCATCAATTGAATATTGTGTAGGTTTAATTTGAGTTTTATTTGAATCTTCCGTAATAATTAAATTTTTTAAATTTTGTAAATAGTTTCTTTGTGTTTCTTCATCTTGAATTTTATCTACAACATAAAAAAATATTAGTTTATCTACTTTTGAAGATATCACATTTATTGTTTTGATTAATTTTGTTTTTTCTTTATTGTCTACTTTTGGTGTTTCATTAATTTCTTTTGGTTTTTCTATCTTTGTTGTTGTTGATGTTTCCTCCACCCCTCCCAGGGCAGAAGAAAACAAAATTTGATTAAATTTTGTTTCACTTGACTCTTCTTTTGAATTTTCATTTAACTATTGATTAAATTTTGTTTCATTTTATTCATCTTTTGATTCTTTACTTGACTCTTCTCGATTTATGATTTGTTGATCTAATAATTTTTTATTATATGGAGAATTTTTTATTGCTTTTCTTAAGATTAATGTTGCAATTCTTTTAAGAGGTTTCTTAAATTTGAAAAACCAAAGGAAAAAATGAATAGTCATCCTAACTTGTTGCATATATTTTTCATATTGTTGTCTTAAAGCATTTTTAACTTGAAGAGGAAGTTGTTGAAAATAATTTCTTTTTGCAGTGTTTTCAGGAGAAAAATAATTTGATCTAATCAATTATACTTCAAAAACAAAAGGATTTCTTTTAATATTTTTTTTTCTAATGATATTTATGTTTAAAGGAGGTTTATCATGAGGTAAAATATTTGACTCATACTCTTCTTCAAAAAGAGGAATTTTCGAAACAAAGTTTGACATATTTTTTAGTTGATTTTCTATTTTCAATTCTTCATTAAATTCTGAATTATTAAATTTTATATGATGACAATATGATGATGCAGGTGATTATGCAGGTGATGAATTTGTAAATCTGATTATCTCATATGAAGAACTTTATAATTTATATGCAGAATTATTTAATGCATATGCAAAACTATCATGGAACCTAAAAGATCTAAAAGAACTGGCTCTACTTAATTCCCTTATAATATTACTCATTATCACAGAAAATAATCACAATTTTATCCTTAATCAATTCAGATAATTTTCTGAACAGGGACCATCACAAGCGGATCAACAAGGGACTTACGCTCCTTCTGCACTTCAAACACCGCTATCTTAGGCTGACCAAGCCATTCACAGGAAATTCAATGCAAACTAAGTCGGGACTAAATAAGTGATTAATTACTATTCCAACTCGTAACACCACTCGGTTCTCAAGCAAAACGTGGCTCTGATACCATTTGCACCTAGGACATACAACAGTTCATGCACACAATAATTAATTATGTCTAATGAACTCCAAGCATAAAAACATAAATATTTAATGTTTAATTCCGTCTAATTTATTGCAAAAATTTAAACATAAAAACACAGATAGTTGAATATGAAAATATTGTTTATTGAAAATATACATTGATTACATAAAGTTGTTGAATATAAGCTTGTTGACAGCAGATAGATGATTCAAAGTGATGAATACAAATGACTATAAATTTTGAAAAAGGAAATTACAAAAGAGAGAGAATTTTTTAGAGCACTCTTGAACTATTTTTCACTTTCCTAAGCTCTACCTGATGAAGAAAGTTGAGGCTCTATTTATAGGTGAGAATTCGGACTTGAAACAAAGTTTTGAGTCTTCAATTTTGAGAAATTCTGAATCCACCTCCACGTGTATGGAGCATGAATGAAGTCTGCATAAGGTAAATTTTGTTCTCCTTGTCTTATTTATTTCTTTTTCCATCGCGTTCCTTTTGAGTCATGGTGTTGCTTTTGAGTCATGGTAAAGACAAAAAAGCACTATTTATTTATTTTTTATTTTATACTCTTCACAATTCATTATTTATATACATTTCACAATTTTTTATTTTTTTATTGGATAAATACAAGGAGACAAATGTACAAAGTTATAGATGTATAAAAAATTATTGAAATATTTTATCTAGATTGACCCATAGGTTAGGATTAACTCAGGGTTTACGTATGAATCATCAGATAAAGTTATGTTTTCAGTTTCTTGAGTCTTCATTCTCGAAATTTTTTTGAAATCCGTCATGTGTAGAGACAGATGGAGCCTTGATGAAACATCAACTTAATTGAAGTGTATTTAATGATATAAAACAAATGATGATATACATATATATAAATAAATAAATAATTAATTAATTAATTATTTCATAAATGTTATAAAAAATGTTAACAAATTTTTTTTGATAGCTTTTTTTTGTTAACCAATAAAATGAAATTTAAAAATAAAGTAATTAGAATGAATTAATTTATTAAAATATTATTTTAATATTTTATTTTTATGATGGTCTTTTATATATATGTGTGTTCATACATTGAAGGCAAACTCACTCTAACGATCACTCCAGGTTCATGATTTTATTTTATTTTTTGATAAATATCAATATATCGTCAAAAATTCCAAAACTAATGAAAAAGTCAGCAAATGGATATTTCTCAACTATTTATTACGCGCGACATCATCTATATGTAGTGAAAAAATAATACAATCATTATAGATCCAAATTTTGTCTATAAATTTATAGTAGTTGCAAAGTAAGAAATAATTTTTTCTTTTCATATCTTGGAATGGATGTTGTTCTAAGTATGCATAACCTTTCCAAGTAAGGATGACGAGATTATGAGAGGGAATTACTTTCTATTTAGATATTTTTTTCATGAATTTCATTGCTCAAAAAATATTCACAGAAAGAGAGAAATTATAAGTTTATTGTTCTCGAGAAAAAAATTATAAATATTTACATTTTGAATTATTATTAAAAAATGACCAAACCCATAAAAATCCAAAGCATAAACATCACTTATTTAGTTATTTTGGCCAAGCTATTTCCTAGCAAAAAAATCCGCAAGTGTCTACTTCAATTTTTCAAAACCACTGTTTTTAAATCATATAGCCGCGTAGACTCTTCCCTTACCCTCCCGTAACTAAAACCTTTGTGAACAGCACATGTATAACAACACACAATGCAACTCTAGGAATAATTTTAGCATTCCCCTTCTTACAAAACCGTATTTTTCACTTCCTATTCAGGTCAATGATGTTGCCATATTCACTTATCCATACAGAGAAACGTTCAATGCCAAATTGGATTAATCTATTACAACTTCAGGATCATGCATGTAGCGTATCTTCCTCTTGGCATTGACTTGTAGTATATATTTCAGCCTCTCGTCTTCCCATTTGCTTGTTATTTTGTTGAATTAATCTTCAGTGATCAGTGGTTGATTGTATCAACCAATAAGCTAATTAATTAAGCTTATTTAAGGCTCACTTATTCAAGTACGTACACAAAATTAATGATTTTAAAAAAATTTATTTTTAGGATTTTTGTAAAAAAAAAGGAAAATAATACAATTTCTCTTTTAATCGTATAGATATTATTTACTTCGAGTTTAAAAGGGTTTTCACGACTTTAAAATATGTTTATAAGATTAAGTAAGGTTTACATTTGAAACTTTTTCTTCTAAGTGAAATATTAAATAATATTTTATATGGTTAGGGTAAACTTTCTTGAAAATAAAAAAAATGGAAAATCAAAATTCCAAGAGTTTACGTGTGAAAATTTGAAATTAGGAAGCCGAAAGGAAAGTGTTGGGGCACATGGCTGGGCCCAGAGAGATGATTAGTGCTAAGTTGCCAACCTCTGTCCAAAGACTCCGAGACTTGTTCCAAGTCAATCCCTCTATATTCCTCAAATATTACCTGTCATTCATACATTCACGCTATTCAACAAACTGACAAAAGTCGTCTCCTTCCCAAGTCAATATGTAATTGAATGAATGGCTTCCATTTGTGGACTCAATAATTAGGGTTTGTAACCTTCTCATTCCATGGCAGGAATCTTTGAATTTTTTTTTTTTTTGCAACTAGGCCCTTAGACACAATTGTAAGTTTAGGTATTTGAAAAAGTGTCATATTAATTTCAAATTGGTTTTATAGATTCAATGAAACTTATGCCATATATTTGTACGTGTTTTTGAAAAAATAAAAAATAAAGACATATTCTAACAAATAAGAAATTGGGGTTTACTCCTATAATTTATCATTTTTATCAAAATTAATGATATTATTATTATTTTTAAAATGTCATAACTTTTTATAATATTTGAAAGAATGTACTAGCAATGGTGTTAAAAAATAAACCCATCTTTAACAATATAAGAAATAACGAAAGAACAATATAATTTAGAATTTATTTAACAACTATTTCTGAGAGTAGTTTCTGTTATTAAAAAAAAAAAATGGAAAAGACATGTTTGATAACTAAATTATTTTTTTTATTTTCTGTTTTTAAGAACATAATATATGATATTCTCATATGAATTTTTTTAGTTATTTTTTATTATTTTTACTTAATATTTTAAGAATACAAACATATAAAATGATTAAAAATAAAATACTAAATTTTAAAAATTATTTAAAAATAAATTAAAAACATTTTAAGTTTTATAACATATTTTTGTTTTACAAAATATCAAAGAATATTTTTCAAAAATTATTTTATAGAACTATTTTTGAAAACATTTACCTAGAGAATTGTTTTCTAAAATAATTTTATATCTTTTTTTTTTAAAAATAAGAAAACATGGTTGATAACTAAAAAACCATTTTTAGGAATTCTATTTCTAAAAACAAAAAACATCTTTGAATCGTTTTCACTTTTTGTTTTTCATAAAGAGTTGTTTTAAAAAATGATTATACAAAAATATCGAATAATTAAAAAAAAGTATTAAATATAAAATTTATTTTTAAAAATATTAAAAGCATAATGAAAATATTTTACCTTCCATGCATATTTTTGTTCAATAAAATATGATTTGACAATTTTCAAAATTATTTTCAAAAACGGTTAGCCTTAATGTAAAAAAACAAAGAACTCATCTTTTAAATAAGAATTGTTAACGTAAAAAAATTAATTAATATAGATGAACTTATCTTTTGAAAATATAAACTCAATATAAAAGGTAAATTATGGGGGCAAATATGAATTGAGACTCACAAGTGGCCGACACAGTAGCAAGACTACGCTTATCTCTGTCTCACCCGAAGAGACGTCATCACTCTACGCTATTTCCTCTTTTCTTTTTTTATAAAGCACCCTCCAGATCTTGTATTAGGCACTAATATCAAATCTCCCTCTCTGTATCTCTCTCTTCCTAATTCTCTGCAGATGGGTCGCATCCAAGATCAATCGCAAAACCAAGCCGAGTACGAGCTACAGCCTCAAGAATATCAATCCGAACCAACACAGGACTTGACACTCGCTCTGGATCATGACCAACTCCAGCAAGAGGAGTATCCACAAGGGCCGACACACCCATCCGACGCCATGGAAAGCGAGCCACAAGCTCAGCAACAGTTCCAGCAACCACCACAATACGGTAACCCACAAGCACAGCCCAACCCTGCCTACATGCCTCAACAGATTCAGCAAGTCTCGCGTCCGCAGAACCCGCAAATGAATGCGATGAACGCCAACCAGCTTGCTCCGTTCCCCCCACAGCGCCCACAATCATTGCCTCTGCAGCAGTCGCCGCAACTCCATGTGTTTCCTCATGGTCCATTCCAACCGCAGGGGTTCGGTACTGGTATGCATGGTTACCAATCTCCATCACCGGTGCCATTTCCGCCGGCGAGTGGTGAATATCAGGGTGTTCTGGCTTCTCCCCACAAACCTCCGGCTGCTGCTGAGTATTGGACAAGTGGGCTATTTGATTGCATGAATGATCCTACCAATGGTGACTCTATCTCTCTCATGACCTTGTCAAATTCAATTTAATTAAGAACTTAACTAGGATTATACACTAATTAAAGCTTTAATTTTCTTAATAGGAAATGCTTTTGTCTCACATATTTGGTATAAGACAACCTTTTATTGTATAAATCATGTATTTATATAAATTGTATGTTTGCATTTCAGCACTAGTCACAGTTTTCTTCCCATGCGTGACATTCGGGCAAGTCGCGGAGATTGTGGACCGTGGTCACACTTGTAAGTGAACTATAAAGAAGTCAAGTCAATGGTTATATAAACATTGGCTAATTTCTATTTTGTTGCACCAATCTTTAAAAAAAAACTAAAGATTTAGGTAATTTCATGCAATTAAGATTGTTGTCTTAACTAAATAAACAGCATGCGGGACCAGCGGACTACTCTATGGATTGATAGCCTTCCTCATCGGATTGCCATGCATAATGTCATGCACGTACCGCACAAAGATGAGGAGCATGTACAACCTCTCCGAATCTCCAGGACCTGATTGGGTTGTTCATTGTCTCTGTGAGTGCTGTGCTCTTTGCCAGGAATACAGAGAACTTCAAGCAAGAGGCTTCGACCCTTCAATTGGTACTTTACTTATAGTTGTACTTACATAAGAGTCTTGTATGTTAATGGAGAAGTGAATATTAAATCTTATTGAGTTAACCTTTTTTGTGTAGGATGGATTGGAAATGTAGCCAAAAGTCAGAACATCCAGATGCAGCATGGTGCCATGGTGCCACCAGGGAGCCAAACTATGATGGGTTAATTGAGAGACTTTTAGAAATTTGATTTGGACAATAGTAACGTGTGTCTCATGGTATTGTTGTGTGTACATGGTTAATGTCAATGCTCCGATCTTGGCTTATGCAACTTTTTTAAAAAGACCTACTCATCCACTACTCTTAATTGTAATATTTATTAAGACAATCAATATAGTTGACAATGTGAGGTTTGGTTTTAATAAATATTTGTATAAATTACTAATGAAAGAACTAAGAAAAAAGATTATTGCTCTAGCATTCAATCCATTGTTAATTAGACATTGTTCTAGTGTCATAGCATTGTTATGGTCTAATTAATGAAGTTAGTGATTTTTTTATAGGTATTTTAATAAAAACTAATGGAAGATTGTAAGCAAAAATCATTATTCTAACATTTATTATTATAGGACCTCAAGCGCTACCAACTTTCCTAAAAGCAATTGCTGTTAGGAAAAGTGCATACCTTAACCTTATGGTGCATTCACTCAAGTGCCCACGGCGAACACAAGGGGAGTTGATGGATGCGACCAATTCTCCGATCTACCAACAATCTCCTCCCTAGTGACACCCTTGGGGTTCGAACTCATGACCTCAACTCTGATACCACTTGTAGAACCTCAGACGCTATCAACTTTCTTAAAAACAATTGCTGTTAAGAAATGTGCATACCCTAACCTTATAGTGCATTCATCCAAATGCCCACAGCGAGCACAAGGGGAGTTAATGGACGCGGTCAATCTTTCGATCTGCCAACAATTATCATCCATTAAGTATTATTCAATCGTCTCAGTATTGTCATGATTTGCTAAAATGGAGTTAAAGATTTACATCTTAGTATTATCACGATATGATAAAGGTTATTGTTTTAATATTCAATACATTTTCAATAAGCATTAATGAGTGTTATGACATCATCATGGTCTTATCAATGAAATGGACGACTTGTGTTATAATAAAAGTTTGATTGCAATTATATTTTAGAATGTTGACCACACTATTTCAATACAACTATTATTTCAAATTTGTAGCATATTAGAATAGTAGTATTTTATAGCAATGCAACCATTCTTCCATCTGTTGGGAACCTCAGATTAATTTGTTCTTATGTCTTAGATCGCGTAGGGTGCATGCAAATCTATCTCAGGACTCTCTAAATCTATCGCGGTAGATAAATAGGTATTAAAAAACAATAAGAATATCATAAAAAAACATAGATCTAAAGAATAAAACCACATACCTTTAATCTGAATATTCTCGAATCAATTATAGTTGATGTAGATATCTAAAGTCACAGTAAATCTCATAAACACTATGATCTTCCGTTCAATAACTATTTCTTGTATCTAAGCACTGAGATAGTGGAGATCTTAAATGTGGAGATTAAGGTTTTTTTTAGATTGAATAGAAAATAATGACAAGACATAGAAACCCTAACTCTAAAGGGGTATTTATAAGTTTCTTATTAGGCTTAAGTGATTTAAGCCCACAATGGGCTTGAGTCACTTAATCTTACCTAAAAATGTTACTAATTAATTAATTAATTATATAAGATCCTAATTAATCAATTAGTCTAGCCATGCTTACCAAAACACCTTTATGTACAAAAATAAACTAAAAACTCATCAAATCCTCATAAATCGTGTCATCAAGGAATATGAGCTCAAAGTAGGGACCACTAAAACCCATAGAATTACTAGCTCTCTCATAATCAAATTATGAAATCGACTCAACATCTCACTATAGAGAGTCAACTACACTTCAATATCATATTTAAATCACAACGAGACACCAAGTGTTTAGGTTTGTGACCTACTATCTATTACATGCAAACTCCCCATGAACCGATGTTCGTAATCTAATAAGGTTATACTATCACCTATCAAAATTACCTCTCAAATCTTTGACTTACAAATCCCACTTATTATATGATCAAATGACACACCCTAACTTCAAAGAGCATATATCAAATTCTACTAAAAAAATTACTATGATCACAGATTTCATGATCATATGTCATTTGAATCATTCAAGGGGACATAATGTTTCAATTTCATGCGATATCATAGTATATTTATTGAGAATATCTGTTCTATAAATATCCATCAACAATAACCCAATCCATAAAAATACATATTTTTGTTTTGAATAATAAAAAACTATTTTCAAAATTCCGAAACACACCCTAACATTATCATTTTAGACAAATTTTTGTTTGAAAATTTATGATATTAATTATTGGCAGTAATGAAAAATCTTGATTTATATATATTAAAAAAATGGTGTGTACTCATTTTTATTATGCATTTTGAATAAAATGTAATTAACAATTATAAAATTTTATATTATTCCCTTTAAAAAATACACTATTTTTGTTTTTATTTACAATGATACCATTTATAAAATCTATCATTGTTTATTCATTTGAAAAATCATTATCCATTTACTTTGTATTTATTTTTAATTTAAAATTAAATTAAATTTTATATGCATTTAAAAAAATTATAATTCATTGTTAAAGTTTTCAAAATGTTATTATTATTTTTTGATCAAATAATGCAATTTTAATTTTTTGATTACGAATTCAATAAATTGACCTTTTTTATTTTTATTTTTCATGAAAGTTAAAAACAAAAAAAATGTGAAATTATGTTTGGAGACATAAATATTAAAAACAGGTTATTTATTTATTTTTTATGAAAATATTACATAATTATCTATAATGTAAAAGTTTGGAGAGTTTTTCATATTTTCAATTATTATTTAAGATATTGTATAAAAAAAGTTCAAAATGCCTGAAAATGGTTTAAAAATATTGTTTTTTTTAAATATTTTTTTGAATGCGTAAAATGTTTTTTTATTTTTTATTTATTTTAGAGAATAGAAAATTGTTTTTATTAACATTTTTTTTCAAGTAAAAAGTAAATGCTACCTTCTATTACACTAATGAATTTTTTACTTGTTTGTTTATATTAATTTTTTATTTTCATTTAAAAAACAAAAAAAACTAGGTCTAAAAACATGTTTGGACATTTTTTATATTAAGAAATTAAGCTAAAAAGTGAAAAAAAATAATTTAAAACACCAATATGATGTTTTCAATTAAATATTATTTTAAAGTACCTATAAATATTTTGTTTATTTATTAGACTATGGGTTATAATAAGTAAATATATTTTTATATTAGAAAAATTAATTAAATAATATAAGTCTATTAGAATTTTTTATTAAATTATTTTTAATTTAAAATATAATAAAATAAAAAATAAAATATTATAATAAGACCACATATGATAATATTTGTATAAAATAATATATATATATAATTTTTTTTTTCTGAAAATTTAAAATTAGGGAAAATTTTAAGAAAATAAAAATTTTAAATTAAATTTTAAAAAATGAAATGTAGAATTGGAATGACAACCCTTTTGAATCACATAAAAAAAAAAGGAAGGAAAATGAAAAATCAAAGTTTAGAAGGGAGGACGAAAAAGGTGGGAAGAAATCGGATGACTCATCAAATATCAAGCAACAACGAGAACATTCTCAAGCCTCGTAACTCTCGATCATAAAGGAGCGCAACACAGGCAAAACCATATCCGAACCTTCGACATCATTTGATTATTTCTTCCCCAATCGAATCGAACTCTCTAATCAATGCAAATTTATGAAGTTGTGTTCTGAAACAATAGAATTCGAATAATTCAACCATGAATCAGATCCAATAGATCCCATTCCCATTTGAGCAGATCCAAGAATCATCGATCAGCAAATGGCTGGGATCTTCGAGTACTTCGTGGTGTGTGGGCTTGGTCCGGAGGTCCGAACCCTAGACGGCAACAAGGGCTTCCATGGAATGGGCGTTATGTACTTGGCCTCTCTTCTTGATCAGTACCCTCCTTCCAATCACTCCCTCTACCCTCCTCCGCCGCCTCAGCTTCCCACTGTAAGTTCAACAATTCAACTTCTTCTTTCAATTTTCAGGTGTTTTATTTTTTATTTATTTATATATTTATTTATTTATTATTATTTTTTTCATTCATTGGGTTTTCTTTTGAATCAATTTGCGGTTGGTTTCATTTCATTTTGGTCGGTGTGTATCTGCGACCGCTGAGTATTGCACAAGTTGTTTGCCAAACGATGGATTAGGTTTCTAGTGAAGGGGAGTGCTGCCAGGACAAGAGGACTGTTAAAGGAATGATTTTCGAC
Source organism: Vitis riparia (assembly GCF_004353265.1). Lineage (NCBI taxonomy): Eukaryota > Viridiplantae > Streptophyta > Magnoliopsida > Vitales > Vitaceae > Vitis > Vitis riparia. Next base: position 16,173,592 of record NC_048447.1, read on the forward strand.
AATTGAGAAATGAAGGAATTAACCTATGATTAATAGAAGTTATGCTCTTATACACTGCTCAAATCGAGAACAAGGGATTCTCGTGGGCAACCCTGAGTAGCTGGAATAAGGTCTTTTGGAGTTTACTTGAATTGAATTTAGTTATACATTTAATGAGTTTTACAGGGATGCAATCAAATAATCTGTTGTGCTAACAAAAGCTTTGATGTAAACAATGTCACTTTAAGAACAGAGAGATAAAACAATCCATACAAAGCAACACAAGGTTTTAATGTTGTTCAAAACATTCTGTCATCCATGGATGAGAGAGGATCATTCCATTGTATATAGAGAATATTATAAAGGACAGGAGCCACATATAACTATTGGGTTCTTAAAACATTCCATGTTTCTCGACTCCTTATATTTATACTCAAACCACTAGCCCCCTTCTTCTATCGAATATCTCCCATTCTTTCTCATATCTCTATCCACCTTGTATAAGATTTTATAAATTCATCTCCATCTCATAACTTTTTTCCTCGTGACCTAGAATATTTATAGAGATATTTCTAATATCTTCCTTATTCTATAAGGAAATCTAATATTACACCAACATATCGATTTATGAAATATTTTATACAATATTCTTTAAAAAAAGGAATCTATACTAACTAGGAATTTGGGACATTTTCCAACACAATCTAATTAAAAGTAGGCTAAAAGACTTTAAGCGAATGGACCTAATTGGACATTTTACACTCCCCCCACTAAATAATTTTTGAAGCATTTTCTCTTGTAATATCATTGATAGTAAAGTATTTCATCATCTTTTTTTATTTTTGTTTTTTATGGGTAAATTTTTATTTTCTTGCTATTGGGACTTCAATATAGATGATAGAACCTTCCACAAACCCACCCCACCCTTTACCATTTGAGCTAGGCCTCAAGGACTATTTCATCATGTTCTTTATTGGATGACACTTTTTGATATCTCTCAAATTCAATGCAAATGATGAATTGGATTTGGTTCTTATTTGTACTTTTGCTTCCATCCAGGTGTGTGCTGATTTTGTCTCTATAAGTATATAATTATAAATGTGACTTCTTAGAGTTGACCGCCATGCAATTGGACTCCTTGAAACTGTAGGATTTTAACAAGCAAACATTAGAGGAATGCTGGGATCATTGAGGAGAGGTGGAGGGTTGTTCATTATTTGTGTAATATATTTGTTTCCCACTGTCTCACACCACTTTGGATGTCTGACCAACAAGTTCTCTGGTATTACCGTCAGCTTGACTGTGTTACACCATAAGGAGGTTTGCTGTTATCATAGGTGAGATGCGGGGAGCAGGGCTGAGTGGATCTCTCCCTAATATGGGCCTTAAACTCCATTTTGATGGTTGTTTTTGGGTAATCCAAAACAGAGAGGGTTGTTAGTGCATTTAAAGACATAATAGCAATTTGATAGGGTTTTCTCTGAGCTAGGTGGTTTTTGTCTTGTTATGGAGCTAGCTATCCTTGCATTATTTGAAGGATTGACAGAAGCATCCTTGTTGGAAGTTAGTGACTTTTGACTGCACTTGACCATTGCTCTCTCTTAGGTGTTGCAGGGTAGAAGAGGGCCTTGAAAATTTAATTCATGGGTTCACAGGATAATTGATATTTCTTTTTTAGAGATTTATGGCTCCTCTTTCCCTTGGAAGTCTGGGTGCTGATTGCTTGGCTCAGTGAGAAGTTGCCTTATAAGAAGTATTTGAAGGCTTTCTCCCCATATGAGCTTCTTTATTTTTCTGGGGTTATTTGTTGCATTATCATGGGTAGTTGATTGTGTTGGTAGTAGCTTTCAGGCTTTTTTTTTTTTCCTGTGGTATTTCCTATCAAAAGAGAGGAAAAGAGAAGAACAAATGTTGACAATTATTTACTCAGTTATAAAAGCTTGCTTCAATTGGACTTCCTTTATTCTAAAAGGGGATTAATTCTTGGAAGTTCAAAAAATAACCAATTTTTGTTGATAATGATTTTCTATCAAACGCATATTCAAATTCTCAATAATTGATAGTAAAAAGGATACTGTAAATCTTATTTATGCGGAACTTTATATATGAATATGATAGACCTTTAGGTATTGATTTGTGCTCCCATTCTATTTTGATTTGGCTTTTATGAGACCCAAGCGTTTCTTTCAAATTACTTAATTAGCATGGAATCCTGGTGCATATTTTTGTTTTGCCCATCAGGTGGGCTGACCTACATTTTGAAGGATGAGAGAGAAATCAACAATCTAGTGCAATAAGGGCAATCGTTATGAAAACCATTAATAACCCAAATATATATATATATATATATATAATAAAAAACAACAATTGTATTAAAGTATAAATAAAGACATATAGAAGAAGGATGAAGAATCCTTCCAAAATACAACTAACTAATGAAAAAGTATGTTTGAAGCCTCTAACGTACTAAATAAACCTATATGAACCCCATGAGAATATACAAAAAACAATTCGTTGCTCCAATATTAAAATAATTTCCTTCCAAGCAAAACGTATTAAATGCTTCTCTCCTTGCTAACCCACACGTTTTAATCTACACATCGAAAACTAGTTGGGTTGGACCGCATTGAGGGGAATGCCCTTAAATGTTGTGGTGTAAGAGGGCCAAAAGGAGGCATAGAAATGAATGATATGCCAAAGAGTCTCTGAAGTCCTTGCCTTGTCCTTAAAAATCCTAACATTTCTTTTCGACCAAAACTCAAATCAAAGCGAGACAAACAGTTTTCCAAAGAACCTTGCCTCGAATGGAGCTTCCCAATCTCTGATACGAGATGATCATCATGTCACAAATACTCTTAGGAGGAACCCAATCCAAGTTTGCTAATTTGAATAGTTTGTGCATAGCCCCAAATCAACGGACAATGTAAGAAAAATTGATTCACTGTTTCTCCACTCTCCATATGCAAAAAGCAAACATCAAGATTATGGGCTTTGTAGAATCTTTTCAAATGTAGCATGTAATTGGTATTTACCTTCTTGTGTGCCACTAACCAAGCAAAGGTCTTGAGCTTATACAAGATTTTAGATTTCTGTAGAAATTTATCTGGATAAAACAAATAAGATTTGGTTGTGAAGATTATCATTGGTAGGCAAAAGAGATATCTTAAACAATGCCTATATACAAAAGTGGTGTGAACAATGTTCTGTTCACAATGGGGGTTTAGATCACTCTAAAAGGGACTTAATAAGATTTTCCTTCAATTTTTGGTCGAGAAGATCTTGCTCATTGAAGATCCTTCTGTTATGCTCTTGTTACATGTGCTAAAAGAAGTGAAAAAGAGATGTTCTTTCATTGAATATTGCATTGAGACCCTTGACAAGTGCTTTTTCGTTAAATCTAGAAATAAGAAATGTAGTTGAAAAATTGCTAATAGCATGTCCCATAACTTTCTAGTATCACAATGGATTAGGATGTGATTCGCAAACCCCTCACTAACTTTAGAAATATAGCATATGTTTATAAATCATCCTTTTCTCATAACGAGATATGTGGTTAGGATCTTCCCATTATTGGGTTTAGCCTAGGAGCTTTTGTTTCATGATGATTATTTGATATGTGGGATTAAGGAACTCCATTAGAGGCAAGACCATGTGGAAGATTGCTTGTCTCACTTTGATTTGGATCATGTGGCAAGAGGGAAATGTTAGGATCTTTGAGGATAAATGGAGGATGTCAGAGATGTTGTGGGATTTACTTTACTTTTTTTATTTTTTTTAGGCCTCTTGTACTGACGATTTTAAAGGCATCCCTCTAAATGTCATTAAGCTAAATTGGCATTTAGTGTGTACACCAATAGGGTTAGCTGGGTTTGAGGAGATGAAATTTTTGTACATTCTTTTATGATCTATCTTTTTATATATATCTCCTTGTATAGTGGAGAAGTTCTTTGTTTTGATTATGTTTTTGTATTTGTGGGGAGGATTCTTCATCCTTCTCATGAATTCTTTACTCATAATTAATACATCTCTTGTTTCTGATTATAAAAAATGGTCAGATCTTCCTCCTAAACTATATCCCAAGCAAAGGGGAAAAAAAGGCTTCTCAATAGCGCACAAGTGCCTCCTATTGGCCAATAGATGTTTCCTAAGTCAAACTCATGAGGAGTCAATTGACCACATCCTACTGCATTGTGGTATGATGAGGGTGTTGTGGGAACTTTTGTTCTTTCTTTTTGGGTTTATTAGGTGATTCCTTCCTCCGTAAGAGAGACTCTATTAGGTTGACATGACTCTTTGTAGGTTTATTCCCCTTTACGAGACTTTGTTAGGTTGACATGACTTTTTTGTTGAAAGGAAGCGGAAAGAATTTTGGAGAGTAACACCATTATGTCTTTTTTGGACAATATAAAATGAGAGAAATAGAAAGTCTTTTCTAAACGAGAAACTCTTTGTTCAAAGATTGAAAATCCGATTTATGTGCAACTTGTTATCCTGGACTAAACTATTTATAGGCAAAAGCTCGATGTCCTTTTTTGATTTAATTGATTGTTTGGGCTCAGTTTGAGGGCCGGAGTAGTTTATTGTTTTCTCTTTCCTTTTTTTGACTATTTTTGGCAACTGTTGTGTACATCGTGTGCACTTGGTGTGCCTCTTTTCAAGACTACTTTTACTTACCTATAAAAAAAAAGGTGTAAGTGCTCCTAATTTTTTTTGGCAAGGAACAAGTTCAAATTCTCAACACATGGGTTGTAAAAGGAGTTCACATGGAATTTTTTTTTATTTTTTATTTTTATTTTTTAATAAATAAGTAAAAGTACTGTATTATGATGAGGCGTTAAAATAGCGACCTAATAATGTATGGTATAGAGACACTTACCCTCTTACAATTGAACTAAAACAACGCGATATACAAAAAATACCTCCTCCGTCACTGAGAACCCACCTAATTAATAAAATCTATTAAGGTCGAAGGACCACCTTTTATAAACAATTTGGTCTCCAACCACAGTAAATACACAAAAGAAGCTTTCAGCATTTGGATGGACAACACACTATCTTCAAAGGAAATTCTATTCTTTGCCTTCCAAAAGATCCAAAACAAACATAACGGGCCCGCTTGCCAAACAACCTTATGCCTTTTATCCACAAAAGACCCCCTCCACTCTAAGAGGGTTTCCTTTATCGAAGAGGGAAACACCCAAGACACTCCAAATAATGAAAAGAGCAACATCCACACTCCCCTTGTCTTTTCGCAATGAAGAAGAAGGTGATTGATAGACTCCTCATACGTTTGGCAAAAAAACCCATCTATCAGCTAAAGCCCAACCCCTCTTCTGAATTCAGTCCAAAGTTAGAACTTTTCTCCATGAAGCCTCCCAAGCAAAGAAGCTTATTTTAGGCTGCACACAAGAATTCCATATAATCTTCCAAGGAAAAGAAACTAGAGAGTCTGACTCTAAGGCTCTATAAAGAGGCTTTACCGAGAAATTGCCATCCTTCAAATCCATCCACCTCACCCTATCCTCCTCATCCAAATTCATCTTCTTCCCACCCAAACAACATAACAACCTTTTCACCTCATCCAACTCCCAATCATTGAAAGGCCTAGAGAAGCAAGGGCTCCAACTTCCCGCTCTTTCCCTACTTGCTGAAATAGTCTAAATTTCATTCACCCAGGCCTCTTTAGAAGTTGCTAGGGCACATAAAGAGGGGAAGGACTCACACAAAGGAGTAGTTCTACACCACTTATTCTTCCAAAAGTTCACCTTCTTTCCATTACCCATCACAAAGTCAAGTCTAGGGGTCACTAGGTGTCCTAACTTTCTAATTGCTTTCCACAACCCAACTCCATAACCCTCTCTAGCCTCGCAAGAGCTCCACCTACCTCTTTCCTCCCTGTATTTCCCCCTAATCACTTGGTTCCAAAGGGTTTTTCTTTCATTTGCAAAACGCCAACTCTCACACTTGGCTCCACCCACTTTTTTCCTCCTTTCTTATGCTCCTTTTGAAGTAAATTGTCCTTTCTTGCTTGCAATCTCACACTGTTGATGAGCTTCATAAATAGTCCAAGTTCTCAATGAGGCATAGAAGATTATAATCTACCTTGTTTAGAAGCTCTTGCCGTTCACAAATACATCAATCAGTTGTGAAAAATAGAAAATGATACAAATGTTATAATCTAAGTTTGTTATTTTATGCAATAACTTGTGGAAGATAGTTGATGTAATTGAAGACTGTATTAATGATATGAAACGATTGAGTCCATATATCAAAGTATCTTATATCTATGGGAAAACTATTTAGGCAGTAATTTGTTTAGTAAGAGGAGATTATATATTAAACAAAATAGGTATAAGCAAGGATGAAAATATCAGTTTTTACGGATATATCGATAGTTGGATTCCATGAATATATCGTGATATATTGAGAAATATCAATTGAAATTTTGAGAAAAAATATTAATGAGACAAAAATTAATGAAAACTTATAAAAATATTGGGAAAAACTAAAAAAATGATAAAAGGAACAATAATATACATTTTGAAGTTTTGTTGAAAAAAAATGATATATGTATAATTTTTATGATATTTAGTAATAATATATAGAACTTGAAACTACATTTTATAGATATTTATCTAATTTGGATGTATTAAAAGATTTTGAAAAATATTTATAATTTTACTTTCACATTTATATTTATCTTGTATTATATAAAAGAAATAAAGAAAGACTCATTAAAAAAACTATATAAGATAATTAATATTAATTTATTTTTGAAATTTTATTTTAATATTTTTATTTTGTAGGAATGTATTATAAAGTATACTTAGTTCTAGAATTTTCTTTTTTATTAGAGAAAACAAATTTAGTATATATATGATAGTAGCAAACATATAACTAAAGGTTACAACAGCCAAGTGGTTGAGGCTGTTTTTGTTAGCCTTATGGTCAAGGGCTCGAGTCCCAATAGTGTTTTGGGAATTTTTTGGAGTTTGACCCGCTCATTGACCAATATCTGGAATTTCGGCAAAATATCTTCCATATTTCTTGAAATTTTCATCCATGGATATAAGGGGTTTGATTTGCTAGAAGAGTTTCTATTAAGAAAAAACGTTTAGACTTTCATGATTTCTTTCTAGGTTTTAATTAGGATTATAGGTCATTTGTCAAAGATAAATTGCTCTAAGTCTTCTTATAATTTTATAATACTTAGGTGGAGAATAGGAGCATAAGTTCTATCTTTTTTTTTTTTTTTTGGATAGATAATATCAATTTTATTAAAAGCACCTACCAGAAGGGCCCATAAAAGTAAATTTACTGTATATAATGTGCCAAAGACAAAAAAAGCAGACACAAAATAGAACTCTTTCGCCTTTTTTGCAGCTCAACCGAATAATAAAATCAAATAATAACAAGTAGCTATCTCCTATGTGCACCCTAACCCATTCCAAGAACACGTGTATAAAAGATTGTTTAATTGCTTGATCTACCTTTTTATTGTTTTCAAAAGTTCTCTTATTTCTCTCCTTCCAAAAGGAGCCACTCTCCACACTTTCTTCCTCTTCTTCCTTACAAAGGATCCGTGCCTGCTAAGAGGGAGAATTCTTCCTCGCAAAGCTTTCTAGCAAAAAAGCTAACCTTCATCAGGATCCATTGCATAATTTGTTAATGGTGGAGCAAAAAGATTAACGTAGAATTTGTTGCTCTTTTTTTTGATTGGAATTTTGTTGCTCTTTGATACTTGCCAAACTGTGAAGTCCTCTACATCTCTTCTAATCGTTTGCCCTTGCAACCCTCTAAAACATGCCTCCACTTGTCCCAACTCCCAGAAACCCCAAATGGTAGTATTTTAATTTCGGGTCTATCAGTTTGGTAACATGTCTATATAAGATTATTGTTGAGGTGCTTTTCTACTGTTACAGGCAACGCTTCAAAAGCTTGTCCTTATGGAGCTTTTGTGAAGGACAGACAAGTCTTGGGTGCTATGTTAATTGTTGATGAGCTAGTGAATGACAAAAGTATGTTAGCCGAGGAGGAGTGGTTTTCAAAAAAGTTCATGATCATGTTGATTTTAACCTTTTGTACCATGTTTCATTGAAGAATTTGGAACAGAAGATGCGTATTCTCTGTGAGTTTTTCTGTTTTAGTTAAAGATTATGTTAAAGCTTGGGTAGAGGCTTCTAGAGTGCTAAGGAAGGGTGATTTGTTTTTGTCTTTTTTATTCGATTGTTTTGTATGTTTTGAGTATATTAATGACTAGAGCAGAAGAGGGAGATTTATTAGAAAGTTTTATGGTTTGTAGAAGTCACTTTTTTTTTTTTTTGATAGATAAACACACAAGGATATATTAGATAAAGGGTGCTTGAAAGGCGACCCAGAGCATACAGAGAATATACAATTGTCGCCTAAAAACAGAAAAACAAAAGGGAAAAACCCTCACCAGCCCTCAACAAGAACCCAACCAATCCACAAAGTTAAACAAAGTTAAGGGGCCTACAACTATAGAAGATTTAGCCCAAGAAAAGAGATTACAAATAAAGGAATTTTTCAATCTTTGAACCACCAGGACCTCATTATAAAAAACTATCCTATTTCTTTCCTTCCAAACCGTCCAAAATAAGCAAAGAGGAGCTGCTCGCCAAACCTTTCTATGCTTCTTGTCCTTAAATGTAATATGCCAACCTAAAAGCGTGTCTCTAGCCGTGAGCGGAAGGACCCAATTAACACCAAATAGAGAAAACATGAGATCCCACAAAATCTTGGCCTTAGAGCAATGAATAAGTATGTGATTTATCGTCTCCTCTTCAGCACAACACAAGGAACATCTGTTAGCTAAATACCAGCCCTTCCTCTTGAGCTGGTCTTGAGTAAGAACCTTTCCCCATGAAGCTTCTCAGGCAAAAAAACCCACCTTTGTAGGAACATACGAACACCAAATAATCTTCCATGGAAACAAGACTGCACTGCTATGATCAAGAGAGTTGTAAAGGGACATTACAGTGAAAATTTCATTTTTCGTCTCTTTCCACACCATCCTATCCTCCACATTAGCATTCAGCCTCTTTCCTTGAATGGTCGAAAGGAATCTCTCCACCTCCTCCATCTCCCAATCGTTGAAAGGTCTAAGAAAGCGGGGAGTCCACCCTCCTTCTTCCTCCGTTGAATCCTAACAGTCTACTACCCATGCGTCTTTAGAAACCGCTAGATCATACAAGGAGGGAAAGGCCTCGCAAAGGGAAATGTTCCTACACCAAATATCTTTCCAAAACCTCACCCTTTTGCCATCCCCCACTGAGAAAGAAACATTGTTGAGCAACAACAACCCTTCCTTACTGATTTCCTTCCAAAGCCCCATCCCATAGCCCTCCCTAACCCCTCGGGTACTCCACCCAACTCTTTCGATCCCAAATTTCGTACTAATAATAAGCTTCCAATAGGAGTCTCTTTCAACCGCAAAACGCCAACTCCATTTGCACAAGAGGGCCCTATTGAGAATAGAAAGATTTCTAATCCCCAAACCACCCTTTGTTTTATGAGTGCAAACAACAACCCACTTTACAAGATGAGGTCTCTTTTCCAAAGCTCCCCCTCCCCAGAGAAAATCCCTTTGAATTTTCTCCAGTCTTAATTTAAGCAGTCTTGGCATACGCAATAAGGACATAAGGTAGATTGGCATGCTCGCTAAAGTGCTCCGGATGAGAGTGATTCTTCCACCCTTAGAAATGAATTGCCTCTTCCACAAGGCTAATCTTTTCCGCATCCTCTCTTCCACTCTGTCCCAAACTCTCATCGACTTATGCGAAGCACCAAAGGGAGCCCCAAATAAGTGGAAGGAAGTGAACCCACTTTGCAGCCCAGCTTGACAACCAATAACTCAACATTCTCCACTCTACCCACCGGCAAAATTTCACTTTTGTTCAAATTAATACGAAAACCTGAAGTAGCTTCAAACCACATTAATAACCAACTTAAAAAAGCCAATTGCTCTTGGGAATCCTCACAAAAGACTAGCGTATTATCAACGAACAGCAGGTGCGACACTTGGATCCCCACGCCCTCCCTACCCCTTATCGTGCAGCTTGATAGAAAACCCCCTCTCATTGCTCTGTTGATGTGGCTACTTAAAGTCTCCATACCTAAAACAAAAAGGTAAGGGGAGAGAGGATCTCCTTGCGTTAACCCTCTAGTACTCCGGAAAAACCCGGTTGGAGAACCATTAACTAGTACAGAAAATGAGGCAGTGGATATATACCACTTTATCCACCCAGTCCACTTCTCTCCAAAGCCCATTTTTTGCATCACTGACAGCAAAAAGTCCCAGTTAATATGATCGTATGCCTTCTCTAAATCTAATTTACACAAAACCCCACTCTCCTTTCTTTTCAGCAAGGAATCTATGACCTCATTAACTATTAACGCAGCATCAAGGATTTGCTTACCTTCAACAAAGACACTTTGGGTTGAAGATACCACCTTTCCCATTACCTTTTTCAATCTATTGGTTAAAACCTTTGCAAGCAGCTTGTATAGACTTCCCACCAAACTAATGGGTCTAAAATCGCTCAAATCTTCTGCCCCTCCTTTTTTTTGGGATTAAAACAAGGAAGGTGTTGTTCGAGCTTCTGACAAATTTTCCCCTCTAAAAAAAATCTTTGAAAAATCCCATAACCTCAACTTTGACGAAATCCCAACAGAATTGCCAGAACACAAAGGAAAACCCATCTGGATCCGGGGCTTTATCCCCATTCAACTCTGCAAGAGCCGAAAACACCTCTTCCACAAAAAACATCTCCTCCAACTTGACTGCCTCCTCAACCCCAATACTATCGAATTCAAGACTGCTCAAACAAGGACGCCAACCGCCTGGTTCCGTTAAAAGATTCTGAAAAGCCCTCACCATTCTCCTCTGAATATCTTGATCTTCTGTTAGCCAGGTGCCATTGACTTTAATTTTTTTCAAGCAATTCCTCCTTCTGTTGGCATTTGCCATCTTGTGAAAAAATCTCGTGTTTTTATCACCTTCCTTCAACCAAATTTCTCTTGACTTTTGTCTCCATGAAATCTCCTCCATCAGCGCCCATTTCTTGAAATCCTCCCTAGCTTCCTTTCTCGCCTCTAACTCCTACTTGTTTAATACTCTCAATCCTTCTGATTTTCCCAATAAGACACCTTTTCCAGAGCCAACCTTTTATTCACCCCCATTTTACCAAACACTTCTCGGTTCCAATCCTTCAACTTAATTTTTAAAGCCTTTAATTTTTCTGTCATGATAAAACTATAGGACCTGCTATAGTTGAATCCTTGCCACCAGCCTTTTAACAACTCCTTAAACCCCTCCTTCTTCAGCCACATGTTCTCAAACCGAAACGGACTGGGACCACTCCTCACCCTACCCCCATCCAACAAAATTGGGAAGTGATCAGACACCGGTCTTGGGAGAGAACACTGTATCACCCCATTGAAATGGTTCTCCCAATCCTCCGAAACCAGAAAGCGATCCAATCTAGACCTGGACAGACCATCCAGCCCTCCACTCCACGTAAACGGCCCCCTCTGAAGAAGCATATCTCTTAAATCCAACTCCTCAATCACTTTCGAAAATCTTCTCATGGAACCAATCAATCTTCCTTCTCTGCTACGCTCTGAGGGAAATCTGACCACGTTAAAATCCCCGCCAATACACCATGGATCAGACCACAACCCTCGAATGACACCTAACTCTTCCCAAAACAATTCTCTGTACCGTTTCAAGGTAGGTCCATACACTCCCGTAAATGTCCACAAGAAGCCATCCTCACAATTTTTAAAACGACACGAAATTGAGAAAATACCCACCTCCATGCCAACTAACTCCAGAACTCTTTTATCCCAAAACACTACCACCCCACCAGCAGCCCCTCTTGCACTCATGGCCCCCCAGCCTAAGAATCTTCCCACTCCAAGACTGTGAACAATCCCCCTAGACATGTCTTGAATTTTGGTCTCCTGCAAACACACCAAATCCGCTCTTTGCGATCTGATAAAAGCCTTAATAACCTTCCTTTTATCCCTATCGTTGGCCCCTCTTATATTCCAAGATAAAATCTTTATCTTCATCTAATGTTTGAGATTTTAACCCCACCATTTCTAACCAGAGCTTTCTTCTTCCTCGCATCATTATAATTTAAGGACTACTCTAATTTTTTCAATTCACGGTCAAACTTAGTGGTTCCTGAGATATCTTTCTTAATTTTCTGCTTCCTTCTCCTTTTAGTCCTTAGGAGCAGATTCAACAATTCGCCTTCGAATCCTTCCGTCGAAAAACCCAAGAACTTGCTGAACCTCACCAAGTAGCTATCATCCTACCGACATCCTTTTCCTTCCAAATCCTGTAACAGAATCTCCAACTCACCCCCCCCATCTATACGACCCGAGGATTTCACCCCCTTAGTGCCCACCTCCCCACTGCTTTCATCTGCCAGGATAATGCTCAGGGGAAGCTGCTTTTCCCCCCTCAACCACAGAGACCAAACCAGTCAAGGCCCCCTCCTTCGCCCTGGCTTGCCATAAGAAATAGAAGAAGAAGAGAGCTCCCGACCCCCCACAGAAAGCGCGGAAAAATTTGACATACCTGGAAGCTTCAACGCATAGCACTTCATCAGTCATTGACCTTCTTTCCACCACCGCCGAGACTTCCAAAGGCTTCGCATCTCGAGTTGTGCTGACAATAGGGTCATCGACCTCATTTACGCCTCTCTCCATTCTTAACGATCGTGTCCTAGTACAGTCGGCCGAAGGATCTTCCCCTAGGGCAAGGGGATTGGGCTCTCCATTTACTCCTCTCTCCAAGCATAACAAATGTGCCCTAGGAAGAGAGGCCGAAGGTCCTTCCCCAACTAAAGACCCACCATTCTCTGCGACAAGGCCCTCAAGCCCAGGGCCCGAGCCCTTTTCCCCTTCTTTACAACCCATCGCGTCAAAATACACTATGGGCTTGCAGTCCATAGCGACAAAAGAATCAATGGGCTTGGAGCCTTGGCTCACAAGCCCAAAGCCCGTACCCTTTTCCCTTTCTCTGCAGCCCAGCCCCTCTTGGATTTCTTTAAAAGGGCCTAGAGGCTCCCCGCTTTCTTTAAGAGGGCCCTGAGGCATCCCTTTAACTAACCTGCTAGACCCAAAACCACGGTCTTTTGGCCCAAAAATTGAGTCTTCCATCCTTTTAAAAGACAGCTCCTTACCCCCATTCACATGTCCATCACCAGTACCTACCCTCCCTTCTGCTACAGTCCCTGCATCAGAGGCAACCACATGAAAGAAGGAAGTCACACCTCCAGAAGAAGACACGTCAAGCACACCCTACTGCAGCCTCACCTGCTCCACCTTCCCCCTTTGACTTCCGTAGTAAAGAGCACGTGATGTTCCACCGTCAACTTCTCCTTCCATTGAGCCGTCTTCTCCCCCAAAGCCTCCCGCCGGCACCACCTGCATGAACCAGGGAGAAGACTCCCACCACAATTGAAGGGAATAACAACCCGTCCCCACAACAATGTGAGCTGTGCTTGGAAACTCCTTGTCCACGCACTTCACAAGGATTCGAGCCCACTGCAACTCAGACGAATTTAATGATTTTTTGTCCGCTGCTACAAATCCTCCACACCCATCCCCAATTCTTTCAAACACCTCCGAGCTCCACAGATGAAGGGGGAGCCCAACCACCCTTACCCAAACTTCTTTGGCACTAGAATCTTTACAATGACACCCCACCTCAGGGTTCCATTTGTCCAGAATAATAACATTCTCCTTAGTGTTTCTTAATCCTCTGGCTAAAACACGTTCAGCCTCACTTGAAGACTCGAACTCAAACAGCAAGAACCCTCTTCCTAACCTATCAATCCTCAGATTCCCCATTAAAGCCCAATGCTGCCTTGCCCAAATCCTTACGAACTCCAGCTCAGGAAAAGGAGTTGAGTTAAGACCCCACCAGCCTACTAAACACTTTTTCAACTGATCTAACCTTCCACGCACTTCTCTTTCCCCCACCTCTAACCAAACTGCCCGGCCTACCTTTCCCGGGCTTGTCTTAACCGCTTCTGCATAAGATTTCAACTCCCCCCCTTTCTCCCTCCACTGAACCTTCAATCCCTCTTTCTCCCTCAACAAAACCTTTGGCCCTTTGGGAGCCTGTAAGCCACCTAATGGAGCCACCCCAAAACCTCTCAACCTCTCGGCCAAAGAGTTCCAATCAAGGGACTGTCCCTTCCCCTCTGGAAAAATAATGCTGTATCTTTTTGATTCAATATCACGGACCGAGCAGAGGATGAACCTTCCTGCCACATTCGAACGACGCTCCAACCTATACTTCCTATTCCCCTCCTCCCAGCCAAAAGCCCAAGCTCGGTTAATAACCTCTCTGCAACAAGCTTCTACTCCATCCAGTAAGTACCTTAAACTAGCCTCCCCAAATCTAATCCAAGAGGAGAAACCTTTGCTTCTCTCCCAAATGCAACCTTTCAGTTTTCCTCCCACCTCCTCAACCAAAATCTCGAAAGGGGTAGAGGATGTTCTAAATGCCAAACTCACACTTTAGTTTTTGGGTGGGTGTTTAGGCTTAAGGATAACCTTAATAAGTGCACCCTTTTGCTAATCAATGTCAACCATAATCTTTTAAATAGGTTAGCCGCCATGCTAGGATGCAGTTTTTATGATGGGCTTATATTTGGTCTTTCTTTAGGTAGGAATCTAAAAGCTCCTCATTTGTTTCTAGAAAGGATCTTTATAATACTAGATGGTTAGATTAGACCTTATTTATTCTTAGAAGGTAGTATTACACAAAATGCTGTTCCCTCATTTCCCATTTTTTTTTTTTTTTTTACATTATTTATTTATTTAGGTTTTCAAGATTCTAGTTATTGTAGCTTGGAGGATTGAGAGAACCCAGTAGACTTCCTTTGGTTTGGCTTCAAGGAGGGAAAGAAAGTTCATTTGATAGGTTGGCATTAGGTGCATAGAATAAAAGGTGGAGGGGGTTGGTTATTTGGTAAGGTTCCTTTGAGGAATAGAGCTTTCTTGTGTAAGTGGCCGTGGAGATACCTACAGAGAGTGATGCTCTTGGGCATTGTGTTATTAGATTATCTATGAATCACACTCAAATAGATGAAATGCAACCATTTAGATTAGATGGTTCAACTGTTTTCCCTGGAGGGCTAGAGCCTAGAGATTCCTGGGTTTCTTCGTGTTTTTTGTTTTCTTGTTGGTGAGGATACAAAGACTTATTTTCAGAAAGATTATCAGTGGAGAGAGCAACATTTTCCATATCTATTTGCTAGTCTTGATTTGCTATCTGGGACTTGAGAATGCCCATTTTTTACCATTCTGGGCCCTCTATTTTCTTGAAACTTTAGTACTTGGCGTAATTTTTTGTACTATGAAGATTTATGACCTCTCTGTTGCTGTTTTCCATACTTCATGTCTTCTTGTTATCTTCTTCTCTTTTTGATATCAAAATATGGTTGCTTTGTCCTCCTGGATGTTTTTCTACTCATTGCTTCTTTCAGGCCTTGTCTGAATACAAGGCTTGGGTTTCTTCTTCTTCAGTCAGCTTCAATTGGAATTCTAAAGGTCCACCTAGAATTGGTGTTTTTGCTTGGTTTGCAGCTAACAAAAGAATTGATGCTAGTGACATCTTGTGTCTTAGGAGGTCTTGCAAACAGATTAGTCCTGTGCATTGTATCATTTGTTTGGGCAGTGATGAGACAGTTAACAATATCTTTCGTCACTGTTTTACTGTATTATTTTTGGATCCTCCTAGATCTGGGATAAATGATGTTGATTTTAGCAAATGATACACCTACTTTATTAATAGGTGAATTGGCTAGAGATGAATGTCAGGATCTTCAAGGATAGATAGAGGCCTATAGAGTCTTTATGGGATGTGCTGTATTTTGCCTCCTCTTCATCAGTGTCTCTTGCTTCTGTTTTTTTCTCTTCAACCCTTGTGAGTATGATCTGGCTGGATTAGTATCAATTTTCAAGTAAGTAGGAGGGTTTGGGAGTTTCATTTTGAGTGGAATGCCACCTCTTGTCTTGGTTCAGTTGCCTTGAATTTAATTTTTCTGGGTGCTCTTTGGGGAACTTATGCCAGTTACGTATTAGCAGGAATGTTCAAAGTCTGGGAGTAGGATAGTTAAAGATTCCATTAAACCTGCTGGAGAAAATTTGGCTGTTAAGGTGGAATTATTGGCATTGTTGGAAAGTTAGTCTTAGATTACTTCCTTGGGCTTCAACAATATCCATGTGGAAGGTGATTTACCTCAATTTATTTCTTGGGTTTCATGGAGAAGGCAAGGACTTTGGAAATGGGATACTTAGCTGCTAAGGTCACTGGTTTATCCGCACAATGCGGGTAGCTGTTATACTTGCTCATGTGGCTAATCAATCAGCTAATAGGTTGGATAACCAATCATCTAACGGGCTGGCCAAGTAAGGTGCCTCACTTCAAGGGGCCTTTTGTGAAGCATATTCTCTCTTGAGAGTTGTACTTGTCTTTTTGTGTTTTAGTTGTCTGTTTACAGTTTTGCCTTAGCTTTTATTTATTTGTTTTTATCTTCAATAACTCTTCCTTGTTTTATTTTGATTCATGAAAGAATGAAATTTTTGTTGTTTCCGATAAATAAGAAATTGATTTCCTTGTGAATTGAAAAATTCATGTGGAAACAATTTTTGTGGTAGGAAAATTCTATTTTGTCCTAGTGTTTGATTTTGATTTGTCTACCAAAAACCAAAAACAATTTAGTTTTGCAGCAATGTTTTTACATTATGCTGTTTTTGCATGTGTCACTTGCCATCTTGATGTGTTTTTTGTGTCAGAATATATATATTTTTAGAAGGGGCCAGTTTGTTATGTGTTCTCTGCTATACTTCTCTATCAGTTCTGAAATTCTGGTTCTTTACTTGTTGAGTGGAAATTTTGTTGGATTTAGTGTCCATTTGGCAAAGCTGTAGTTTCTATAGAATGTTCTTTTGAAAAGCTGTGTAAATAAGTTGTTTTTATTTAGTATTTATAAAAGAAAGTTGCAAACTCTGAAACCTTTTTCTGAAAGCTCTAATGCAAAAGTATATCACTCTTAACCTTATTGAAAAGAACTTTTATGCCCTAAACCAATGTTCCTCTGAATTGTTGTGTGTAAAGAAGTAGTTTTTATTTTTATTTTTATTTTTATTTTATTTAGTATTTATAAAAGAAAGTAGCAGACTCTGAAACCTTTTCCTAAAGGCTCTAATGCACTAGCATCTCATTTCTAACTTTATTGAAAAGAACTTTTGTGCTCCAAATCTGTTCTACTTTAAAGTGCTTCAATGTGCAATCATGCACTTTGTAAAGCTCTTTTAAAGTGTTGAATGATCTTTTAGGCAGTTAAAACCATGGGCCAAACATGGTCTTGTTGTTGCTTGTGCTGCTGTAGAGATGAACTGGTGGATCTGGCAAGAATTGTAATTATTATTGTTCCAGTGCTAATAATTTTTTGGAAAGTTTATCCTATGAAATTAACACAGAATTGTTACTGTGTTCTGAATTGCAGTGTGTTCTGCCAGCTGGTGTGGAGTTCTATTCATCAGGGTTTGATTCTAATGATGTCTCAACTTTTCCTCGGAGCTATCCCATTGTTTTAACTGGTATATGTTTTGCAAGTCAGATATTTTCATACAAATACTTGGAACTGATTAACCTAAAAGGTTTTTGGCCCTTGTATTGCAACAGTTTATACTTTCGTTGAGATTGTCCATTGTTTGCTCTGATAAAAAAATTTAATTACACTTGACATTGTTTTTTTCTTCAAGTTGGGAAGGACAATCCTACTGTGGAAATACAGTATTGTTGAGTAGTGTGAAGCTCCTTGGTTGGTTCCTAAACCTTTAGAAAATCTCAAGCCCCTTGCTTAACCTTATCAGTTATTATGTGCCAACCCCCTAGCAACTTGTAACTACATGTGTAGCTGGGCTGCTAATATTATCCACACAGCCACTACAGTGTCAGGACTCTTAAGATGCTAAATCCTTTGAAGGTTATATTGTCACTGGAGATTTCATAATTATAGGTCTCTACTGCCTGTATGGACAGCCAAAAGTATTTCAGTGATCTTCAATCCAGTGGTTTTAACAATTTCTTAGAACATTACCATCTCCTCGACAAACACTCCAGAGCTCTACAGTAGTTTTTGCATGACTGACCTTTCTTATGAAGGTATCCTAGACTAATAGTGCTTTTCTATCCAACATTCTAGGTCCTTCTTTAGGCATTTTTTTTAGAATAAGAATTATAATTTATCAAAAGTACATTAGTGTTTTTGACTCTCAGTACATTGTAGAACTTCACACTTAGGTTTACAATATTCTGCCACAGGTGTCTCAGGTGACCAATGAGATGCCTCACAGAAGCAACCAATGCGCAACACTGGCCTGTCGTTGTTTTAATTCCTTATTTATCCGTCAATTGGCTCCTCTTTGCCAAAATATGGAGTCCATATCACCATTGGTTTTGGCCCTTGCTCTACCATCTCACACTTGGCCTTCCTTCTGTGGTGCATCAGGTCATGTTGGAAAGCATGGTGACTGCATCTACTTTTCACAGAGTTCTGGGACAAATGTTTGGTGACTTGTCATCCATGGGGGATGAACAAATTTATAGGAGTGTTTTACTCATCAATGTGCAGCTAAACACCGTACTATACTGTGCATTGGTTTTGCTTTTGAGTTGACCGCCTATTCGTTCATTGTTTGTGCGCTCTAAATTCTATTGTTCATTTACTATTATTTGGGATTCAAAAGTTTGAGATAGTTGGGGGTTATCTTTGTATATCGTTTTGTATAGAGGGGTGTCTTGTTACTTTGATCAAAATCTGTTTTTTGCGGGAAGGACTTCCCAACCTTCTCTTGTACCTTTGCTATTATTATCATCAATATAATATATATTTCGTTTCTGATTAAAAAAAAAAAGGTTCTATTGTTCATTGTCTCTTTTGTGACTATGACGCGAGCATTGATGAGTATGAGCTCTTGTTTGTGAGCTACTTTAACCTTTAACTTGGTCTTCATAATGTTTAGGTGTGATCACATACTTATTTTCTCATTATCCTCCTTTGCTTCTTTCTTGGAAACTTATCTGCTTGGGGCATTTTGATATGGATAATTTGGATCCTAATCTAGTAATTCCAGAGGAGACAGTTGCCCTCAGCTAGGATTTATTCCTTTTTTTAGCATTTCTTTCTCTACCTGCTTGCTGTCATCTGCATGTTCCTAAACTTTAGGATGGTTATTTGAGAAGGTATTTTGGCTTCTTGCTTAATTGTCCACTTTTGACTTTGGCTCAACAATTCTGTACCTATGTTAACTGGAAGGCTGGATGCTGTGGTACATGAAGCTGCATGTGGAATGCAGTCTGTAACTTGCTTTGGAATACTATGGTTGGGGACCTTGGGATAGACTTGTTTAGATAGAACTTACATTCATAGTTTCAAAACTTGAAAGGCAAAGGCCAAGTGTTTTGTCCTCAAGTGATCCAAGGTGTAAGCCTTAAAGCATAAGACATTTTATTGTAAAATTTATAAATAAAATAAAAATGATAAATATAGAGAAAAATACAAGAAAATAGGAAGGTTTCAAATATGTTGAGGGAAATATTCCTTTTTAAAAAGAGATGAAACTAGTTTGTTTCTATCATTGGTAAGATATCTCAATGTTTGTTTGGAAAGAAGGGTAAGTTTTCAATGAGGTCCTTCTACTCTTAGAAATGAAAGGACGGAAAAGGCTAGCGTTGTTTGGAATGTGATGGTGCCTTCCAAGGTAGGGTTTTTCACATGGGAAGCCTACTGGGGAAAGGTGGTGACATTTGATAGGTTGCAGAGG
The DNA here is from genome assembly GCF_004353265.1 of Vitis riparia. NCBI lineage: Eukaryota > Viridiplantae > Streptophyta > Magnoliopsida > Vitales > Vitaceae > Vitis > Vitis riparia. Next base: position 16,193,452 of record NC_048447.1, read on the forward strand.
AGGGGATGGACTTTCGTGAATTGCTGCTTTCTTTGCAAGGAAGATGAAGAGTCAGCAGATCATTATCTTACTGCATTGTTCTAGAGCAGAAGTGTTAGTGTGGTGTTTTCCTTGCTTGGGTGATGTCAAGCTTCGTAAAAATGCTCCTCCTGGGATGACATAGTTCTTTTGTAGGAAAGAAGCGAAAGAGGGTGTGGAGAATTATGTGCCTCCTTGAGTCTATGTAATGTTTGTTTCATACGTTTTGCTTGTTGTTTCACTTTTTGCAATTTCTCTCGTTTGTTCAGCTATATGGATCCATGTAGTTTCCATTCTCTTGGTTTGATCTAAATTTGTACTTTGTGGAAGGGTGTCTTGTCCTTTTTGACCTTTATAATTAATTGAAAAGTTCTATTGAGTTTCTGATCAACCAGAAAAAAAAAGGGTGTGGAGGATAATCCCTTTGTGTATTTTTTGGTCTTTGTGGAAAGAGAGGAGCTGACATGCTTTCAAAAGGAAGGAATTATCTGATCAGAACCTTAGAGTCCTCCTTTCTTGGAAACCTTGTGTTATGGACTAGGGTGCATATAGATTGGGCTCCCCTAACATGATAGATTTTATGATTGGTTGGGGTCTTTGTGAGGGGACCGTGTTTTTTAGAGTCCCTGACGTTTTTTGTCTTGTCTCACTACATGTGTATCTGTAGGGAGTTTAGTTTGGCACTTTTAATGTATTTTCTGCGCCTGTCAAAAAAAAGATATCTCAATATTTGTTAATTATGTTCTTCTAAAATTGCATATTGTTTTTTTTGTAGTTGTCTATAAAACTCTGTTAATTTCCTTTTAAAACTTTTAATAGTTTTGTTTTATCATGCTTGATTATTCAATTGTTCACCCAATTTTTTGTTTGTTGTAAAAATTTGTTGCAGAGGGTGATGGTTCTAAAATTTATGTTAGCTGCATTGCTTTTCGAGATCCAGTCAGTGATGATATTGCAGAGGCTTATCGTATTCCCCCAAATTCCTTTGCTGACAAGTGTATTTGTCTTGTTTCGCGCTTGCCTAGTTTCTGTATGCTTCGAAATGCACTGGAGGAACTATTTGCACTTTGCTTTTCTCCTACAGGAAGCAGGTAAAATCTCTTCATTCGTGAAAGCTTGATATCTGTGACACAGTGAGCAGTTATTTTAACCAAACCTCAATTTACAAAATTGTTCTGTAAATGTTCATATATTTTCAAACTTCTCATGCCAAATGTACAGTTTTTGTCTCTGATTGTCTGATTTTGCTTATTTATGATTTGTATCATTGATTTTGACTAGACTTACTTGACCTGTAAAAATGGAACTTTCCATGTTATTTTTTTATTGTATTTAATGTGTTCAGCTCTGCAACAATTTCAGCAAGCCCCTGTGGGACGTTATAGAATATATGGTGTCTAATGTTCCTCTGCCTACTCCTGGAAAGGATAGAGTCCTATTTGCTATTGAGAACTGCCTGCTTTCTGTGGAGGCTCCTCCAAAAGAGGGGCTCCCCCATGCTGATGTATGACCCTTTGACCTGTTTGGACTTAGCTGTGTGTTTTTTACTTTCAGTGACTGTGATTCAATTGCGGTTATAGTTGAAAATTGACCAAATTTTTTGATGATTGATGTATTTTCCGTTGACTGCAGATATCATTCCAGCCACTGGTAGAATGCTTGGATGTTGACAACTTAATTACATTTTTTACAGCTGTATTACTTGAAAGGAGGATATTGCTGCGATCAAACAAGTATTTATCTGAATTCATACAGTTGAAAATTAAGCTAAATAATGAATAATCTTACATGTTGATCCAATTTGGTTTTGTCAATCAGAATGGGCCTTTTTTCACAACTTCTATTTTTCAAGTATTACCTGAATTCATATAGTTGAAAATTCTTTCTAGTGAGTTATGCTATAATGAATATTTTTACATGTTGATCCAATTTGGTTTTGTCTGATGATGAGCTCTTTTCTCTTGACTGCTATTTTGATATTGTGAAGATAACAAGCCTCTTCATAAATTACATGCATGGTAAGAACAACCTGATATGGTTCCATTGAGTGTTTTTAGCACTTAATTTTTGGTGTTAATGACCATCATGCATAAATTATAATATTAGAAAATCATTTCTTTGTTCAGTAAATTTCGCAATTTTAAGTGTCAGATTTGATGGTTGAGATTCATATTCAAAGCTTTTCTTTAGGAAATGGTATTATCCATTCAGTTAGAGGCGTGATCTTGATTTTTTAATAAACAGGAAATATTCTCATTAATAAACAAAAAGGCCATTATGATTGCTGCTCTTGCCAAATGGGTATTGGAAATGGTCTTTTTTTTTTTGGATAGGTAAATGAGAGAATATATTAAAAAGTGCTAGCAAAAAGGCACATAAAAGTACACACGAAGTATACAATATAGGCCCAAAGGATAGCAAGAGAGAAGAGGGAAGATTAAATACCAACCACCCTAAAAACAACCAAACCATGGCTCCCTAAGAACAATCGGACATACCTTGGCGGGAAGGACTAGCACAAAAACACCAACAACACCAAAAAGAGACGCCTAAAGCATACCACAAAATAGAAAACACCCCTAAGACCTTCTGAAACCAAAAACTTGCAACCAAACTGTAAATGAAAAAAACAGCCTCATAACTAAGAAATTGAGATCCCACTGCCCCCTCCTCTTTCCCCTGACTAAGAGAGGAGAACAATTGTAATTGACTGAGCATTCCAGTTTTCGCATCTCTCTCTCCAAACAAGTAGCCGAAAACTAATTCCTCTTTCCCCTTGCAACCTTAATCCCATGACCTTTTCTTGACTCCATTTTCCTTGGGAGCAAGTTGATTTCCTTTTCAACTCTCGCCACTGGCAAGCCCAAAAAGCTACTGAACGTGACCAAGTTATCGGGAAGGCTAACAGAGCCAATCTTCTCCTCCTTCGAAACGCGACGAGCCTCCATTGCTTTACTGGCCTCCCCCTCCTTACCCTAACTGTCAAATCCTTACTTGAGGAATCCTTCTTTGTGCTTCCCGTGAGGTCCACCAACCTCCCATCTTGGAGCAACAAACTTAATGGTTGAAGGGCAAGACCTGGAAACCCAAAGGGAGGCCCCACCCTTGCCTGACATGCTCCCCTGACACCGCGAGAGGGAGACCCATTTGGAGAAGGAGGAAGGGGGGAGGAAAACCTACCTTCGAACCCCACCGCTTCTGCCACGAGGACTTCATCGACTCTCGAAACCCACTCCATCAGCACCATGACACTGACCTAGCATTGTGATGTTGCCTGAATGAGGGGGTCGACAGGGGACTCCAAGGATTTGTTAGGCTCTCCAAAGACAAGGGGGCTTAAATGCCCTTCGTGGGGAAACTTAACCACAGGCTCTCCAAAGACAAGGTGAGTTGCAGCCTTTTTTCGTGAAGTGGCCGCATAGTTCTTAAAGTTGTGTTTAGGTCTAAGGCGCAATCACTTGCTAGTTTTAGAGCTTTTCTTGCTAAGGCATGCGTTTTGTTGGAGAGACGTGCCTCGTTTACTTTATTCTTCCTTTTTTAACACTTTTTTTTTTTTTTTACAATTTCTAATTGTATATTGAAATTTATATAATTTCATTACATTTTTGTTGAAAGTTTCTTTTGTATGTTTAGAATCTTAAACTTCTTGTTGTTGGATTAGATTTTGAATTATATTTTATGAAATTGATATGCATCCTAAGTTTCACTTCAGTTAGACATGAACCATATATTATGCTTTGCGCCTTTTAAAACTATTACTACTGCATTTTCAAGATTTGAATTTGCACATTTGCACTTGCTTGTTAGATAAATAGAGGGAAAAATGTCAAAGATATTCTCATATTCCCCTTACCTTCTAAATATTTGTATTTTCCCTAGGATGGGCCCGTACACCCTTGTGAAGGCCTAAATAAAACCATCCTTAACAATTTTTGAATTGACAGGAAATTGAAAGTTCTCCCAATTCCCTATCCATAAGCTTTAGCATCTTGTAATCCTAGAAAACTAGCACCTTGCCAGAAGCACCCTTAGCACCCATGATTGCCATTCCAAAAATCTGCCCACAACTCATACTGGCTCCTTTGACATCTCTTGAATTTTTATTTCTTTTAAGCAAACCAAATCAACCTTCTGCGATCCAACCATGGATTTAATTAGTTTCCTCTTATCACTGTCATTTGCCCTCTTTAAAATTCCAAGAAATATTCCTAGCTGAATGCTGATTTCATGGAGTTTATTTGATTTATTCCTAATTTTGTGCATATTTAAATTAGTTGACTATGTAAATTAGGAAAGTAGTAATTTAGAGGATTTGTAGGAAGAATTTAAGGAGTAGGTCAGCTGTCTTATTTGGTTTTCATTTATTGTACAAGTATATATATGTGTACTGATTTTTAATGATTAATAAGAAGATTTCTTATTTTCGAGCATGATATCAGAGCTGAAAAAATATTCCTGGTAGTTCCTTCTCCTTCTCCTCTTAGCCTTCATTGTCAAGCCTTGCCTATCATATTCGTGACCTTCTATTACCATCAACCCTTTGTTTATCCCTTACTTCTTCCTTTTCAAGAGCCTAGAAGGGTTGTCATGATGGGTCTTTGACTCACATTAGTGGTAAAGGCAATGTTTTAGTCACTTGTGATATCATTTTTTCATCTGTTTTACATGTCCCAAATATGTCATGTAACTTGTTGTCCATCAGTAAATTAACAAAATCTCAAAATTATTTTGTAACTTTCTTTCCCACTCATTGTTGTGTTTTAGGACCTAACCACGAGGAAGATGATTGGTAGTGCTAAAGAGAGATAGGGTCTATTACTTGGTTACTGAGGAGTAAGGAAAGATTCAAACTCATCAAATAAAAGGAAACACAAAAAAAGATTTCTTATTTTCCAACAAGTTCCCATCCTTTCTTCCCAATACTTTTCCCAATTTTTGTTGATCCCTTATAGACCACTATGTACTCCAGTTTCTTCAGCTCTCTTTCAAATTTAGATGAAGTTGTCTTCTTCCTCCTTTTACTAAGCTCTTTTTCTGGCTTTTATCTTTCTTAGAAGAGATAGAATATCTACCTCATATCCCTCTGTTTGCATGCACAACCAATTATTGAAGGTAGCCAAACTACTAGAGGGCTAATCCTCTAACAAGGCCACCTCTCCCTCAGCTATCTCTTCGATCTTACTCTTTACACTCTTCCATGACTTTCTTTCTTGCTAAGCCTTCAACAACTCTCATTTTGTGCTTTGGGAATTCCATCGGACAACTATCCGTTGTAACCATCCTCAACAGTCCATTGACCTCTTCCGTTGATCCCTCTAGAAGCTTAGAGAGGCACCCCTAGGTCCCTTTCCCTAACCCTTTGTATCACAACCCTCCACAAGCACCCCATCTTTAGAAAAGGAGGAAGAGCCCTATTCCCCAAAGAAATCATTGAGAGTTGAGGAAGACCTATAAACTTGGCCATCATGTCCAAGAGAACCTCATTAGTGATCGAAGGACAAAAAACTAGAGATGCGGGTTGCCTCGTTGATGCCACCTTGCCATTGAACTCCTCTCCCAAGGTTCAGCGAATGAATGAAGCTATGATTGTACTCGGATAGAGATGATGGTCTTCCTTTGATGTCTCCAAGCCGACAATCAACCTCTCTCAAACATTAAGGGCCAATAGAGCACCATATCTTTCCAAGCCTTCTCCATTACTCTACTTAAGTCTGTCGAAATCAAGCCTACTCTTTTTAAAATCATTAGAGGACTGGCCCATCCCCTATCCCACTAGACCCTTCATCCTGTCCTTCAACCCACATCCATGCCCATTGCAATCCACCATTAGCTGGCCCAACCGACAACGCAACTCTTTCACTAAGCCTGACTTCACTTAAGTCGATACACTGCCCAACTTTTCTCTTGCAGTGGACCCTCTTCATCCATATCCTTGAATTCAACAAATTATTTTATGTGCCACTTTTTTCCGAATGAACTAGTTTATTTTCTGAATTCAAAATCTTGGTTACTATTGTACTAGTTTACTCCCTTAGTAAGTCCCACTAGTTAAAACTTAGGCTAAAAGTGCTCTTATTACTCTTGCAATCTACAATTTTCTTGTTATGGGTTCCATTCTTGTTTTTGCTTAGGTTTACAACTGCCTGGAAATGTGAATTATGTGGCTATTGCTTGTTTATTTGAATATAGATATTAAATGTGCTTTTGCTTGTGGCAGGTACTCACTTTTAACTCTTGTATCCGAGGCCATATGTCATTTAATTTATCCATTCCGGTGGCAGGTAGGGTTTGGCTCCTTTGTGTACAAGTGCTCTTTTATTGGGCTAGGATTAAATGCTTCCTTCATATGAATTCTGTATAGGTTTTCATATTACTTCAGCTTCACTTGTTATATTATTGCTGAAAATTAAAGTTAAACTCTCATCTAATCTTTTTATGTTTGTTGTTCTGAAGCATGTATACATTCCATTACTATTTTTCAGTGGAGTGGACTATATTGATGCTCCTACACCATATATGATGGGTCTCCATTCAGGTGTTGACACTTCTAATCTGGCAATGGATGGTGTAAGTTACTTCATATATGTATATCTTTTTTTATCAGAAACAAAATATTCATTAGTAATGATTTAGAAGTACATGTGAAGGATGAAGAATCCTGAGTGTACAACTCTAATCAAAAGAACAGATGAGTGATTTTTCTCCAAGTTAATTCATATAATTTGAGTGGTTTATTAATTTATTTTTCCTTATATTCATTGTAATATTCTTGGTGGATTATATCACCCCTCATATGTTGTATTTTTCTTTCTAAAAATTCTTTGTTGTGTGACGTGGTAAGTATTTCCTACCTTTGTCATCTTCTTAGCCCCTCCCCTCCCTGCCCCTTAGCCATTTTATGAGAATTGGATGATCAATTTAGGCATTTTGTGCCTCTTTTCTTTTCTCAGTTTTCTGAAAATCCTATCTGGCGGAGACACCATATTATCCAATTAAACATGAATTATTCTGTACTTTATGAAATTGAATAATTTATCTCATGTCCTCTTGGAAAAATGTGCACCAAGAATTTATGTAAGTTACTTAATTTCCCTGGAAATTTGCTAGCTAAATACACATTATATCTGAATCAATATTGCTGGATTCTATGTCCTAGTTAGTGAAGAGTAATAGTAAATTTTTCAGTAAAAGTTAAAGAAATAATTTGTGTGGCTACTTGAGAAATGAGAACATGTCTTTCTGTTCATGCCGGTTACATTTTCTGTCCAGGATATGATCTCTATTATGGAGCATAAAGTGGAATACTGGAAAATCAATAAACATAGGGGCAAAAAAGGAATGTGTTCAGCTGCAAAAAGAGCATGATGCAGTCAATCCATATGGAACATTGAGTCTCACTCCTTGTATAACTGGGATTGTCTTGTTCTTCTTAATCTATGGAACATTTGTTAATCTATGGAATATCAAATGTAAATCATTTTATAACTTGGAACTTTTGCAAGCCTATTAATCCAGATAGAAAATCAAATGTCTAATTGGAAATGTCTTGAGCCTGTGATAAATGGTTGGGTTGGTCCCTGCACCTGTGAACATCTTATATTTAAGCCATGTTTTCTTTGTTCAATTGATTTCTCCGTCAGTCCTGTGGACTGTTTGTCACAATTATAAGTAAGACTTCATTAGGCTGCATAAATTAGTGTGTATAGTTTTTTATGTTTTGCTAACTTATTTCTATTTGGAAATAAACTTTATCACATGCTTTAACTTACTCATTTTCCACCCAACTCGTTTTGGTAACTAATTGACATGTAATCTTTTAATCGCCCATAAAATATTTGTGTGCAAAATCTTTTAATTCTTCTAGGGGAGAGGGAGGGCCAGTTTTAGATTGGCTACTAAGATGAAGGTCATGAAGGAAAAAAATCAAAGGATGGAACAGGGATGTGTTTGGAAGGCTGGAAGTTAATAAAAACTTAGCCCTTCAACAAGTCGAATTCTGGGATGGGGTGGAGAGTGAAAGGAGTCTGACAGAAGGTGAGACGGAGCTGAAAGAAGAAGCTAAGGAAACCTTTAAAAAGTGCGTGTTATTGGAAGAAACTCATTGGAGACAAGTGTCAAGGGAGCTGTGGCTTAAGGAAGGGGACAAGAACACAGGTTTCTTTCATCGGATGGCCAATGCCCATCGAAGAAACAACTCCTTGGATAAAATTAAGATCAATGGGGGTGGTTGGATGAGGAGCAAGAGGTGAGAGAGGGGATTGTGAATGCTTTTCAGTAGTTGCTTTCAGAGGAGCCAGGCTGGAAAGCTGCTATTGAGGGATTGCACCTTCAAAGTCTAAACCGGAATGAAGCTGAAGTCTTGGAGCTGCCCTTCACTGAGGAAGAAATCCATTCTGCTTTGATGGAAATGAATGGAGATAAGGCTCCAGGCCCAGATGGGTTCACAGTGGCCTTTTGGAAATCTTGCTGGGACTTCGTGAAGGAGGAGATTGTGGACCTGTTTAAGGAGTTTTTTGACAAGAAATCTTTTGCTAAGAGTCTCAATACTACCTTCCTAGTCCTCATTCCAAAGAAAGGTGGGGCTGAGGACTTTGGGGACTTCAGGCCCATCAGCCTTCTAGGGGGTTTGTATAAGCTTTTGGCCGAAGTGTTGGCCAATAGGTTGAAGAAGGTTTTAGATAAGGTGGTCTCTGCGGACCAAAATGCTTTTGTGAGGGGAAAACAGATTTTGGATGCCTCGCTCATAGCTAATGAGGTGATTGATTTTTGGCATAAATGTAAAGAGAAAGGGTTGATTTGTAAACTGGATATTGAAAAAGCCTATGATAGCATTAATTGGAATTTCCTCATGAAGTTCTTGCACAAGATGGGCTTTGGATCTCGTTGGATGGAGTGGATTTGGTGGTGCATTTCAACTGCAAAATTTTCTATTTTGGTTAATGGGGTGCCAGCAGGTTACTTTTCCAATTCCAGGGGGCTGCGTCAAGGAGATCCTCTTTCTCCTTACCTTTTTGTGTTGGGTATGGAAGTGTTAAGTGTACTTTTAAGAAGGGCTGTTGATGGGGGTTTCATTTTAGGCTGTAGTCTTCGAGGAAGGGGGGGGATGGAGATGAATGTGTCTCATTTGCTCTTTGCTGATGACACAATTATTTTCTGCGAAGCAAGGAAAGAACACCTAACCTCTCTAAGTTGGATCTTGGCGTGGTTTGAGGTAGCCTCTGGTCTAAAAATAAACCTAGCTAAAAGCGAAGTAATTCCGGTTGGGGAGGTTGAAGACATTGACGAATTGGCAGTGGAGTTAGGGTGTAGAGTGGGGTCTTTTCTTACAGTATATTTGGGGCTGCCCCTTGGAGCCAATCACAAGGCCTCGTCTATGTGGGATGGGGTGGAAGAAAGAATGAGAAGAAGGTTAGCCCTTTGGAAAAGACAATATTTGTCTAAGGGCGGGAGAATTACCCTCATTAAAAGTACCTTGGCCAGCATACCTATTTACCAATTGTCTCTCTTTCGAATGCCCAAGCTAGTAGCAAAAAAGCTCGAAAAATTACAAAGGGACTTTCTTTGGGGAAGCTTGGAAAGGAAAATCCATTTAATCAATTGGGAGGTGGTGTGCACTCAAAAGGAGAAGGGGGGCCTAGGCATTCGGAAGATTGATCTCTTGAACAAGGCCTTGTTGGGAAAATGGATTTGGAGATTTGCCTTTGAAAAAGAAATCCTTTGGAAGAAGGTGATCGGGGTGAAGTATGGCCATGAGGGTTTTGGTTGGCGAACTAATGAAGCTCGCGGAACGTTTGGAGTGGGGGTTTGGAAGGAGATTTTGAAGGAGGCGAACTGGTGTTGGGATAACATAGGGTTCAAGGTGGGAGAGGGGACCAAGGTCAATTTCTGGACTGATCAGTGGTGTGGTAATGAGGCGCTGTCCCAAACTTTTCCCCAACTATTTGCCTTGGCGGTCCATAGGAACGCTACGGTCAATGAAGTGTGGGATTCTAGCCTTGGTCAAGGAGGTTGGAACATTAGACTCTCCAGAGATTCTAATGATTGGGAGCTGGATGCTATAGGAGAGCTGTTTCATATGCTGAGGGACTTGAGGATTTCTTCAGAAGAGGACTCATTGATATGGAAAGGAGGGGGTCATGGTTCTTTTTGGATTAGGGATGCTTATAAGCTGCTAGCAGCCCCTAGTGCCATCACCTTCCCGAAAAAGAGCATTTGGGTGGATAAGGTTCCAACCAAAGTTGTTTTTTTTGCTTGGGAGGCCACGTGGGAGAAGATCCTAACTTTGGATAGGCTCCAAAGACGAGGCTGACACCTTCCTAATCGTTGCTTTTTGTGTGGTTGTGAAGAGGAAAATGTAAATCATATTCTTTTACACTGTATAGTGGTCAGGGTCCTCTGGGAGATCGTCCTTGCCTTGTTTGGGGCTCATTGGGTGTTCCCAGAGACAGTCAAAGAGGTGTTACTTAGTTGGAGGGACCCCTTTGTGGGGAAAAAGAGGAAAAAGATTTGGAATTCCATCCCGTTGTGTATTTTTTGGACGGTTTGGAAGGAAAGAAATAGATTAGCCTTTAGGGGGGACTCTTTAGCTATATAGAAGTTGAAAAATTCGTTTGTATGGAATTTGTGGAGTTGGGTTAAGGTGTATATGGGAGAGGAGTCCTCTTCGCTTTTAGGTTTTTTGGAATGGCTTGCCGTTCCTTAAGGGGTGGTGAGGTTTTTGTTCATATGTTTTTTGTTTTTAGGCTACTGTGTATACTTCCTGTATGCTTTGTGGCTTTCCGCCCTTTAATATATTTGTGCTCATTTATCAAAAAATTTTAAAAAAAAAAAATCTTTTAATTCTTCTACAAACCTATGATTTTTTTGCCTCTTCCTTTTGTTTGTTCACTCGTTTGGTTTTTGTTTTGTTTTTAATTTTTTTAAGGTTAATAATACATATATTTATGTACCCGGATTATTTAACATAAGATATATTCAAATTTATGTTTTCTCTTTGCTTTTCTGTTGTAGGTTGTTGTTGTTGACCTTGCATACAATCGGATTACGACAACAGAGGAAATACCTCCTATACCGGAGCCAGATCTATCATCTTTGCGTGGTGATCTATTGAAGTTATTGCATCCCAATGTGGTGGGGATAGATGCGATGAAAGCTAGTTTTGGTAATTCATCAGAGCAATATCCTAAAGTTGGCAACAAACCTTGGGGAGAAGATCATGATCTTCAACTTAGGTGATCCTGGGATGCCTTGTGAATGTTTATGCAGTTGTCTTTGTGTTTCTAGATTCAACTATTTTTCTTTAACCGGATTAGACAAAATGAATTGTCATATTCCTGGCTCTATGAATGCTAACATTTGTCAAACCTTGAACAAGGAGAAAGGCATAGGTCACTAGTTATATGAGCACCCACAAAGGGTGAGCATATGATTTACCCATTCCTCACTTTGTTTTAAAGGTAGCATCAATCATGAAGAGTTCAACCCCTTGTCATAAGTGGTTCACCATAAGAATTTTCTTCCATGTGCTTTTAGAAGAAAAACCCACCTTAGATGGTGCCCTAGAAGGGTACACTAGCTAGGAATAGACTTTTAGTTGTTGAGTCCTAGGATCCATGAAAAGATTTCATTGAGAACTAGTTGTTCTTGGACCACTCCACTACAATTTATTAATATCTTCACTAAGAAGGATAATAGAATAATGGATAACTGCAAAACTTTTCCACTATCTCCAACTTCCAATTGTGAAAATGCCTCAAATATCAAAAGGGTTAAAATAGCAAGGCGCGAGGCAAAGCTTACGTCTCTTTTTGTAGATGTATTGATCCCTACTAGAAGTAGAGTCGCTTTTCCCTTGTATAGTTTCTTGTGATACTATATTGAGGTATATGTCAAAGTTCGTATATTTGGGAAGAATTCCTCCTTCTTCACATGTACTTTTAAATCCTTATCAATGAATATTTTGTTTCTGATTTAAAAAAAACAGCCCAAAAAATCTTGTGTTCTAATGTGCTGACCCCTTCCTCCCCTTGTAAATCAGCCACCCAAGCACTTTTTTAACAATGATGTTAGAAAGCTTTAGAAAGCAGTCTTTTAGAATCTTCCCCCACTCCGACGTCCAATCAAAACTTAATCCTCAATCTATTGGCTAATTTTTCCCTAAAGAATTCAATATTGTTATAGGCATGTGTGTTAAAAAACATCTCTATTCTAGTGTTTATAGTTAAAGGCATAATGAAGACAATATTACCTTTAGATCCATGATGTATAAGCCTCTAGTTTTTTCCCCTCTCTCTATCTCTCTTTTTGATAAGAGACAAGCAAATGTCATTAATAGAGGACAAAGGTGAACAACACAAGCAAAAAAGGCATAAGAGAGGATGAGGAATCTGACCTTAGAAGGAAACTTTTAAGTGAATCTTAGTTATGCAGTAGGACTGGGAGAAAAAAAGGGGGGAGTGGGGGGTGGTGGGATTTATAGGCGCCTTGTAAAAATTTCAAAAGGTGAAACGCAAATGTAATCTTCTTGTGTTTCTTGTTACAAATTTTCAACAAACAAACAAAGCACATGTAAAAATGATAAAACAACACTCTCCCAAACAATTAAACTATATGTAAGTCACAAACAAATGATATCAACTAAATGGTGATATCATTTGACATTATTAAAATTATGTGATATCATTCAGTAGGCCCTCTAGGGCCAAATGGATTAAACCAAAGGTTTTGACACTCCTTAAGCTTCCAACCCTATTTTTGATAAAAATATAACAATTTAAGACTTGGTCGATCATATTACCATTTCTTGTGGCAATTTTAATATCGAATCTTTGAAATGAACAAGAGTTTGAGGGAGGATTCAAAATATTCAAGTTGGGAGTATATATGGAAATTTTGACCCCAAAATTGCCAACATAAAAAGACACTCACAAAACTATAACATAGAACCTCTAACCCATGCAAACAAGAAATATTTGCATGTTAACAAAATCCCATAGAAAAATTTCTTGAACCTAGCTTCTTCTTTTTCTAGCTTGCTATCTACAGTTAAATTAGTTGGCTAAGGCTTCACTTTTTTTAGGATTTAGGGAGAGGAGTGAGGAAAAGAAAATAAAAGCGTGAGAAAGAGAGGAGATAGGAAAACCTTAGAGTCTCATTAAGGCCTTTTACGAGTCTCACCTAAAAATGAAATAATGGAGTCTCACTATTGAAGGTTGCAAAGTTTTTATAAAGAAATAGTATTGTTCATCATTATTCTTTTCTGCAGCAATTAATCTTACCTTTATTTATAAGCCTTAGAAAACCCAAAAAACTTTATTTGTACACTTTTTATGCAAAGAAGAAGAATATTTAGTTGATCACATTTTCCTTCATTGTGCTAAAGCAAGAGTATTAGAACAGTTAGTGTTTTCTTTCTTTGAGATTGCATGGGTGATATCTACTTTGGTTAAAGAAACTCTCTTTTGTTGGCATAGATCTTTTGTGGGGAAAAAATGGATGTAGGTTTGAATGGTTGTCCCTTTGTGTGTGTTTTTGACATTATGGAAGGAGAGAAATCGATGATCATTTAAGGTGAAGAGAAGTTGGATCAAGTGCTCAAATCAATGTTTGTTTGTAATCTTTTGTTGTGGGTTAGGAGGCATATAGACAAGGGTTTCATGTCCATGGTCCATCTTGTAGATTGGTTGGGCATTGTAAGGGGGCTTATGTTTTTTATTACCCTTTCCTTCCTTTTTCTCTTTGCTTCTTGACGTCTTTTGTACATGTCCTGTATACTTTGATGCACTTTTTTAGTAGAGCTTTAATATATATTTGTTTGCCTATCAAAAGTTTTTAATTATTTCAATGTAATAAAGTGCGTTTTTCTGATTATTTATTTATTTATTCTTAAGAAAATCTTGACTAAGTTTTATGGAAATTTTGATTTTCATGTTTGATTTGTATTAATTTCTATGGGCCATAGTACTTGAATAATTTTCAGGCAGCGTTTCTCAACATTGGATTGTTAGGCAGCCTGCTTGCTTTATTTGAGCTTCTCAATTACTATGCATTTCACTTATATTCCAGAATCCCTGTCCTTTCAGCCGCCCTACTTGTCATCCTGCTGAGAACATTAACAATCAAATTAAATAAGCTTGGGTAGGGAGGTTCCGCTTGACTGAGGCCCCCAGAAGTAGCATCATCTAATTTAGGAAGATCTCATACACGAGGAAATTAAGGGTCTGTTTGGTTACTGTTTTTGAAAATTGTTCCAGAAAACAGTTTTTGAGAACAGTTTTTTATGTTTTCAGAAAAAAAAAAAATTGTGTTTGAAAACTGAATTATGGAAAATAGTTTTTGTTCTAAAAAACAAAAAAAACATGTTTGGTTGAGTTAATAATTTTTTTTTAAAAATAAATAAAATAAAAAACATGTTTGAAAGTTATTTTTTTAATTAATAAAGTGTTTTCTTCCATTAATTTGATATTATAAATATATAAATAATTTTTATATGCATAATTCATTTAAATTAAAAAAAAATTATTTCATTTTGAAATTTTTACACCAGTTATAATTTTCTTAAACAAATAATGACTTTGTAACCATGTGTAAACATATTAATTTCAATAATTTAAGGAAGAAGAAAGGGTTTGCGGGTGGGGGTGTGGTGGTTGGGTGGAACTCACCTTTGTGAAAACACAAAAAGCAGCTAAGAAAACACAAAAAGAAGGAAGAGAAAACACGAAAAACAATCTATTATTTGAACAGATAAAAAATAATGAAAACATTTTTTTATTGTTATAAAAAAAGTGGTTTTTGAGAACACGGAAAACACAAAAAACAAAAACACACCCCCTTCCCCAAACAAGTTTTTCATGTTTTTTGTTTTCAAGAACAGAAAACAGTTCTTGAAAATAGGAACCAAACAGACACTAAAATTTCCTAAGTTAAGTGCTTTCCAAAACTACAGCCATCTTAAATCTGAGACTAATACCCATTCATTGTAAGAAAACCCATGTACCAAACCCTTAATCTCATCTGGCAGATCAATCTGCGGAAGTGTGGTATTAGTGGATAAACTCTTCTTGCTAGAGTTTCTGAAGCCACTGACTGATTGACAGAGGAACGCCCATTTCAGTTAGAAAACCCATGTAACAAACCCTTAATTCAATCTCATCTGGCATATCAATCTGCGGAATAGTGGTATTAGTAGATAAACTCTACTTGCTATTCCAGCATGTTTCTTGAGTCATTTTATTTATTTATTTGTGACGCCCTTAAGGCTGTCTAACTACTTTGCTACATTTAAATATTTAATCTGGAAAATATTTATTTCCTTTTTATGTGAGCTTTAGAATATATTATTATCTTGACTGTACCTATCAATACTTCAATGTTCAAATCAGAGTTTTTAATTTATATGAACTTCATAGTTGACAGATTTTGAAAATACATATATCTTTATTTAATTGCTCTTCTTATGTGCAGACTAATATTCCTGAAGTTCTTTGCATCAATTTTGGGTGGCTACCGCAATTTTATTGTATGGAATTTCCTTCTTATTTTTTACTTTATTGTTCTGGCGTTTTTTTTTTTTTAACCATAATCTCTATTATTATTATTATTATTATTATTATTTTCTTTTGTGTGATAAAATCACTTTTATCAGGAAAATACGGGAACACATGTCTTCAACACTCAAGCATTCTTGAAGAAGCGCGCTCGATCAACCAATCAACCACCAGAGCCCATGGTGATGTTTGTTGCTCACTCATAAATTATATTACAGCCACCAACATATAATCTGATATTTTTTGGTTAATTTCTGCAAGTCATGGATATTTTTTTACTTTTCTTTTCTTTTCCTTTAGTAGGCTGCCTTTTGAAATTTCATTTTTTTTCCTTTTCTTCTTATGATAAATAGTTGCTGATTTTATGCTCAGAATAGCTTTTCTATTTTTCGTTTTATATTTTATGTTTTTCTTCATCTTTTCTCTTTAGATTCTGTCATTGTTGGTCTGAGGTACTTCTTTTTTCATTTTGTTCATTTTAATACAGATAACTCAGTTCTTGGACTCTCATGGCTTCTTGGATTATGCGGAGAGGGGTTTAGGTTCTGATGAAAATTATAACAATCTTCTTGACAAATTACAAGATGCAATTGGAAGGGGTCAAAACCCTATGTCAATTCTTCCATCATCTTTGGTAGAGCCTGAGATTATAACAATATCGGATCCTGGTGTTGGAATATCAGGTACTTTGGTTGTTAATGTTAGTTGAGATTGCCAGTTTAGTTTGTGAATATGTTGGATAATAAAATATGTTGGTGACATTTTGAGTTGGATGTAGTGATACCGAGATTCAGATTTTCTTTGGTTTATCAGGATCTGGTGCGAAATATACTTATGATAGGTTTCCTTCAAACAATAGAACAGAAGAGCAAAAAGAAAAGAGGAAGCAGATTCTTGCAGCAGCAAGTGGAGCTTTTGATTATTCAGGAAGTAGACATACTCCTAGGTAGAGATATCCCTTGCTTCTTTGTGAAGCTGTAGGCTGATTATCTTGCATGTTGGTGGATACTTGTTTGCCTCTTCGAATTGCCCTCAATCTTTTCTTCTTTCTTTTCCAGTTCACCTTCTGTGCTTGTGGGTAAAGATAAGGCAGAAAGTCTGAGTCCAAGAGAAAGGGCTGTAAGTTGTAATCCTCCATTGTACCTGGCTAAAAACAAAATCAGAAGGAAAAAAGTTTTTACACATCATCATTATAATAGTTCCTTGTGATCGAACTTTTAAAATTGTCCTTGTTACAATGAATATCTATGTTCTGCAGGCAGAACGGGAACGCATGGTTCTGGACATCAAAGTCAAACTGCAGGTGGAACTTTTGATTTTCACCTTCTATTATATATTTTATATATATGTTACTTTTCAGTTAATACTCATAGATCCAGAAAGTACATGTTCAGTTCCATTTCTGTTGGAGTTCTGCAGTGACTAACATTCCTTTGTCGTTAGTTCTATCTATGACGGGTTCTTTGTATAATTTCCAGAGATGGAGACTCAAGGTGTTATACAAACCCCTCATTCATCACAACTAAAAAGAAAAAAGCATAAAAAGAATTTCTATGAGAATTTTTTTTTTCTAGTAAACAATTAAGAATTGTGTGTGTCCCCCTGCCTCTCTTTCTCTCTCTCCCTCTCTCTCCCTCTTTCTCGTGTGTGAGTGGTCATGCATGTGCCCAAAGACCTTGCTAAAGATAAGCAAAACTAGGTGTCTCCTTTCGCATTTAGGTTACAGATTTTCTGCGAAATTGTAATTTTGGTTTAATGCAGTATTCTGATGCTGGAATTCTTAGTAGTTTTGTTATTTACACTTTAATTTTCAAATATTGTGATTTGCTTTGTTAAACAGGGATTATGGTTGCGTCTTTTGAAATTGGGAGCAACTGATGATCCTCTCTCATCATTTGAATATGGTACAATCCTTGGTATGTATCTAAGGTCCAAAATCTATTTAATGAAAATTAATCTGCTTGAATGGTGGTGTTTGGAGTCTTGCAAATGAATAAGTATTTTCTATTGTTTTTGCAGCTTTGATTGAGTCTGATGCGGAA
Organism: Vitis riparia; assembly: GCF_004353265.1. NCBI lineage: Eukaryota > Viridiplantae > Streptophyta > Magnoliopsida > Vitales > Vitaceae > Vitis > Vitis riparia. The sequence goes on from NC_048447.1 coordinate 16,211,060, forward strand.
GGAATTGGCGGTAGTGGATTTGTTGAGTGTATAAGGGAGCACATACATTCAGTAAGTAGCTCTACAAAGGGTATATTGCTTAAATATTTTTTCACAGGAATGAGCTAACTTTTTACTGGATTTCTGTTGTCAGGGATGGCAATGTCATTTGACTGAGGAGCAGTTTATTGCAGTCAAAGAATTGGTATGTTTATGCTTGGTGAAGTTGCCAAAGGAATTATTATTCTGGTAGAGGGAAAATTACTATTGAAATGTTAATGCTTTAAATTTCTTCAGCTTAGATGCTCTCTGTCTCTCTGTCTCTCTATCTCTCTTTTTGAGATCGGTCAAGTTTCAGTTTTCATTTTTTAGGCCATAGGTGTTTTCTAACTTTCTACTGGTTTAAGGATTCTGAATAGGAGCAATCTACTTCGCTTTTTGTCTGATGGAATTATATGAATTTTTATTTTATTTTATGAAGCTTCCCTAAAAGTGTGCAATAAATGATTTTGCACATTGTTGCTTGTTTTTCCTCATTGCTTGTTTGTTCTGATACTCTTAATTTATAATATCTTCACTTATAATATCTTATTTCATTATTATAGAGTCAGGTGGTGACATTGTTGCCCCTGGAAGGCCATTGCACAATTGCTTCAAGTTTTCTCTACACATACTCGTTTTGTGGCGAGTGATGGGTCCAAAATCCCTTTTTGGGAAGATTTGTGGTGGGGGGATTAGCCTTTGTGTGAACAATTTCCAAGTCTTTTCAGAGTTACCACTACCAAAAACTGTCTTATTTTAGCTATCCTTGGTAATAACACTTCGTTGTCTTGGGATCTTACCTTTCAATGTAATCTAATAGATACAAAGATTGAGAATCTTGAAAGATTAATGTCCTTATTGTCCAATTTCCATCTACCTCCTTATATTTCAGATATGAGATCTTAGGTACCGTTCTCATCAAGAGTTTTCTCTCAGTTAAGGCATTTTTTTCAGTCTTATCCTGTTCTCCAGATTCAGTCCCCTTCTACCCAACTAATTTTCTGTGGAATTCAAAAGTTCCATTTAAGGTCAAGGCCTTTGCATGATTAGTGACACTTAAAAAGGTAAATACTAACAACTTGCTACAGTTGAGAAGACCTTTCAAAACCCTTAGTCTTGATTGGCGCATCTTATGTAGGAGTAGTAGTGAGACAATTGATCATCTTTTCTTGCATTGTCCGATTGCTTTGGGATTGTGGCAAAGGATTTTTTTACAGGTTGGGATGGAGTGGGTTTCACCAGGCACTATTTGTGATATGATGGTGATTTCCTTAAAGTGTTTTGGGAATTCATTAGAGAAAGGGCTCTTTGGAGGATAGCTTGTCTCTCTTTGTGTGGAAAGAGAGGAATGGTAGGATTTTTGAGAACACTTGGAGGACATCGGATTCATTGTGGGACTCACTTCATTTTTTTGTTTCTTTTTGGGCTTACTGTACAAACATTTTTAAACCTTACCCTTTGAGTGTAATTCAGCTTAGTTGGCTCTCGATTTGTACACGTTAGGGTTGGGTTATAGGGGCTGCTGTTGGTTTACTTGTATAGGCCTTTTTGTTCTTTTTGTATAGCCTTCTTTGTTTTGCGGAGGTTTGCTTAGTTACTTTTGATCAGGTTTGTTTTCATAAGGAGGACCTCTTATCCTTCTTTTGTTTTTCTATTAATACATTTGTTTGTTTCTAATAATAATAATAATAATAATAATATCTTATTTCATTTTGTAGGACGATCTAATTTTTTTTTCTTCTTTCAAATGTGCCATTTCAGCTCAAAACTGCAATTGGTCGTGCAACCTCTCGGAATGACATGCCCACCATCAGAGATGCACTTGAGGTGTCTGCTGAAATGTATAAGAAAGACGCTAATAATGTTCCAGACTATGTCCAACGCCATCTTATTTCTCTATCTATCTGGGAAGAGTTACGGTATGCACCCTTTCATTTTGTACTGGTTTCAATTGTTCATTTGTTCTTATTCAGCTTCTTTTACACGCACTTACATTTGGATAGCTGCTGGTTTTCTTTTAAATTTACTTATCATATAGGTTATGCTGTTTTGTATCATTTCCTGAAATTGTGGTCATTGATACATTGTTAAGGTATCTATTATACATGTACTAATCAATGTACATTTCTGTCGCATGGGTTTGGGTGTCAAGTACAGGTATGCGTCCATGTATATAACCCTTCACAATCAACAAATTTAGGATATGGGGGCTTAGGGATCAAGGATCTTAGTAACAAGTATACAGTCTTGAATATAACATCAATAAAAGGAAAATCAATTAGAAATGAATTAAAAGTAAGAATATCTCTGATACTATTTTTTTTTCCCTAATGTAACCATCTTCTAAGGAAGTTGAAAACAAATAAACAAATCAATTTTAAATTGTCATACTAATGCAAGGTGGGAAGCCAACAAGGATCTTGCACCCATGCCTATGCCATGTTATGTCGACATCAGAATGCTAGGTGGAGTTGGAGAATCTGATTATCATAGATGTATGTGGTTGGTAAGTTGTGTATTCTATCAAGGGGGAAAACATTATTCTTTTATCCCGTGTGTTTCTTATTCAAATAAACTATTAAAATAACCCATTTATAAATTTCATAAGTGATAAAATATGAGAATGATTAAAAATGGAAATCATCCCTTAAAGTTCTCCTAATGTTGCTCTTTTAAGAATATTGTTGTAGCTTTTGAAAAATCAACTATGAGGTAAAGTAGTTGAACATTTGGTAACTATAGTTTTAAAAGCATTGTAAGCTTCAAGTGATATTTAAGTGTTTCGTAAACTTGGTTGTTAAACTGCTGTAAACGTGTTAGAAACCAAAAGAGGGATGCCAAAATTCAACCAATTTCCTTTATTGTGATATAAGAATCTACCTTTAATTAAATAAATCATTATATCATTTAGAAATTAATAATGAGCATTTTAATTGTTTTTGATCTTTTGAAAGACATTTTTTTTTGTCTTTGCTATATTCAACTAAACATTATTTGTAATAATGCTATATTCAATCAAATATGCTTTTTTGTATACTTTTGGAAATTGGGCTAGAGGATCACATAATGTCTATGTTAGGTTTTGTAGATTGGTTGAACTTAAAGTAAGGGAAGGGGTGCTTGTTTTTGTTTCGTTCTCTTGTCACCATTGGGCGTTTTTTGTATCCTTCGTGTGTACTGTGCTTTGCCTCCTTTTAGATGCTTTTAATACATGTTTGCTCATTTGCCTATAAAAAAAAAAAAAAAAAACTCTTGAATTTTACATTTTTTTAATAGGTAATATTGTATTTTACATTTTAAGATGAGTACTATCAATTATAAAACTTGAACAAATATAGGACATTGATAATAAAAGATTTTCAACTAACATTCAATGTTATAAAGAATTTTGCTTCAAAGAATTAAATTGTTGAGGAAAAAGAAATAACATAATTTAAAGTATTATTATTCTATATAATAAAATTTAGTCAAATATGCAATGGATATAAAATAATTTCATATATTTAATATATATAATATAAATTGTAATATGATTTAATAAAAAATATTTAATAATATAATGTAACATTTTTTTGTTATGTACTATATTAAATAATATCATTATTAATAAATTTAAAAAATAAATCATCAAATAGTTGCTCATATTCTTTTTATTACTCGGTACTTGTCTTGAGTGTAAAGTTGGTGTTTCATAAATTATTTGAGAGCATATTGCATAATTTAAAATATCATTGAAAAAGATATCTTGATTTTGGGAAAATCACTTTTGACCTCTTACTTCTCAAAATTACTTCTAGAGTGGGTGAAATTCTCTGACAATCACTTTTCTTTTACACCAAATACGTTAGTTTTAAAAAAAATCATGCGAAAAATGATTCTAAAGGGGTCTATAATCAAATCCCATACAGGCCCTTCATGACTTATGATGTGGAGTTGGTGTATCTTTCTTTTAGAATTTTATTGTAGTGTTATAGGAAGTATGAAGTCTTTGCTGACAATGGTTATTATATTGTCATTATTTTTTCATTAGGGCATGGTAGAAAATGGATTGGTTGGATCAAATGGTGATTTCTACCATGAGATTTTTTGTATAGAAGATGTAAAATAGCTATTGTGCTTTCTATAAAACCATTGAACAATTGATTTGTCATTTTTAAATATAGACCTTTTTTGTTTTAATTTTTTTTTATGGGGCGAAATGACGAAAAAATATTGTTATATCAGTTTGAAAGAGATGATGGAGTCAGAATTTTGTTTTTGTCATGGTACTGGGAAATGGAATCCTAGAATGGCATTCTATATCTTGGAAACATAATGGAAATACCCCCCCAAAAAAACAAAAAAAACAAAAAAAAATTTAAAAAAATAAAAAAAGGAAAAGAAAAAGAAAAAAGGCCCTAATAAGCAGGACCTGCATATAAATACAACTAAAAAAACTGATTAACATGGTCTGCCTATTCAAAGCAGAATTGTAGTAATGTTTAATTTTTGTTATATACCAACATCAACATCTACAAAATTAGTTGCCCAGGGCTAATTCATATTTTGCAATTCCTCTCATTTAGTTGGTCATAAATCACTTTATAGGAGACTAAAAATAATAGTAACCTGTTTTCTTAAATTTGGGCAACTTATTGCCTTAATCCTAACTTATTAAACCTTTTTTTTTTTTTTTAATCCACAACCACCAACCTTAAGAGTGTTTAGTTCATGAGTATCTCAATTGGGGACTGAGTATCTTATATCCACATATAAGATTGTCATGTTTGAGTGCACATAATTTTAGAAGTTTTAATTTCCTTGAACTGCACCCATGAAAAACTTGGCATCTTTTTATTCCTATTCCTAGGGAATGAAGACATAAAATGGTGCAACAACCTTTTTTTTTTTTTTTTTTCTTTCTTTGTTTATAACTAGGTCCAATTTTCATAAATATTATTTGAGGAATTGTTTTATAAATTTACATTAATTCCCAAGTTAGCCAAATACTACAATAAAAATAAAATTTGGTGAGAATTTCAAATTCCCAACTTTGATTAAATATTAGAAGTAAAATTTCATATCCATTTTATTCCGAGAATTTATCTCTAGAAATATGAGTTTAGTTCTAAGTTTAGATGCTGGAAAACCAAATGCACCATTAGTTTCAGCTTGCGTTACTTTCCAGTCATCCTAATTCTTTTGTCAACACCTATTCTAAATTTTGCTCATTCATTGAACAAGGACTGTTTTCATGCGAGAGAGTAGTGAAGAAAGGCCATTGGTTTGGGACTCTGTTTGTTTTACCATGAAGTTTAAGTGTATGCTGTGTTCAATTGCATTGGTAGCCGGAGAGGGAAGGATGTGGGGAAGTTCTTGTGTTTTTACAGAGCTTATGCTTTTATTGAAAAAGAAATAAACATAGCTTCTCCTATCTAAATAGATAATAAACAAAAATTGTATGCCAGTAGGTGAAACTCACTTTCTGCTGATTTGCTCCTCTTGTTGTGGAACCATCACACTTCTATTCTTTTGAGATTAGCTGTTGGACTTGCTTTAGAAAGAAGATACTATCTAGTCTTTGTTACCATGACAAAGGGATTTAATATGGATGTTCTTCAAAAAATTGAAGTTACATCTAGTACTTAAACATCACACTTCATTCTTTGGTTTAGTTGTCTTGTTCAAATTTAAGATATGAAGTTTCCTTTTTGTTGCAGGTTTTGGGAAGGATACTTTGACTATCTAATGGATCGATCTTCAAACAAGTAAGGAATTTAGATATTGAAAAGTTATATAGTTCATCCATTCAGTTCTATTTTTATTTTCTTATTATATCCTGCTAAATCAGTCTCTGATTCTCTCTCTATCCCTCTCTCCCTCTCTCTCTCTCTCTCTCTCTCTAAAGTTCTGTTGCTTACATTAGACTCATGTTTAAAGGATTTTGTGAACAAGTTACAACTCTCCATTCATTGGATTGTAGGAGGAAAGTTCTTCACTTTTTAGTTAACTGTAGGTGTACCATGTACCATTAATTTGACAACATGAAGCCACCAACTATCATATGAGAAGGGTTAAATATTTTTGTATAGCGACTGGTTCTAGTGGGTAGATCACCAGAGGTACTGGCCAAAACAAAACTTGCTGTTTAGGTTACATAATTCCTCTTCCAAAAGTTCTTGACTCATAAGGTAACCAACGTAAACAGACTCAATATCTAGTTCTTCAGTTTTGTCCTGGATTAAACTTACACTAGTTGCACCTATGGCAGGGTTCCATGTTATTACTGAAAAATGTGGAATACTATTTATTTATTTAATTTGATTGAGAACTAAGGAAAAAAAGATAAGAAGTGAAAATAGTATGTCTTGTCAAAGATCATGGATTTTAGACTTGCATGTGCTTGCAATTACATGATTGAGCCTGTCCCATGACATAGGAATAGGATAAAGAAATAAATTTTCAAAAGCTAGAAAGAGCACTGCTAGAGATTTCAAAAACTCTTCACTGAAACCTAGCTGTGTGCCAAATTTCCTGATGAAAACCAGACATTTCTTTTTAATTTATGTGCCGTTGCAGCATGGCTCATCATTCAACAAGGACAAAAATTCTCATTTGCCTCTTCTAAACACCCTTGCATACAGGATCTCCTTCCTTTTTCTTCGTGTGGCATCTTTTTCATGATCCTTTCTGACCCTTTTTTTTTATGCGTAACTGTTCTCTTTGGTACATGGAATCAAGCTGATACTTCTTCATTGCACCCCTGCCTATTTGCCAACTGAACCAGGCCTTGGGGCAATTTAATGATCCCTTATGTCTTTGAACAAGCTAATCTACTGAACCAGTGATTTGAAAACTTATATAAGTTTTATTAAACTTTTATACTAAGAAATATCAGTGATTTTGAAAGTAATACTTATTAATTGTGTTTCATATATTATTTCAATGTCAGGTCAACCAATTACGCAACTCAGGTGACAACACAGCTAATTTTAGTGGCATCACACATGGTAATATTTGTTTTATTTATTCCTCTTTTCCCCCACCTAATAATCATCCTACTTAATTTCTTGTTTGTTTTCATCCTTCTGACTATTGGCATTCTTGTTTATGTTATTTGAAGGCGGGGTTGGGACTTCATGATAATGATGCTTGGTACATGATTGAAACAATTGCGGAGAAAAACAACATTGGAAACAAGCAGTTTGTAAGTCAAATTTGTTTTCCAGTGTTTGCGATTATGCTTGAAGTTTGATTTGTCTTATTGCCATGGCATTATTACCTATTGGATTCTTATAGGAAACAAAATTATTAATGGCGGTTTTTCCAGATAAGAAAAAAAAGAAAAAGAGCAATAAACAAAAACAATATCTTTCCAGATAACAACAAACAGCAAAAAGATAATACTGCCATTACCTCATAACCCCTTCCTCTACCCACCCTTTTTAACCATATCACTAGAAAGGTTGAGGCTCCTCCTCCAATGATCATATCTCCAAGAAACTCTATTCAGTCAGGAGGCCCAATAGGTTTCAATAGGATAGTCCCCTTCCACAATAAGACTCTCTACTTTAGAAATCCTCAACTAATGTTAATAATTCAGTTCCAATTGCCTCAGCTGGGTTAGATAAAGCCCTTAAGGAAGCTCTGTTATGATTTCTGAACCCCTTCCCCCTAAAACTAGATTCTTACTTGAGCTGAACTTTTTATTGTGTAAGGGTTGAGGCTACACCATTGGAAGCAGGTGTCGACTGGCCAGTAGTAACCTCTCCCCTTTGAAATGACAAGCAAATAACCCCCAGCCATCAAGAGGATACTCATAGAAATGCTTGCAGACTCCTAATAGACACCCTCACTCGCCCTGTTTGGCGTCCATGAAAATTGCACTCTGTTCCTGCTATACTGTCCGTACAGTGGCTAATGTAGCACACGGCCAGAGAACTTTATTCCTTGCTTTCCTGCCAATGAAAGAGCATTAGTCCTTGCCAAATTCATCAAAAAAGACTAATGACATTAAGAGATTCCTTTAGGAGTGACCAAAGGAAACCCCAATAAAAAGAGTCCCTGCCAAAGCTCATAGAAATGAGGAGCTGATTTCCAAGCACCAAACACAAAAGATGTCTATTTGGACTGATGGCGTTATAAATTGGGGGTATCAAAATGGGTGCTTTCTTCGTTTCTGATAAAAAAAAAAAAAATGGTTGCTTTCTAAGATTTTGTTCGTTGTGCCTGGGGAGTATTGGTCTTGTGTATGATATTTTTTTCTCCATATATTTTGTGTTTTTGTCTGTGCTTTTTTTCTGTTTCACCTTAATTACTTGCGCATCTTTTGGGTAGTTTGCCCTTAATGGGCAATGGCTTGTGCCCTTGCTAATTAATGTTAGGTCAATTCAGTAAACATGTGGGAAGTAGGCATCTATAAGATTGTATGGGTTGGTTCAGTAGTGACATCTAAATGCTAGAATGATATTTCTTTGGAATTGTTTTGTTTTTGGTTTTGTAGCTCTTGATTATATGAAATGTTAGACCTATTTCATGTACCAAACAATACCTTTTAAAGAAAATTATTGTACTTGTGCATATTGAATGCAAAATTATGGGCCTGCTGAGTTGATAGTTTATTCTTTGATTTATCCTATAATATTAATTAATTTTATTAGTCAGCCAACCAAGGTAGCCTAGTTGGTTAGGGCAAATGTTGGGAGGTGTGGTCCTAGTAAGAGGCACATAGTCTCGGGTTCAAATCCTACCACTAATGATACTCTGATTTACCCGGTGCTGGTCAGCGCCCCGAGGTTTGGGTCCCTATGGAGAGTTCCAAGGGCTTGGCCATGGAAGGTTCCTCGGTTATTAAAAAAAATAATAATAATTAATTTTAGTAATCAATCTTTCATTGACCCCATATTAGTATTCTCTTTTCTTGTTTAGATATTACAGTCTCAATTATTAGTGTCAATCTCATGTATGTGATGCATATACTGAAGAACAAATTTAGTTTTTTGGTATCTGTCACATTTTAGTTCCATATTTCATTTTTCTATTTTAATTTAGTTTTCCGAAGTTTAGATTATATTGATATTTGTTCATTTGTTTATGAAAATTATTGCTTAAAGTGTTCATCCTTTTGTTTTCAGATAAAACTCAGAGGTTTCTTGTCACATGTCCAACAACTACGCATCAGTTACTGGGGAATCTCTTCCGTGAAGGCCCAATCCATGTCCTCATTTGGATTGCCATCCCCACATTCACATGATTCCACAGATGATGATCAACAACCTGCTGAGGCTTCTGGCGTTGGAAGGAGCTGGGTCCAGAGCATGTTTAGCAGAGATACAACATCAAGAACAAATTCTTTCAGTCGTGTTCGTAGGTGGACTTCTGATAGTGGCACTTTAGGTACATCGTCCGTTGAGGGTAATTATGCATGTGTTTTATGTTCAAATAAACTACCTTTACATCTCTCTCTCTCTTGTTTAGCTGCAAATGAGAATGGAACTCCTCGCAAACAAGATCTATCCTCTTTTGGTCAAAAGAAAATTCAGACCAGTGTTCGCATGCTTAGAGGTCATAGTGGTGCTGTTACTGCATTACATTGTGTAACAAGAAGAGAGGTGTGGGATCTTGTGGGTGATCGTGAAGATGCAGGTTTCTTTATCAGTGGAAGCACAGACTGCTTGGTAAAATTGTGTATTTGATTGGTTATTTGCACCAAAAAATTTCAATGCATGAAAATTAAACATGGTTGTTGGTAGTTTGACTGTGAGTTGTGGTTAGTGGGCCCAGTCATGGGACTCCCACCTGCAGTTGGTACTCAGTCAAATGACTTCCTCTTTCTCAGCCAATTTCATTGTTTACCTCTGTGAAAAAGTAATCATGGTAATGTCTATCACACCTGAATGTGACTAACTACACTAAAATATATCTTGAAAAGATTTTTGAGTAACTTGATGTTTTCAATGATATAATTGGGCTTATTTGTTTTTTTTTTCTTTTTCCTTAGCCTTTTTAAAAGGTCAGCTGCCAAGTGCCAATTTGTTGTGTATATGCTTCAAAACACTTATTCTCATTCTGTCTGGTTGTTCATTTTCAAACTTCCAATGATCAATACATAAATTCTATAAAGCATTAAACTGCAGCACTGGAATAGAAAAGCATGGTGGTTATCATTTTTTTTTCCATAACTGTGCAGGTGAAGATCTGGGATCCTACTCTTCGTGGTTCTGAACTTAGGGCAACTTTGAAAGGACATACAAAGTATTTACTCCACAACCCATATTCTTTAATTTTTGCTGATTCCTTTTTTCCAACTGGTTTTTTTCCTTTCCTTCCTCTTTTTTTTTGGCTACTATGATTTAAGTATTTGTCTTTACATTAAATTACTGATTTTCCTTTCGCTTTTGGATCTCTACATAGGACTGTCCGTGCAATAAGTTCTGATCGTGGGAAAGTGGTATCAGGATCTGATGATCAGTCTGTTATTGTATGGGATAAACAAACATCTCAACTTCTAGAAGAGCTAAAAGGCCATGATGGACAGGTTTGAGTTGCCAAAGCTTCATCCCTTTGATAATGCACAAAGCACTCTAAACAATAAAGGTTTATATTTGGAGAGGGAGAGGGAGGGACATAAAATTTTATTGTCTAGAGAGTGAGATTTTTAGTGATTAGCCCCCTTTATCATTGTTATCTCTTCTTTGATCCATACATGTAGCATCCTTTCTTTTTGGCATGTGCTGAAACATATAAGTAGGAGATGAAACACAAGTCTCACTGTAAAAAACTTCATTCCCAAATTCTTTCACATGACATGCTTACAGATTACCACTAATGCTTTTTTCATGTTCTTTAGTTCAGAAAATGAAATTAAACAGGAAAAAATGTATGTGGTTCTTCTTGTGGAAGGTTTTTTCTTCTTTGTATGTAAATAGAATCATTTTTGGGTCCAATATCTAGATTTAATCTTGGTGAAAGGTTTTATTTTTTAGAGAGTTGAAGAATCAATCCCTGATATCTATCATTGCAGGTCAGCTGTGTGCGTATGCTGTCAGGAGAACGTGTCCTTACTGCTGCCCATGATGGAACTGTGAAGATGTGGGATGTGAGAACTGATACGTGTGTGGCAACTGTTGGTCGTTGCTCGAGTGCAGTTCTTTGCATGGAGTATGATGACTCAACAGGAATCTTGGCTGCTGGTGGTAGAGATGCGTATGTGAATTGAAATTATAATTTTGGACCATGGTCACTGCAATAAATATAAATTGCACTTTTAATTTGTTAGCTCTACTAACCTGGTGACTTCTTGCATTATCAGGGTTGCAAACATTTGGGACATTCGTGCCGGTCGGCAGATGCACAAGCTTTTAGGGCATACAAAATGGATCCGGTGAGCTAAAAGAGCACAGAATTCTTCTTTAAGTTCACTGACATGTTTAGGAGAGTCATGTGTTTAATGTCAATCATGCAGGTCAATAAGAATGGTCGGAGATACTGTTATTACTGGTAGTGATGATTGGACAGCAAGAATGTGGTCTGTTTCACGAGGTACATGTGATGCTGTTCTAGCTTGCCATGCTGGTCCAATTTTATGTGTTGAGTATTTGATGTCAGACAGAGGAATAATAACAGGTTAACACCTTGTCTTTTACATTTTTCTGTAGTCTTTCATCTTTTTTACTTTGGCACTTCAAAGACATTTCTGTTCAGTGGCAGATTTATCCCTGGTGCTAATGTGAGCAATTTTATAAATAGTGTCTGAATAAGGATATCCTTCTTTTCAGGTTCAACTGATGGGCTGCTTCGATTTTGGGAAAATGAAGAGGGTAAGAGTAATAGTGATATTAATAATGATTTATTTATATATTTATTTTTATCAGAAACAAAATATGATATTTTAAAGCACTAGTTTGGTGCAACTGAATTTTATGTTTAAGAAGTGCATTTTAAAAATACTTTTATAAATGGTAAGGATAATTATGACATTGTTTAAATATTTTAATTAAATAAAAATCTACTTCCTGCATCACCTTTGAGGAAAAGCATGGGTCTTCTTGCTTGTTCAAAATGCCGATAAATCATGTTGGGAAGTGTGGGGTTTATCATTGAGAGTTTTGTCCAAATCCTCTTGAAATTTGCTTTTGACCTTTAAACACTGCTTTTAGCATTTGACAAGCTCTCGGAAATGGGGCTTAAGGCTTGTATGTTGAACACCTCTAGTTTAGGGACTGTTGTGTTGGACGGTAGTATACACAAGAGATGTCTTGTATCCTATGACCTTTTGGATAGAGGGGTGTAAACCCATTGAAGAATTTCTGAATTCCTTTTATTGATTTTTTAGGTACACACCATACACATATATATACACAAATGACTGAATAAGAAAATATCAATCTAGCTTGATTCTCTCCTAAAATTAGGAAACTGAATCATCCTAAATGATCTCTCATTTTTTATTTCTAAAATACTTTCCTAAATTAAAACCCTAACTTTGAATGCCAAATTTCAACACTCCCCCTTAACCTGGAGAATATATATCATATAATCCCAGCTTGCAAGTTAAGTCTTCGAAGTTAGGCCTAGGTAAAGCTTTGGTAAGGATGTCTGCGGTTTGGTGCTTGGTAGGAACATAGTTCAATTTAACCCTCTCACTAGTCACCTTCTCTGTGATGAAGTGTCTATCAATCTCAATGTGCTTGATCCTGTCATGATGCACGGGGTTCTTTGCTATGCTTATAGCTGCCTGATTATCACACATCATCAGAATTGGAGATGAACTCGTTTGTCCCAGTTCACTAAGAACCCTTTTTATCCAAATCCCTTCACAGATTCCCTGTGCAAGAGCTCTGTACTCAGCTTCTGCACTACTTCTGGCTACAACTGATTGCTTCTTACTCCTCCAGGTAACAAGATTTCCCCAGACAAAAGAACAATATCCAGAAGTGGACCGCCTGTCAATGATGTTTCCTGCCCAATCCGCATCTGAGTATACTTCAGTGTCACGGTTCTCTGTCTTTCTGAAGAATAGACCTTTCCTTGGTGTCATTTTTAAATATCTAAGAATCTTGTAGACTGCTTCCATGTGTTCCTTAGTGGGGCTGTGCATGGATTGACTTACAACACTCACTGCAAAGCCAATATCTGGCCGAGTGTGTGAGAGATAAATCAAGAGCCCGACGAGCCGCTGATATCTCCCCCTGTCTACCGGTGTACTTTCTTTCTCGATACCAAGTTTCTTCTGACTATCCATAGGAGTATCAATTGGTTTGCATCCAAGCATACCTGTCTCCTTAAGAAGATCGAGTATGTATTTTCTTTGAGAGACTACAATTCCCTTCCTTGATCTAGCCACTTCCATACCAAGGAAATATTTCAAATTTCCAAGGTCTTTAACTTCAAACTCTTCTGACAAAGACTTCTTCAAATTCTGTAATTCCTCCATATCATTCCCAGATAGAATAATATCATCAACATAGACTATCAATATGGCCATTTTCTCGGCGTGAGACTTCTTGACAAATAGAGTATGATCAGCCTGACCTTGTTTGTAGCCCAGCTTCAGGACTGCTTTTGTGAATCTATCAAACCAGGCTCGGGGAGATTGTTTAAGGTCGTACAAGGATTTTTGGAGTTTGCAAACCTGATTCTTTGCCATACTTCCTTCGAAACCAGGTGGTATTTCCATGTAGACTTCCTCTTCTAGGTCACCATTTAGAAACGCATTTTTTATGTCCAGTTGTTGCAAGCACCAATCTTGATTGACAGCCAATGAGAGAAGAATCCTGATAGTGTTCAGTTTTGCAACAGGAGCAAAAGTCTCCTGATAGTCTATCCCATAGGATTGTGTAAACCCTCTAGCTACCAAACGAGCCTTGAATCTCTCGACTGATCCATCTGCTTTGTATTTTATGGTGAAAATCCACTTGCACCCCACGGGCCTCTTCCCAACCGGCAAATCTGTGATAGTCCACGTCCCATTCTTCTCAAGTGCATCAATCTCATTTTGTACTGCCTTCTTCCATTCTGAAATTTTGAATGCCTCTTGTATTGTGTTGGGAACCTGAGTATCATCAAGAGAAGTAGCAAATGCTCTGTAAGATGGTGATAGCCCTTCATATGTAACATAATTCCCAGTTGGATGATCTGTACATCTCCTAACACCCTTCCTCAATGCAATCGGCAGAGTAGAATCATCAATGCTGGGAATTAACACCTCTCCAGCCCTATCCTCACCTATGTTCTCTTCAGGAAGACTTGAATTGGAGTCAATATATTGGCCACATGTTGACTGTAATCCGTGCTCTAATTCCTGTCTTTTCCTCCTCCTGATGTAAACTTGTAAGTTCTCATTAGCAAGTTGTGGGGCTATAGGTTGACTAGGCATGGGAGACTGGATGGTCACAGGAGAAGGAACATTTGTGTGCTGGGCTGGCTGGACTGATGACGGCATGGGTGTGGACAACTCAGTGGGCGCGAATTGGGAAGGATTTGGTGACTCTGAGTGAAAAGAAGGTACACTCTCAAGAAGAGACTCCCAAACTTGATGTTCATTCATGCTCTCCCCCTGAACATGAGATTTGGGATAGAAGAAGACATGTTCAAAGAAAGAGACATCCATGGTGGTGTAAAATCTTTTGTTGGTTGGAGAATAACATTTGTACCCTTTTTGGGTTGGAGAATACCCTAGGAAAATGCACTTATTGGCTCGAGGAGCAAATTTGCTACGATTTTGAGGATACACATGAACGAATGCCGTGCAACCAAATACTTTGAGTGGTAAATCAGAAGAGGCTGCACGGGTGTGAGGAAATTGTTTTAAGAAAAGTTGACGTGGGGATTGAAAGGTAAGCACTCTGGATGGCATACGGTTAATCAAATAAGTAGCTGTGAGAATAGCTTCCCCCAGAAATAGTTTGGAACATTAGAGGAAAACATAAGGCACCGGGCAACCTCCAAGAGATGTCTATTCTTGCGTTCAGCCACCCCATTTTGTTGTGGGGTGTCAACGCAAGAACTTATGTGGATAATGCCGTGATTTTGAAGATAAGTACCGAGACTACTAGTAAAGTATTCCTTTGCATTATCTGACTTGAGGACTTGAATTTTGGAATTGAATTGATTTTGAACCATAAGATTGAAGGTTTGAAAAATGTGCCCGACCTCTGACTTTTCTTTCATAAGGAAAACCCATGTTACCCGTGTATGATCATCAACGAATGTCACAAACCATCGAGTGCCGAAAAGATTTTTTATCCGGGAGGGACCCCACACATCACTATGTATTAGAGAGAAAACAGTCGAAAGTTTGTATGGGATTTGAGGATATACTGTTCGAGTATGCTTTGAAAATTGACAAATTTCACAGTGATAAGATGCTGGATTTTTATTGATAAATAATTTGAGAAACAATTTTGCAAGGTAAACAAAACTAGGATGACCAAGGCGATAGTGTAACATTATAATCTCACTATCTTTATTGACCTTAAAATTTGACACAGAATTGAAAGACTCTAACATACTCTGAGACTGTACGCAACTTGCTTGAGAGACTTGGTTTGAGAATTGGCCATATGAGAGGAGGTAGAGCCCGGAACACAGTTCAGCACTGCCAATCATCTTCCCCGATTTCAAGTCCTGAAAAACACACGAGTTTGGATAAAATTTAGTAACACATTGGAGATCACGGGCCAATTTACTAATGGACAAAAGATTACAATCCAAGTTTGGAACATGGAAGACAGAGTCAAGATATAAGTCTTTAGTAAGTTTTATAGAACCTGTCCCGACAATTTTTGACTTTGAACCATCAGCAATATGGACGGATGAATGACCATTACTTGGCTTGTAATTTTGAAGAATGGCAGCATCTCCTGTCATGTGATCAGAAGCACCTGTGTCCACTATCCACGGCTTTATTCCTCCTCGATTAGCAGTGAAGGCTACACCGGTAGTACTACCACTGCCAACTTGGCTTAATAGTTTCTGTAACATCTCCATCTGCTCTTTGTTGAATGGACTTGGCTCGGGAACAGATGTGCTCTCAGAGTTGGCAGCCACGTGTGCTCTGCCATCTCTGTCAAACCGTGGCTCTGGTTTCCAATCAGCCGGTTTGCCATGAAGCTTCCAGCAAGTCTCCTTATAATGGCCTGGTTTCTTACAATAATCACACCAAGGCCTATCCCGTTTCTGACGATCTCCACTACTACTATTAAATGACCGAGCAGCAAGGGCAGAGACATCCAATGTTGGGGCAGGTTGCTCTTTGGATCCCATCATCACTTTCTTTCTACTTTCTTCACGCCTAACCTCTGACAAAGCCTCCCTGAGACTTGGTAGGGGTTTAATGCCCATGATTCGGCCTCTAACATCATCCAATTCCCTGTTTAGTCCTAGGAAAAACTTGAACAGTCTCTTTTGTTCCACAATTTTCCTGTATGTTGCTGCATCATCAGAACATTTCCATGAGTGAGTCTCGAATAAGTCAAGGTGCTGCCAATACCTTGTGAGTGTGTTGTAATACTGAGTAACTGTCTGCTCTCCTTGGCGGAAGTCATGTAGGGCTGATTCAACCTGAAAAAGTTCTGAAGTATTTTCAGAACTTGAGTAAGTTTCTTTGGTTGCATCCCATATGTCCTTTGCAGTCCCAAATAGCAAGAAATTTTCACCTATGTCATTGTTCATGGAATTGATAAGCCATGACATGATCATGCTGTTTTCAATCTTCCACTTTCCGAAATCTGGTTCTGTAGTTTCTGGCATGGCTGCTTCTCCAGTGAGGTACTCATCCTTTCCTTTACCGCAAATGAACAGCAACACAGATTGTGACCACTGTAAATAGTTATGGCCATTTAATTTGTGTCCTGTGATGAGAATAGGAGAGGAATCACTGCCACCAAGGTTTGGAATTTCAGATCTGCCCACTGATTCTGGTGACGTGACGCTGGATACTTGTGATGATGCCATTCCGTATTTTGTCATGGACCGGAAAGGTAGAAGAACACTTCCCAAGGCACGTGCAGGGATTGGAGTTGAGGAAAAATAGCTGGAGGACGTCGGAAAAACTGATCGGAGGGCCCGCGGAGGCAAAAGAACCCCAAAAGAGGCACATGCAGGGCTTGGATGGCAGAAACAGGTACGAAGGGTGGCTGGTCGGCGTCAGGCGAGCCTGGAGTAGGAAGCGCGTCGCCGAAAAGTGGCTCACGCGCCCTCACGCGTTGGCGCGTGAGATGCAGTCGCCGGCCGGAAAAACGCGCGTGGGAGGCGCGTGGATGGTTTTCTGGCTCCGGTGCTTTGGGAAAAGTTGGAGATCTCCTCCAGGCGCTCCTTGCGGTGTGAAAAAAACCGTCGCCGGAAAAGTTCGCCGGAAAAGTCACCGGCGGTGAATGTTTTCTGACGACGATTGGACCGACCGGAAAGCGTTTTCTCCCTTGGCTTTGAGAACAGGGACTGATGACCGGAATGAGAGATGGCCAGAGAGAGAGATGGTCGGATTGAGAGATGGCCAGAGAGATTTGGCCGGAATGAATGATGGCCTGAATAAGAGGTGGCCAAAAGGGATTAGGGTTTCAGAAAACTGGCTCTGATACCATGAAGAATTTCTGAATTCCTTATATTGATTTTTTAGGTACACACCATACACATATATATACACAAATGACTGAATAAGAAAATATCAATCTAGCTTGATTCTCTCCTAAAATTAGGAAACTGAATCATCCTAAATGATCTCTCCTTTTTTATTCCTAAAATACTTTCCTAAATTAAAACCCTAACTTTGAATGCCAAATTTCAATACCCATGTTTCCCTGTGAGCTGTGCAAGATGATCTTGTGGATTTAACTAAAAATGCCTTTCTTTCCATTTATTTGATTATTGAGGATGCTTTGATCCTTAGGGAACATGTTACAATTTTTTAATATTTCTTGACCAAACAATTAAATATAACTTCCTAAAAAGGTGGCCTCTTCTTCTGTGCTACTGCACATCAAAACCCTCTGTAGGTTAAGGAGTACGGAATTTTCACATTTCTTGTGTTTGTGTTGTCCCAGCTCATCTCTTAAATATACAATTTTTTTAAATTTTAAAAATCCATGTCTGCTGATCACCCTATGGAGGATAGAACTTTACACTTGATTTTCAGGAAGAGGTTTTTGATGGTTTGGATCATTAGGTCATGTAATTTTGATGTCTTTTTCATCCATGATGACTTGGGACTCTTTTAATATGGTTTTTGTGCTTTAATATGGTTTTTGTGCTCGTTTATTGGATTATTGCATACATGACATTTAGTTTGAGCTAGATAAAAACCAGAACCCTCAAATTTTGAAATCCCTCCACCAATATGAACCTAATTAAAAATCTCCCTGATCATCTTGTTAGAGTAGTTTTTATTTTTCTATTATGCTTGATCATTTCAGTGAATGAATGCCACCCATTCTTAATGATCCTTGCAATATAAGGCAGTCTTTTGTTTCCAGGTAATGATTAGGTTTTAGCCTTCAGTAGACGAAGATGGTGTTAACCTCATGGGAAGACATGTTGAGACTCATTTATAGAAATATAGTGTTAAGCGGCTCTAAAGTTGGCTTCTATCAGATCTCAAGTGCAATTATAAATCTTATATTTGCTTTTATGAATGACTAAATAAATGAATGTGTTTTCTTCAATGTTGTTAGGAGTTGGTATGAGTTTTTAGGAATTTTGACTGAATGGAATCAACATATCACATCAATGAGTATTTTCTTTGCTATGCATGCAGGAGGTTTAAGATGTGTGAAGAATGTTACTATTCATAATGCTCCTATCTTATCTGTCAATGCTGGGGAACACTGGTTAGGAATTGGAGCAGCTGATAATTCTATGTCTCTCTTTCATCGGCCTCAAGAAAGACTAGGTGGCTTATCTAGCACAGGATCAAAGATGGCTGGGTGGCAACTATACAGAACACCGCAAAGAACAGTTGCCCTGGTATCGATCTCTTCTTTTTCTGCTTCTACTATTCCTATATTCTCATCACATGGTGCAACTCAATATTAATAACCATATATAATTTTCTCCAAATCTGTTTTCCAATTGTAAATTGCCTTTTTTTCCTCCAACTTCATAAATTTTTGTTACATAGAAGCACACCAAGAATATTATCAAAGAGAAGTGTAAAAAACATTCCTATAAAATATCTTGATGGGCCATTTCTTCCTTCATTATAACTCATCATTTCTCCTCAGTATCAATTCCTTCATTTTTGTCCTTTTTATTTTCTTGTAGCTTTTTGTGGTTGAATTACTCAGGACTTCCCTTTGATACTTCCTCATACACTTGGTGGAGCTCTGAGTCTAAATGATTTTATGTTAAGCTATTAAAGTTTGATCTGAACTGATGAACTTAGGGTGATGGGATTGACCCGCATCAAATTTATTATTAGATCTAATGCATTTAGATGCTTGTTCCCTTCCAATCCCCCGCCTGCACTCCCCTTCTCTCCCACCATTTTTTTTTTCTTTTATCCGTTTGTAGTATAGGTTAATGTAGTTCAGTAAGACCCCGGTCTCTCAACTTTGTGGCTTTGTTTTCTGGTTTACACCACTTGTTTTATTACACATTGGCTTTAAGCTTGGTGGTAATAAAAGTAGAGAAGTATATGTATTTTTGTCTACTACTGATTTCAGCGGATTGACACAGACCTTTTATATGATGTGTCCAGGTAAGATGCGTGGCTTCAGATCTTGAAAGAAAAAGGATATGCAGTGGTGGTCGTAATGGACTTCTTAGGCTATGGGAAGCGACCATCAACATCTAAGTCTTGTGTTGTGCTGTATTTATGTTTGTTTGAAGTGGTTGGCGAAACTTTGTGGTGGGGTGCAATTTGTACCAATTATTGTAATTTTGTGGAGTAATTATAGGATGATGAAAAATCACAAAATCAACCAAAAATTTTGCACTTTCGATGTAGTTATATAATTATTTTTGTTTAAATGGTTGTAACACCTTATTTTTAACACATTTTTGGGACAAATTTGGATGTTAATGGAAAATGTTAAGATATAAGATCGGCTTGGGTTGCCAAGGATGTCACTCGTATTTTGCTTGTGCTTAATGTTTTTTGATTCTACTATAAATCTTATAAGAATTTGTTCTTTTATAAGTGGATTTATGACATTAGTTCATCATGGTTTTGGGTAAGAATATTTTTTTGACTCTATACCATCGATTCCACTATTATTAGTGAGCAATAGTAGAAAAATTCTTTCATATTGATAGAAATACAGAACATAATTCATGTGGATATAAAAAGTCTTTATTTTTTTTTATTATGCTAGAAATCTTATAAGAATTCAGTTTGTTATAAGTGAATTTATGGGATTGGTTCATCAATGATCTTAGGTCAGAATTATTTTTTTTACTCTGCATCATTGGTTCCACTATTATAAATGAGTAATAATGAGAAAATTCTTCTATAAAAATGACCCTCCATCAACGATTCCATGAGAAAAGTTCCTTCATAGAGTTAGAGACATAATTCACATGGATATAAGAAGTTTCACTTGGGCTGCTAACATGATTCACATGGATCGCATGGGCTGCTCTCTCTCTCTCTCTCAAACATTGTCAGTCTCTCTCTCAAACATTTATCAGCCGTGGAACAATTGTGACATGATTCACATGGATATAGTACTGTGAAAATAACATTTGTGGCCAAGCCATCATATACAAGGCTTTGTCCCCATCGATCATACACCAGGAGAGAATCATGTGGTGGTGGTGGAGTTAGTGACGTGGAACAATTCCACCCATCATTTAAAAATTAATTTTTAAAAATCTTGTTTAAAATAAATTCTTTTTAAATTTTAAAATAAATTTATAATTGAATTTGAATAAAAATTATTTTATAAAAGATTTTGTTTTGTTTGATGTATTGGATAATCCTGTACTTTCGTTATATACATATTTTCATTTCCTCATAATAATTATTTTATTAATTTAAGAGTAAGATAATTATAATTTTTTAAAAGATTATATGATAATCTTATAATTTGATGAAATTTTAAAATTACCCTCCAACTTTCTTTTTTTCATAACTTGCTTGTCAAAAGTTAAAACTCATCATGACTATCCTTTTAAAAAAAATTTACACGTGGTAATTAATTATGTCACATGATTTTTTTTTTCTCATATACTTGTTAAGTTATTTAAACTTGACATGTGATCCACATTATTTTTAATTTTTTTTTCCTCTTTCATTGATTTAGATTTTGACTTTTTAAAAAATACCTATATATTGTGTGGTGGAAGAGCTTCATTATTCTGTGCCTGTTATTTAAGGATGAGATTGTACACTTCCTTGTTTATTATAGGTGGGTATCATCGCCATTACCAATATTACAACAAAAAATGGTAAATGTTAGGTGGGTGTTCACTATCAACATTAAAGATTAGCGATAATAGTTGATCGATTATTTGTTAAAAATTTGTATACATAAATTTTATAAAAGTCCTACAACATAAGTAAAATAATAGGAAAAATAACGAAAATAAAATATTTTTATTAAAATTGATAAATTATGGGATGCTATTTTTGTGATAATATTTTTATTTTTTATTTTTTTTTATCTTGATCATAAATTTGAAAGATGATGATAAAACTATTTTTTTATCATAAACATTGTCAGTCTCTCTCTCTCTATTTGAGTCCACGTGTTCACCAATCTTATAATGCAAACTTTATCAGCCGTGATATTGATTGGAGGAAAGTGGAGACTTGGGTAACTGACATGATTCACATGAAAATAGTACTGTGAAAATAACATTTGTAGCCAAGCCATCATATATCAGAACGAGGGCTTTGTCCCCATCGATCATACACAAGGAGAGAATCATGTGGTGGTGGTGGAGTTAGTGACGTGGAACAATTCAACCCATCATTTAAAAATTATTATTTTTTAAAATCTTGTTTAAAATCAATTCTTTTTAAATTTTAAAATAAATTTATAATTGAATTTGAATAAAAATTATTTCATAAAAGATTTTGTTTTGTTCGATGTATTGGATAATCCTGTACTTTCGTTATATACATATTTTCATTTCCTCATAATAATTATTTTATTAATTTAAGAGTAAGATAATTATAATTTTTTAAAAGATTATATGATAATCTTATAATTTGATGAAATTTTAAAATTACCCTCCAACTTTCTTTTTTTCATAACTTGCTTGTCAAAAGTTAAAACTCATCATGACTATCCTTTTTAAAAAAATTGACACGTGGTAATTAATTATGTCACATGATTTTTTTTTTCTCATATACTTGTTAAGTTATTTAAACTTGACATGTGATCCACATTATTTTTAATTTTTTTTTCCTCTTTCATTGATTTAGATTTTGACTTTTCAAAAAATACCTATATATTGTGTGGTTGAAGAGCTTCATTCTTCTGTGCTGGTTATTTAAGGATGAGATTGTACACTTCCTCGTTTATTATAGGTGGGTATCATCGCCATTACCAATATTACAACAAAAAATGGTGAATGTTAGGTGGGTGCTCACTGTCAACATTAAAGATTAGCGACAATCGTTGATTGATTACTTGTTAGAAATTTGTATGCATAAATTTTATAAAAGTCCTACAATATAAGTAAAATAATAGGAAAAATAACAAAAATAAAATATTTTTATTAAAATTGATAAATTATGGGATGCAATCTTTGTGATAATATTTTTATTTTTTATTTTTTTTATCTTGATCATAATTTGGAAGATGATGATAAAACTATTTTTTTATCATAAAGATTGATGATAACAGTTGATTAACTACTTTGCCAGAAATTTGTATGCACAAATTTTACGAAAATCTTGCAACATAAGTAAAATAGTAGAAAAAATAATACGAACAAAATATTTGTATTAAAATTGATAAATTATGGGGTACAATTCTTATGATATTATTCTTTATAAAATAATATATTTCTCTTTTTTTTTTCACATTAATTACAGTTTAAAAGACAATGATAAAGTTATAATTTTGATTTTTAAGATCAATTGAGGGTTACAAACAACTTGTTCTTGAATGAACTTGTTGAATGGGTAATGATTGCTTGTGCAACACTTTTATCATTTCTTGGACTTTACATGAAAAACAAGGCTTTACTAAATAAAAAAAAATAACATATTAATTTTTCTTTGTTTTACCGTACTTAATAAAAATAAAATATTAAAAAAAATCAATAATTTAATACTTAAAAGTAATATACACTAGTTACATTTCCCATGTGTTTAAGATGATAAATATGATAATTGACTTTAAATGTCTTCTTTAATGTGGCCCATATTTGTACGTTATGTTCCCATTTTCTGTCTTAACAGAAGCAGAGAATCGCGATATCCACCCTACAATAATGTGTGGCAATATAATATCTATATATATGGCTGGCCTTCTATCATCACTTCTCATATCTCAAACTTTACTTTCCCATTACCAGTATCAATGGCTCTTTTCACCGTTGCTATTCTCCTAGTCATCCTTGGAGCCATGTGGGTCACTTTATCACACCTAAAACTCCCAGCAGGCTACCGGAAACTGCCACCGGGGCCTTGGGGTTTACCAATTATTGGTAGCCTCCACATGTTGGGGAGCCTGCCTCACCGAAACCTTAGCCGCTTGGCCAAGAAGTATGGGCCCATCATGTTTATGCGACTGGGGTGTGTTCCAACTATCGTAGTGTCGTCGCCTGAAGCCGCCAAGCTAGTCATGAAAACCCATGATGCTGTGTTTGCTAGCCGTCCAAAACTCCAGGCCTATGAATACCTGAGCTACGGGGCTAAGGGCGTTGCATTTACGGAGTATGGTCCGTACTGGCGGCATGTGAGAAAATTGTGTGCATTGCATCTTTTTAGCAGTGCAAAAATCAATTCCTTTGCCTCAGTGAGGAAGGCGGAGGTGGGGTTGTTAGTGAAGTCAGTTAAGGAAATGGCGAGTGCTGGAGAGGTGGTGGATATCAGCGCAAAGGTTGCTGGGGTCGTCGAAGATATGGCGTATCGAATGGTTTTTGGACATAACAAGGACCGGATTTTTGACTTGAAAACACTAATTCGAGAGGCCACTAGATTGGCAGGAACTTTTAATCTTGCAGACTATGTGCCATTCCTTGGCCCTCTTGACCTTCAGGTACATTGATGCTATTTTCTTATAGCTTATTATATGTCATCCATGCCTATTAAAATGCCTCTACATCTATTTATTTATTTAAGAAGTCAGGTAACATAAATAAAAGGTCATTCCTTTTTATGTCATAAGATATATTAAATATGAGATATCAAAGGTTAGATTTCAATATAGATAGATAGATTTAATAGATGATGATAACGAGAGTTTGTTTGGTAGTAATTTTAGAAAGAGTTTTTAGTTTAAGAAGTGTTTTTTAAAAAATAAAAATTAGATGTATGGTAAAATTTAGAAAATACTTTTAAAAATCTAAAAATTATTTATAATGTTGGAAATTCATTTATGGTGTTTTATATAGAAACATTTATTCTAGAAAATGTTTCTAACATTTTTAATATTTGAATGATAAAATTTTTCAGGTATTAAAAATATTAAAAGTACTTTCTAGAATCCCTATCAAATAGATTATTAGTATATGATTTTTTTCATAATACTTCTAATAAAACACTTTCATTAAAAATATTTTTTAAAGAATACTGAGAAACATATTTTTAAAATATGTTTATTAATAATTTTATGAAGTATTTCTAATGTTTTTAATACTAGAAAAATAAAAAATTTTAAGTGTTAAAAATACTAAAAACACTTTATAAAATCAATAATTATAATCAAATAATACGTTAGTTTAACTAAATTCTCTTTAAAAATAGGTAATATATTTGCTTTATCATGAGTGAGGGAAATAACTCCTCGCATAAAAGAAGTCAAGAAGCCAAATAGAGAAAGAGTTCCATATTCCAGTTTATTTTCGATATTTCTAGCCTTGAATCTATGTTTCCCTGGATGGCTCTTATGGGTAGTGAAGCCTCCATTCGTAGACAACGAGTGAAGCTTGAACAAAAACGTTTTTAATTTTTTTGTATTACTCATTTTTCAAAATAAAAAAAAATATAATTTGTTAAATTCAAAAAGAAAAAAAAAACTAATATATTTATTATTTAATATATACAAAATATTTTTATATATTTAATAAAATAATATAATATTTTGCATTTATAAATTTTAAATATATTAATAATAAATATTATTAATGAAATAAATAATTAAAAGTTACTAAATTATAAACACATTAATTCTTTAATAATTTTCAAATAATACTAATTTTCTTCCTGAGTATTAGCTTGCTTTTTCATTTTTCTTTTTGTTTGCTTTTGAATGCTTCATGGAATTTCTATAAATTTATCCTAATAAATGTTTTGTATAAGAGAATATGCAATATATATTAGCGTGTTAGCTAGCTTCTAAGAAAACATTTATCAAGCAATTGATTTGAATCTAACTTTTACTTTCAATAATTGAAATGATCCAATAAACTCATCATTTGTAAGCATTTTTCATTTTCAGGGATTGACTCAACTCCTTCGCACAAATAATGAGGCTATAGATGAAGTCTTGGACAAGATCATTGACAAGCATATACAAGATGTTAGCAAAGATGAAGTAAATCATATGAATTTCATTGATGTCGTGCTATCACTAATGAATAAATCAAACAATTTTGAGGATGATCCGTTATATGCTATTGATCGAAAGAATGCCAAAGCAATCATCTTGGATATACTTGTGGGTGGAATTGATTCTTCAATTACTTCAATTGAGTGGGTTATCTCCGAACTACTAAGGCATCCAAGGGTGATGAGACGACTTCAAGAAGAGTTAAAGAATGTAGTTGGCATGTGTCGAATGGTGGAAGAATCTGACTTGGAAAATTTGGGCTACTTGAATATGGTGGTGAAAGAAACCTTAAGGCTGCATCCTATTGGACCATTTCTAGTTCCACGTGAGTCTATAGAAGATATTGTAATTAATGGACATTACATACCTAAGAAGTCAAGAATTCTGATAAATACGTGGACAATTGGAAGAGACCCTAATGTTTGGTCTAACAATGTTGAAGAATTCTTTCCTGAGAGGTTCGTTGAAAACAATATTGACCTTCAAGGACATGATTTTGAACTTACTCCATTTGGATCAGGTCGTCGAGGGTGCCCTGGAATTCAATTGGGTCTAATAACTGTTCAACTCGTAGTATCTCAATTGGTGCATTGTTTTAATTGGAAGTTACCAAATGACACACCACCAAGTGAATTGAACATGAAAGAGAAATTTGGTTTGACAATGCCGAGGGTTGATCACCTGTTAGCCACGCCAACTTATCGATTACCTACTTAAAATTCCTACCTTTATATTGTATTTTGTACAAGGGGCTTTGTAATGGGATGGTGTTCAAAATGTTAGCACGTGCATGTATGACATATTTCATAAAGAGTTTGAAGTACTAGTTTTAATAACTGGCAGTGCAAAATTACTTAAGACTTATTTCTTCTATTAAAATATTTTTGGGCATTTAGGCTTTCTCTATTTTTTTTTTGGAGTCTTCTTTTCCTTGCAAAAGAAAGGAACAAGATTTATACAAATGGTTTGCGGGCTCAAGCCTCGAGCAGCCACAAAAGGAGGCCTGTGCGCATCAACCTAACATATTTATTAAATCAGTTAAATAGTATGTTGTAATAAATGAGTCATGTTACATATATTTTGTCATGATTATTAAATGACTAATGTTCATGTTAATATTTCTTATGTCAGTACAATATCAACCCCATGGACAAAATCCATTGTCACCCCACACATGAGTCCAAGGAGCAAACAAAACATCCAAATCATACGTTCGAGACCCACTTGAGGCTTATTTATTTATTTATTTAAAAAAATATTTTTTTTTACTAAAACTAAAAATAATGATAGTATGAAAAGAAATAATAAATTGAAAATGACATGATATAATTTTCAAATAAATTTAAGGAAAATTTATATCTCTAAACCAAAAGTAACGGTAGAAGAAAACGATAATAAATTCTCTCATTAATTTAAACAATTAAAAAAAAGTTAAAAAAATTAAATATAGTCAATTCATTACTGTTTGAAACAAATAAAAAAACAAAAACACTCCCAAATTAGCATTACCCTTTAACCGTCGAACTTCAAGGCTATTTCAAAAAAAGAGGTAGTAGTACTGATGACCCAATTTAACTAAAATATCTAATGTCACGAGTTTGTTTTAAAGTTGGAAGTTTTTGAAGAGTTTTTATAGTTAAATGACTCACTTATTCCTATCCTAAAGTTCTTGCAGCTTTTTTTGGATCACCTTATAACAGCTCAAATATAGCACATACTATTGGAAACTAGCACTCGATCGGTAGGGTTACTAATTATTGATAGCCTTTAAAGACTATTTAGTAAAATTTAATACTTATTATTTAATAACTTTAATACTCGATTTTAAATTAAATTCTTCTAAAGTGGTTGATTTAAAATTTATTATTTAATTTTTACTTTAAGCATTTAGATTGTTTGATAAAACTAACTTAAATTTTATTTTAAATTATTAAATTGATATACTTATTTTCATAAATTATAATTAAGACAAAGGAATAGTGGAGGTCATGAAGTAGTAAAGGAGAATTAAAACAAGTAAAGATAAAATAAATAAAATGAAGATGTTAACTTAAAAACAAGTTAATTATTTTTTACTTAAAAAAATAACTTTGAGTTACATCATTAAGTTAGTTTATCAAACATACTTAATGTATATAATGATTTAAATTAAGTTATTAAATCACTTTTAAGTTATTAAATTGATTTATCAGACACCCACTAAATATTATGATTATACTTAAAAAATTAAATAAAATTATAAAGGGACGTAAAATTTAAATTTAAATTTATCGTATACACATATTGTAATTCAAAATTGAATAATTAAATTAATTTAGGTTTTAGAAATTAATTTATTAAATATAATAATACTTAAAATAGATGCAACAACTTTTCAATCATTAAGCCATTTTTAGACAAATATTTCAATTGAAATACATAAATGTATAATTAAATCATCTACGTAAGAGACTATTTTCTATTTAATACCATATAAATTATCATAAAAAAAAAAATGTTTCAATCATGACTTAGATCAAAATATTTGTCATATAATTGAAAATACTTTTACAATTATTAATTTTTGTAAATATTTTATAAAAAATTCATAAAACTACATATATATATATATATATAAAAATAAAATTCCTGATATAAAATGATCAACCCGTTTTCTACTTTGTCTGTAGATCTGCCCACCTTTTTCCTTATCATCGTCCGTTTGTAGTGGTACATGCAACCTGGTCACGAAAGAATAGGGTGGATCCCATTGCCGGCTAGGCATCCTCCAATAAATCAAATATGTAGATGATACGATTGAGACGCTTCAGGCAATGCTGGCCATGAGTAGCCATTTGTACATGTCCAAAAAACCAAAAAAAAACAAAAAAAAACAAAAGCAAAACATGATTCACGTTTGCAGTAGGATCCAAGAGTTGATATGTTTGAGATTTGATGTTAGTACGTAGAGATAAATGTTGGATTAAGAAGTAAGATTAAGATTCTATATGTTTTGAATTTGATGTTGGCCTAGAAACTATGTTCAAAGTTATTACGGCCGCATAAAGATGATCTAGCTTTATCCTAGAACCAACTAAAACTGTGCAAAAATCAAGTGGCTTGAAAAACCATTGAATCATTTTGATTTATGATTTCCATTTGATCTTGATTTAAATTTAAATTTATCTTATGCACATATTGTAATTCAAAATTGAATAATTAAATTAATTTAGGTTTTAGAAATCAATTAATTTATTAAATATAATAATTTTTAAAATAGATGCAACAACTTTTCAATCATTAAGCCATCTTTTAGACAAATATTTCAACTTAAATACATAAATGTATAATTAAATCATCTACGTAAGAGAATGGATCTCCTTGCAAACAAGATCTATCCTCTTTTGGTCAAAAGAAAATTCAGACCAGTGTTCGCATGCTTAGAGGTCATAGTGGTGCTGTTACTGCATTACATTGTGTAACAAGAAGAGAGGTGTGGGATCTTGTGGGTGATCGTGAAGATGCAAGTTTCTTTATCAGTGGAAGCACTGACTGCTTGGTAAAATTGTGTATTTGATTGGTTATTTGCACCAAAAAATTTCAATGCATGAAAATTAAACATGGTTGTTGGTAGTTTGACTGTGAGTTGTGGTTAGTGGGTCCAGTCATGGGACTCCCACCTGCAGTTGGTACTCAGTCAAATGACTTCCTCTTTCTCAGCCAATTTCATTGTTTACCTCTGTGAAAAAGTAATCATGGTAATGTCTATCACACCTGAATGTGACTAACTACACTAAAATATATCTTGGAAAAGATTTTTGAGTAACTTGATGTTTTCAATGATATAATTGGGCTTATTTGTTTTTTTTTTTCTTTTTCCTTAGCCTTTTTAAAAGGTCAGCTGCCAAGTGCCAATTTGTTGTGTATATGCTTCAAAACACTTATTCTCATTCTGTCTGGTTGTTCATTTTCAAACTTCCAATGATCAATACATAAATTCTATAAAGCATTAAACTGCAGCACTGGAATAGAAAAGCATGGTGGTTATCATTTTTTTTTCCATAACTGTGCAGGTGAAGATCTGGGATCCTACTCTTCGTGGTTCTGAACTTAGGGCAACTTTGAAAGGACATACAAAGTATTTACTCCACAACCCATATTCTTTAATTTTTGCTGATTCCTTTTTTCCAACTGGTTTTTGTTCCTTTCCTTCCTCTTTTTTTTTTGGCTACTATGATTTAAGTATTTGTCTTTACATTAAATTACTGATTTTCCTTTCGCTTTTGGATCTCTACATAGGACTGTCCGTGCAATAAGTTCTGATCGTGGGAAAGTGGTATCAGGATCTGATGATCAGTCTGTTATTGTATGGGATAAACAAACATCTCAACTTCTAGAAGAGCTAAAAGGTCATGATGGACAGGTTTGAGTTGCCAAAGCTTCATCCCTTTGATAATGCACAAAGCACTCTAAACAATAAAGGTTTATATTTGGAGAAAGAGAGGGAGGGACATAAAATTTTATTGTCTAGAGAGTGAGATTTTTAGTGATTAGCCCCCTTTATCATTGTTATCTCTTCTTTGATCCATACATGTAGCATCCTTTCTTTTTGGCATGTGCTGAAAC
Organism: Vitis riparia; assembly: GCF_004353265.1. Taxonomy (NCBI): domain Eukaryota; kingdom Viridiplantae; phylum Streptophyta; class Magnoliopsida; order Vitales; family Vitaceae; genus Vitis; species Vitis riparia. The sequence goes on from NC_048447.1 coordinate 16,241,329, forward strand.
ATATAAGTAGGAGATGAAACACAAGTCTCACTGTAAAAAACTTCATCCCCAAATTCTTTCACATGACATGCTTACAGATTACCACTAATGCTTTTTTCATGTTCTTTAGTTCAGAAAATGAAATTAAACAGGAAAAAATGTATGTGGTTCTTCTTGTGGAAGGTTTTTTCTTCTTTGTATGTAAATAGAATCATTTTTGGGTCCAATATCTAGATTTAATCTTGGTGAAAGGTTTTATTTTTAGAGAGTTGAAGAATCAATCCCTGATATCTATCATTGCAGGTCAGCTGTGTGCGTATGCTGTCAGGAGAACGTGTCCTTACTGCTGCCCATGATGGAACTGTGAAGATGTGGGATGTGAGAACTGATACGTGTGTGGCAACTGTTGGTCGTTGCTCGAGTGCAGTTCTTTGCATGGAGTATGATGACTCAACAGGAATCTTGGCTGCTGGTGGTAGAGATGCGTATGTGAATTGAAATTATAATTTTGGACCATGGTCACTGCAATAAATATAAATTGCACTTTTAATTTGTTAGCTCTACTAACCTGGTGACTTCTTGCATTATCAGGGTTGCAAACATTTGGGACATTCGTGCCGGTCAGCAGATGCACAAGCTTTTAGGGCATACTATAAAAGAAAGGGAAAAGAATATCTTCCTTTTTGAATGAATATATTGAGTCACGTAGCTTTATACAAGAGATTTCCTACAATCACGCTAATCTATTATTGGTAGTCTAAGTATAAAAGGCAATTAATCAAATATACAACTAATACAATATATTTGTTAATGAATGGTTGGATATTTTGTCAATGAAAATCCAGATGTCATTGACCTTCTCAACACTCTCCCTCAAGTTGGAGAGTGAATGTCAAGAACTTTCAACTTGCGCATCATAATTGAGAAAGCTTCCTTTCCCAATGGCTTGGTGAATACATTTGCAAGTTGATTTGTTGAAGCAACATGTTTGGTTACAATTGAACCATCTTGTATTTTGTCATGAATAAAATGACAATCCATCTCTATATGTCTGGTTCTTTCATGGAAAATAGGATTGACTACTATATGTAATGCGATTGTGTTATCACAATACAACAATGCTGGCTTCGGATGCAATATTCTCAAATATGTCAATAACAAGCACAACCAGGATAATTCACAACATGCACCTGTCATGGCTCTATATTCGGCTTCTGTTGAGGAGAGAGATACGATTTTCTGCTTCTTTGTCCGCTAGGAAATAAGAGAATATCCTAGAAAAACACAATAACCTATAGTGGATCTACGAGATACTGGACAACCAGCCCAATCCAAATTAGAAAAAGTTCACAAAGATAAATCATTATGAGAAGAGAAAAATAGACCTTGTCTTGAACTACTTTGCAAATAATGCAACACACGTAAGATAGCTTCCATGCGTGGTTTGCGTGGTACATGCATGAATCTACTTAACATATGAACTGAATAGGTGATATCTGGCTGGGTAATAGTCAAATAAATTAAGCATCCAACAAGGTTTCTATACTGAGATGGATCTTTAAGCAATTCACTTGAATATGAGAGCTTTATGTTTTGTTCCATGGGAAAGCTCACAGGTTTAGCACCAAAAAATCCACAATTTTTTAAAATTTCCAAAACATATTTTTGTTGTGAGATGGAAATACCTTTCTTTGACCGAGAAACTTCAATACTTCAAATCACCCAAATCTTTAATCCGAAAATGACTATGAACAAATTGCTTGAGAGCTAATATCACATTGACATTATTACTCGTAATAAGAATGTCATCAACATATATTAACAAAGCTGTAAAAGATTTGTCTTTCCGACATGTGAATAACGAGTAATATGCTTTGGATTGAGTGACTCTAGCAACTTGGATAACTATAGAGAACTTGGCAAACTGTTGTCCAGAAGCCAGCTTTAAACCATACAATGACTTATGAAGGTGACACACTTGATTCTCCCCTTATCGCTGAAGACCAGGAGGTGGAATCATATAAATTTCTTCATGGGGATTACCATGAAGAAATGCATTGTTGACATCAAGTTGGTGAAGAGACCAATTTTGGGTAGCTGCTAAAGCCAATAAACAACGAATAGTAATCATTTATGCAGTGGGAGAAAAAGTATCATTATTATCTAAACCTTCCAATTGTGTGTAACCTTTTGCAACCAAACAAGCTTTGAAACGCTCAATAGTGCCATCTGAGTGCCGTTTGATTTTATAAACCTAGCGACAACCAATAGGCTTCTTACTAGGAGGAAGAAAAGTGAGGGACCAAGTGTGGTTCGTGTTTAAAGTGGCCAATTCAAATTGCATTACTTCTTGCCAATGGGGATGAGAAGCCGCTTTGGTATAAGATGTAGGCTCAATATCTTGACTAACAATAGCAATAAAGGAGCGATGTTGTGGTGAGTAACAATGATAAAAGACAAAATGGCAAATGGGATATCACATACCTTTTTGTGGACTTGATGACAAAGGCGAAAAATGGTTGGGAGACGTCACTTAGTTGCAGACATAATCACATAAAGCCGTGGGAGGGTGATGAGGTTGTTGAGAACGACGTAAAATGGGTTTGTGAGGAGGACTAGTAGGTGATGGCGGAGACAAAATTGGAGTCGGTGTTGTGGGTTGTTGGACAAGGAGAAACTGGTTTTGGTGGTGAGGAATTGGATATAGAAAGAGGAACCACAAGGCCTGAATTTGAGGAAATGGATGAAATGGACTCATAGGGAAAAATCGTTTCATGAAAAACAACATCAAGACTAGTGAACATTTTATGGATGGCAAGGTCATAGAGGTTGTAAGCTTTTTGACCAGTTGGATAGCCAAGAAAAATTCAACGTTTGGATCAAGGAGCGAATTTATGGGGATGCACATCAGTAGCCTATGCTAGGCACCCAAAAACTTGAAGGTGGGAATAAGAAGGAAGTTTTCCATAGAGTCGCTCAAAAGGAGTTTGACGAGAAAGGAGTGGTGTGGGCAAACAATTAATGATATGAACAATAGTAGAAACACATTCTGCCTAAAAATGTAAAGGAAGGTGGGCTTGAAAACGAAGAAAAACTCAAGTTGTCTCAAGAATATGGCAATGCTTGCGCTCTACAACCCCATTTTGTTGAGGGGTATAAACACAAGAATGTTGATAAGTGGTCCCTTTTTGTTTAAAAAATTCCTGCATAGAGAAAAATTCTCCATCATTATCAACTCGAATGTTGGCTATAGAAACATGGAATTGTGTTTGGACAAATGAAAAAAAAATTGACAAGTAAATGTTGTGTTTCACTTTTGTGATGCATAAAAAATACCCATGTGAATATAGAACAATCATCCACAATAGTCAAATAATAATTTGCACCCAAAAGAGAGGCAATTTTATGGGGGACCCAAATGTCACAATGAATTAATTCAAAAGGTCTAACAGACGAAATTGAAATAACAGAAAATAGAAGTCGACTTTGTTTTGCAAGGACACAAACATCACAAGCATTATTAGACTGGAAATGGAAACTTAACAAATATTTTTCCATAAAATGTAATCTAGAGGAAGACAAATGCCCTAATCGGCGATGCCACAAAGCGATGGAGGAGGTGACCTGAGGACTGGGTGAACAATAAGAAGTAGCTGCTGTGGATGGAGTTTGAGGTTTTGGATTCCTTGATGCCAATGCAACTAAGTAATAAATTCCGTCTCGTTGTTCACCCAAACCAATGGTTGTCCTCGTCATCAAGTCTTGTAAAATACACCAATGATGGAAGAAGATTATTGAACAATTGAGACCTCTAGTAACGTGACTCACAAACATTAAATCCACCTTGAAAGATGGCATACCAAGCACATTTTTTAAAGTAATATTGGAATTCAAAGGTAGATTTCCAATGGATGTTATCGGAGCCTGTTCTCCACTTGGCATAGCAACTAGTGGCAAACGGGTGTTCTTACTACTGTTGACAAGCAAAGTTAGAGATGAGGTAATGTGGTCTGTTGCACCACTATTGATAATTAATTAATGGATGCGCAACCATTGTTGATAATTAATTGATGAAGGCGCAACAATATTTGTAACAAACCTGAAGAAGTACCAACAACATCAGCTTTAGAATTGGTAGATTGTGTTGTTTCTTTACCTTGCATGATGGATAAGATTTGTTGAATTTGCAAATCAAAGAGCCCATTTGTCACCAATGACATTTCTTACATCCTTGAACCCTTATTGACATTGTTCACTGAAGGCTGATGGCTATTGTTGGGCTTAAAATGAGTGCTTATTTGATTGGACTTGTTTGATGCATGTTTAGGGTGTCTTAGCGGGTACCCATTCAACTTCCAGCATGTTTCTCGCACATGATGGTCACAGTCACAATAAGAGCAATGCAAAGGTTTTTGATTAGACAAGTTGGAATGAGCAAAAGAACCTTATCCATGTTGAACAACCATGATTGAGTCTCTGTTGTCTCACATGTAGCCCTTAGGCTTCGCTGCTTCTCTTCTTGTACAATGGAAGAGTAAGCCTTGGCAACATCAGGTAATGGATTCATCAATAGAATCTGTTCTCGGATTGCACTGTAGGACTCATTAGGTCCTATGAGAAATTACATCAATTTGCATCTCTTATGATCCACCCCACAAGAGCAAATGGTGTCATTATAGGATCCTAGTTCATCCCATAATTTTTTTAGCCTTGTGTAATAAGCCCCAACAGTCATTTGATCTTGAGCAAGACAAGCAATGTCTCTCTCAATCTAAAAAATATAAGGGACTTTGCTTTGAGAAAAACGATCTCGAAGGTCTTCCCATACCTCCTGAGCGGTGGTTGAAAAAATGACATTGTCTGCAAGATCCTGTGTGAGTGAATTAAGAATCCAAGAGAGGACCATATCATTGTATTTTTTCCACGAAGCATAGTCATCTGGTTTGGTTGTGGCAGACGACATAGTGGTGGTCTCGTCTAGGAAACCTAACTTGGATTTGGCATTCAAAGAAATCATCATGGCTCTACACCATGTCGAATAATTATCCCCATTGAGAGGCTTGGAAACAAGCATCATTCCTGGATGATCGGAATGGTGAAGAAAATATGGATTGATAGTATCAAGCTTGCCTTTATTCGAATGTTGCTCATTTGCCATGATAATAAGAAACAACGATAAAAAAAAAAAAAGCAAAAAGAAAAAAACAGAGAGCTAGGGTCTCATTCCCAGCTCCGATACCATGTAAAAGAAGGGGAAAAAAATATCTTCCTTTTTGAATGAATATATTGAATTATGAGACGAAGCTTTATACAAGAGATTTCCTACAATCACACTAATCTATTCTTGGTAATCTAAGTATAAAAGACATAATCAAATATGCAACTAATACAATATATTTGTTAATGAATGGCTGAATATTTTGTCAATGAAAAGCCAGATGTCATTGACCTTCTCAACACATACAAAATGGATCCGGTGAGCTAAAAGAGCACATAATTCTTCTTTAAGTTCATTAACATGTTTAGGAGAGTCGTGTGTTTAATGTCAATCATGTAGGTCAATAAGAATGGTCAGATATACTGTTATTACTGGTAGTGATGATTAGATAGCAAGAATGTGTTCTGTTTCACGAGGTACATGTGATGATGTTCTAGCTTGCCATGTTGGTCCAATTTTATGTGTTGAGTATTTGATGTCAGACAGAGGAATAATAACAGGTTAACACCTTGTCTTTTACATTTTTCTGTAGTCTTTCATCTTTTTTACTTTGGCACTTCAAAGACATTTCTGTTCAGTGGCAGATTTATCCCTGGTGCTAATGTGAGCAATTTTATAAATAGTGTCTGAATAAGGATATCCTTCTTTTCAAGTTCAACTGATGGGCTGCTTCGATTTTAGGAAAATGAAGAGGGGTGTAAACCCATGTTTGCCTGTGAGCTGTGTAAGATGATCTTAAGGATTTAACCAAAAATGCATTTCTTTCCATTTATTTGATTATTAAGGATGCTTTGATCCTTAGGGAAACATGTTACAATTTTTTAATATTTCTTGACCAGACAATTAATATAACTTCCCAAAAAGGTGGCCTATTCTTCTGTGCTACTGCACATCAAAGCCCTCTATAGGTTAAGGAGTACGGAATTTTCACATTTCTTGTGGCTGTGTTGTCCCAGCTCATCTCTTAAATATGCAATTTTTTAAAATTTAAAAAATCCATGTTTGCTGATCACCCTATGGAGGATAGAAACTTTACACTTGATTTTCAGGAAGAGGTTTGTGATGGTTTGAATCATTAGGTCATGTAATGTTGATGTCTTTTTCATCCATGATGACTTGGGACTCTTTTAATATGGTTTTTGTGCTCATTTATTGGATTATTGCATACATGACATTTAGTCTGAGCTAGATAAAAACCAGAACCCTTAAATTTTGAAATCCCTCCACCAATATGAACCTAATTAAAAATCTCCCTGATCATCTTGTTAGAGTAGTTTTTATTTTTCTATTATGCTTGATGATCATTTCAGTGAATGAATGCTACCCATTCTTAATGATCCTTGTAATATAAGGCAGTCTTTTGTTTCCAGGTAATGATTAGGTTTTAGCCTTCAGTAGACGAAGATGGTGTTAACCTCATGGAAAGACATGTTGAGACTCATTTATAGAAATATAGTGTTAAACGGCTCTAAAGTTGGCTTCTATTAGATATCAAGTCCAGTTATAAATCTTATATTTGCTTTTATGATTGACTAAATAAATGAATGTGTTTTCTTCAGTGTTGTTAGGAGTTGGTATGAGTTTTTAGGAATTTTGACTGAATGGAATCAACATATCACATCAATAATGAGTATTTTCTTTGCCATGCATGCAGGAGGTTTAAGATGCGTGAAGAATATTACTATCCATAATGCTCATATCTTATCTATCAATGTTGGGGAACACTGGTTAGGAATTGGAGCAACTGATAATTCTATGTCTCCCTTTCTTCGATCTCAAGAAAGACTAAGTGGCTTATGTAGCACAAGATTAAAGATGGTTGGGTGGCAACTATACAAAACACATAAAGAACAGTTGCCTTGGTATCGATTTCTTCTTTTTTTTGCTTCTACTATTCCTATATTCTCATCACATGGTGCAACTCAATATTAATAACCTTGTTGTAGTATGTGGCTCATATTTGAGTGAAAGACATATAGAGAAAAATGGGCAAATGCTGGAGCAAAGTGACGACATTTGCCATTTAGGCTTGGCGAATGATAGGTTGGAGGGTATTTTTAAAATTTCATTTATAAGGGTTAGTATAAATACCCTTTTTATGTAACCCTAATTTTATACATAGTGAAAATCCTTTTTCCTTGTTCCCGTGGACGTAGGCAATTAACCGAATCGCGTTAAATCTTCATATTCTTCTTTCTCGTTTTTCTATTTTTCGGCATTAATCATTGCACGGATTTCAACAATTGGTATCAAAGCGAGGTTGTGATCGATGTCTGGGATTTCTTCTGCAAAGTTCGATGTGGTTAAGTTCGATGGATCTGGGAATTTTAGCCTATGACAGAGGAGGATTAAAGATCTGTTAGTGCAACATGGTATGGTAAAGGTGTTATACGGAAAGCAACTAGAAAGAATGAATGACATGGATGAAAAGGATTTGAAAGCGAGGGCTGTGACAACAATTAGGCTTTGTTTGGTTGATGACGTGATGTACCATGTCATGGATAAGGAATCATTGGCGGCAATCTGGTTGAAATTGGAAAGTCGGTATATGTCTAAGTCGTTGACGAACAAATTGTATCTTAAGAAGAAACTGTATGGTCTTAAGATGACAGAGGGTTCAGATCTAAGCCAACATATCAATGTGTTCAATAAGATCATTAGTGATTTGAAGCGAATTGATGTGAAGTTCGAATACGAAGACAAGACGTTGATGTTACTGAATTCGCTTCCTGCTTCTTCTACGTATGAAAATCTGGTTACAACTCTGATGTGGGGAAAATAAACTCTTGATTTGGAGGAGATCACAAATGTTCTTTTAGGATTCAACAAGAGGAAGAAATCCAATGATGAGAGTTCTCATCATGGTGAAGGTCTTGTGGCAAAGAGTAATCAGGAACTTGGGATAAACAAGTTCTAGAGTGAATCGAGCAACAATGAATCTCGATCTAAATCCAGGAAGAGAAAGGGCATACGATGTTATAAGTGCGAAAAAAGGGGCACATGAAACGAGATTGTCCAAAGAAAAAGAAAAGGGGCTTGGTATCCAAAAATAAAGAAGGTTCATCAAAGTCTGCGAATGTAGTGGTAGAAGAAGACTCAAAGAGTGGTGATGGTGATATGTTGTCAGTTTCATCCAGTTCAGATCATCTTACAGATTCTTGGATCCTGGACTCAACATGCTCTTATCATATGACACCCAATAAAGATTGGTTTAACACATATAGGTCGGTAAATTCTGGTTCTGTTCTGATGGGTAATGATGCTTCATGTAAAGTTGTTGGAATATGGAATATCAGAATTAAAATGTTTGATAGTGTTGTTAGAACGTTGTGTGATGTTAGACATGTACTTGATTTAAGGAAGAATTTGATTTCTTTGGGAACTTTAGACTGTAACGGGTTTAGTTACAAGTCTACAAGTGGAGTAATGAAGGTGAGCAAATGTGCTATGATAGTGATGAAACGACAGAAACTAGCATGATATATTTATAAACTGTTAGGTACCACAATTGTAGGTGGAGTTGCAATCGCAGAGTCTGAGTCAAACAATATAGTTTTGTGGCATATGTAGTTAGGGCATATGGGTGAGCGTGGGATGATGGAGCTTCACAAGAGATATCTATTGAAGGGTATCAAAACATGTAAACTTGATTTCTGTAAGTATTATGTTTTTGGGAAACAGAATAAAGTGCAGTTCAAGATAGCCACACACAAGATAGAAGGGGTTCTTGACTATGTTCATACAGACGTTTGGGGACCAATACAAGTAACATCTTTGGGAGGAAATATGTATTTTGTAAGTTTTATTGACGATTACTCACGAAAGGTTTGGGTGTACTTTATGCGGCATAAGTAAAAAACGTTTGCTAAGTTTAAATTATGGAAAACTGAAGTAGAAAACCAGACAAAGAGAAAGATAAAATGCCTCATGTCAGATAATGGTACTGAGTATACAGATTCAAAGTTCACGGAATTGTGTGAGCAGCATGGGATTAAGAGACACTTCACAGTATGCAAGACACCACAGCAGAATGGTGTAGCAGAAATGATGAACATAACAATAGTTGAAAGAGCTCGATGTCTCAGATTGAATGCAGACCTTGAAAAGAAATTTTGGGCAGAAGCAGTGAACATGACATGTTACTTGATCAACAGGTCACCCAGAGCAGCATTAGATGGGAAAGTAGCATAAGAGGTATAGACAGGCAGTCCGATAGATTACTCTAGTTTGAGAGTATTTGGGTGCCCAACCTATGTGCACATTCCTAATGAGAAGAGATCAAAGCTTGATGTGAAGTCTAGACAGTGTATTTTTCTGGGGTATCAGAAATGAGTGAAAAGTTTCAAGTTTTGGGATCCAAAGGCAAATAAGGTGGTAATCAGTAGAAATGTGGTTTTTGATGAGAAACCCATGTTACAATGTACTCAAAAAGGAAAGAAACAAGAACTAGAAAGTTGCAGCAGTAATGAGCAGCTGATACATAAGGAATTAGGGACCCATGATATAGAGGATCATGCTCAGAATGTAGGGAGGTCTAGTTCAGAAGATCAACAACATCACAGTATAGCCATAGACAAACAAAAACGCACTATTAAGCCACCTATCAGGTATGGTTTTGAAGATTTGGTTTCTTATGCATTGATTACTAGTAGTGGGGATCCTACTACCTTTTAAGAGGCAATACACAGCCAAGAGAAAAGTAGATGGATGGGTGCTATGGTGGAGGAGATTTAGTCTTTGCATAAGAACCTGATATGAGATTTGGTGGAGCTTTTAGAAGGGAAGAGAGCAATAGGATGTAAATGAGTGTACAAGAAGAAAGAAACAGTTTCAGAAAAAGAGGGTGAAAAGTTCAAAGCTCGTTTAGTAGCAAAGGGTTACTCATAGAGGAAAGGAGTTGACTATGATGAGATCTTCTTCCCCGTGGTCAGACACACTTCCATTAGGACAGTGTTGGGTTTGGTAGCACATTTTGACATGCAGTTGGAACAAATGGATGTAAAGACAACTTTTTTTCATGGTGATTTGGAAGAGTTGGTCTATATGGTACAACCAGAAGGGTTTATTTAACCTGGACAAGAACATTTGGTCTGTAAATTGAGGAAATCACTTTATGGGTTGAAGCAGTCTTCAAGGCAATGGTACAAGCTTTTTGACTCTTACATGATCAGGATTGGCTACAAGAGATGTGAGTATGATTGTTGTGTTTATGTAAAGAGCCTAGATGATGATTCATCATTTATTTTTCTACTACTCTATGTGGATGACATGTTAATTGTTGCAAAGAGTATGGTTGAGGTCAACAAGTTGAAGTCCTTGTTGAGTAAGGAGTTTGACATGAAGGATTTAGGAGCAGCCAAGAAGATCCTTGGAATGGAGATTCACAGGGATAGAGCTTGAGGGAGATTATGGTTATCTCAGTATAGCTATGTCAAGAGAGTGTTGGAGAGGTTCAACATGGATAATGCAAAACCAATAAGTACACCTTTGGGAATTCATTTTAGGTTGTCTACTAATCAATGTCCAAAGACAGACGATGAAGTGAAAAACATGTCAAAGGTTCCATATGCAAGTGCAATGGGATGCTTGATGTATGTTATGATTTGTACAAGACCAGATTTGGCACATGTTGTTAGTGTGGTGAGCAAGTTTCTATCAAATGCGGGAAGAATGCATTAGGATGCAGTCAAGTGGATTTTTAGATACTTAAGGGGTACTACAGACTGTGACATCATGTTCAGCAAACACCAGAGTGATCTTTTAGTTAGAGGATATATTGATGCAGACTATGCAGAAGACTTGGATGGTAGAAGGTCTACCACAGGTTATGTATTCACCTTTGATGGGGGGCCTATTTGTTGGAAGTCTATGATACAGTCTTTAGTTGCACTATCTACTATTGAGTCAGAATATATGGCAATAACTGAGGCTGGAAAGGAATCATTATGGCTTAGAGGTTTGGTTAAGGAGTTGGGTATTCAACAAGGTGGAGTTCAATTATATTGTGACAGCCAGAGTGCCATTTATTTGGCAAAGAACCAGGTGTATCATGCAAGGACCAAACACATAGATGTGAGGTTTCATAAGATCAGGGAATTGGTTTTTTTTGGTGAACTGTAAATTGAGAAGGTTCACACCTCTGAGAATGCAACAAACATATTGACAAAACCTGTTACTACAGAAAAGTTCAAGCATTGCTTGAACTTGATTAATGTCTCCAGTTACTAGATGGGAGATATCCCAACCTATTGTCCAAGGTGGAGTTACAAGTTATGTTTTTTGTCTCCTAAGAGGGGAGTGAATATTTGCCAAAGTGGAGATTGTTGTAGTATGTGGCTCATATTTGTGCGAAAGACATATGGAGAAAAATGGGCAAATTTCGAAGCAAAGCGGAGTGGAACAGAATGGAGCGACGACATTTTCCATTCAGGCTTGGCGAACGATAGGTTAGGGGGTGGCTCCCGCGGTATGGTTCAGGAGTATTTTTGAAATTTCATTAAGGATTAATATAAATACCCTTTTTATGTAACCCTAATTTTATACATGGTGAAAATCCTTTTTTCCTGTTCCCATGGACGTAGGCAATTAGCCGAATCACGTTAAATCTTCGTGTTCTTCTTTCTTGTCTTTCTATTTTTCGCCATTAATCGTTGCACGAATTTTAACAATAACCATATATAATTTTCTCCAAACTGTTTTCCAATTGTAAATAGTCTTTTTTTCCTCGAACTTCATAAATTTTTGTTAGATAGAAGCACACCAAGAATATTATCAAAGAGAAGTGTAAAAAACATTCCTATAAAATATCTTGAGGGGCCATTTCTTCCTTCATTATAACTCATCATTTCTCCTCAGTATCAATTCCTTATTTTTATACCTCTTATTTTCTTGTAGCTTTTTGGGGTTGAATTACTCTGGACTTCCCTTTGATACTTCCTCATACACTTGGTGGAGCTCTATGAGTCTAAATGATTTTATGTTAAACTATTAAAGTTTGATCTGAACTGATAAACTTAGGGTGATGGGATTGACCCGCATCAAATTTATTATTAGATCTAAGGCATTTAGATGCTTGTTCCCTTCCAATCCCCCGCCAGCACTTCCCTTCTCTCCCGCTATTTTTTTTTTCTTTTATCCGTTTGTAGTATAGGTTAATGTAGTTCAGTAAGACTCCGGTCTCTCAACTTTGTGGCTTTGTTTTCTGGTTTACACCACTTGTTTTATTACACATTGGCTTTAAGCTTGGTGGTAATAAAAGTAGAGAAGTATATGTATTTATGTCTACTACTGATTTCAGCGGATTGACACAGACCTTTTATATGATGTGTCCAGGTAAGATGTGTGGCTTCAGATCTTGAAAGAAAAAGGATATGCAGTGGTGGTCATAATGGACTTCTTAGGCTATGGGAAGCGACCATCAACATATTCTAAGTCTTGTGTTGTGCTGTATTTATGTTTGTTTGAAGTGGTTGGGGAAACTGCATGGTGGGGTGCAAGTAAAGTTGCACCATTTTCTTGGCAATGGAAGTGATTCTTTTTCTGAGTTCTTGCATGGCTTTTCTGAGTTGTCGGTCCTCCAATTTGTACCAATTATTGTAATTTTGTGGAGTAATTATAGGATGATGAAAAAGCACAAAATCAACCAAAATTTTGCACTTTCGATGTAGTTATATAATTATTTTTGTTTAAATGGTTGTAACACCTTATTTTTAACACATTTTTGGGACAGATTTGGATGTTAATGGAAAATGTTAAGCTATGAGATCGGCTTGGGTCGCCAAGCACTCGTATTTTGCTTGTGCTTAATGTTTTCTGATTCTACTAGACATCTTATAAGAACTTGTTTTTTTATAAGTGGATTTATGACATTAGTTCGGCAATGGTTTTGGGTTAGAATCTTTTTTAAACTCTATACCATCGATTTCACTATTATTAGTGAGCAATAATAGAAAAATTCTTTCATATTGATAGAAATAGGGGACATAATTCACATGAATATAACAAGTCTTTAATGTTTTTTTATTCTACTAGATATCTTACAACTTGTTTTTGTTATATGTGAATATATGGAATTGATTCATCAGTGGTCTTGGGTTAGAATAATTTTTTGACTCTGCACCATTGATTCTAATAATAGTGACTAATAATGGGAAAATTCCTTTATATTGATAGAGATAGGGAATATAATTCGGATATAATAAGTCTGACTTGGGCTGCTAAGATGATTCACATGAATATAGTAACTCTCGCATGGGCTGCTCTCTCTCTCTCTCAAACATTGTCAGTCTCTCTCTCTAGATTTGAGTCTCTCTCTCTCAAACATTTGTAGCCAAGCCATCATATATATCAGAACGAAGGCTTTGTCCCCATCGATCATACACAAGGAGAGAATCATGTGGTGGTGGTGGAGTTAGTGACGTGAAACAATTCAAGTCATCATTTAAAATCAATTCTTTTTAAATTTTCAAATGAACTTATAATTGAATTTGAATAAAAATTATTTTATAAAAGACCTTGTTTTGTTTGATGTATTGGATAATCCTATACTTCCGTTATACACGTTTTTTCATTTCCTCATAATAATTATTTTATTAATTTAAGAGTAAGATAATTATAAATTTTTAAAAGATAATATGATAAACTTGTAACTTGATGAAATTCCAAAATTGCCCTCCAATCTTTCTTTCTTTCATAACTTGCTCTCAAAAGTTAACACTCATCATGGTTATCCTTTAAAAAAAAAAAAATTGACACATGCCAATCAATTATGACACATGATTTTTTTGTTTTTTTTTTTCATATTCTTGTTATAAGTGAATTTATGGGATTGGTTCATCAATGATCTTGGGTTAGAATCATTTTTTGACTCTGCATCTTTGATTCCACTATTATAAATGAGTAATAATGAGAAAATTCCTCTATGAAAATTACTCTGCACCATCAATTCCACTATTATTATCGATCAATAATGAAAAAATTCCTTCATATATAGAGATGGAGACATAATTCACATGTATATAATAAGTTTCACTTGGATTGCTAACATGATTCACATGGATCGCATGGGCTGCTCTCTCTCTCTCTAGATTTGAGTCCACGTGTTCACCAATCTTATAATCCAAACTTTATCAGCCGTGATATTGATTGGAGGAAAGCGGAGACTTAGGTTGCTGACATGATTCACATGGATATAGTACTATGAAAATACATTTGTAGCCAAGCCATCATATATATCAGAACGAAGGCTTTGTCCCCTTCGATCATACACAAGGAGAGAATCATGTAGTAGTAGTGGAGTTAGTGACGTGGAACAATTCAACCCATCATTTAAAAAATCTTGTTTAAAATCAATTCTTTTTAAATTTTAAAATAAATTTATAATTGAATTTGAATAAAAATTATTTTATAAAAGATTTTGTTTTGTTTGATGTATTGGATAATCCTGTACTTTCGTTATTTACATTTTTTCACTTCCTCATAATAATTATTTTATTAATTTAAGAGTAAGATAATTATAATTTTTTAAAAGATTATATGATAATCTTATAATTTGATGAAATTTTAAAATTACCCCCCTACTTTCTTTTGTTCATAACTTACTGTCAAAAGTTAAAACTCATCACGACTATCCTTTTAAAAAAAATTGACACGTGCTAATTAATTATGTCACATAATTTTTTTCTCTCTCTCATATACTTGTTAAGTTATTTAAACTTGACATGTGATCCACATTATTTTTTAATTTTTTTCCCTCTTTCATTCATTTAGATTTTGACTTTTCAAAAAATGTCTATACTCTCTCTATAATTTCCAATTTCTCCTCTCTCATTTCTTTCCACATTGTTGTTTGTCCTGTCACTTAGTCCACAAAATACATAATCTAATTATCTCATTTTCAAAATGTAAATTTAAGTATATTGTGTGGTTGAAGAGCTTCATTCTTTGGTGCTGTATATTTAAGGATGAGATTGTACACTATCTATTATTGGTGGGTACCATCGCCATTACCAATATTACAACAAAAAACAGGTGAATGTTAGGTCGATGCTCACTATAAACATTAAAGATTAGTGATAACTATTGAATATTATGTCGGTGCTCATTATCAACAATGAAGATTAGCGACAACTGTTGATTGATTACTTGTTAGAAATTTGTATGCATAAATTTTATAAAAGTCCTACAACATAAGTAAAATAATAAGAAAAATAATGTAAATAAAATATTTTTATTCAAATTGATAAATTATGGGATGCAATCTTTGTGATAATATTTTTATTTTTTATTTTTTCACATTGATCATAATTTGGAAGACGATGATAAAACTATTTTTTTATCACAAATATTGGCGATAACCATTGATTAACTACTTTGCCAGAAATATGTATGCACAAATTTTACGAAAATTTTGCAACATAAGTAAAATAGTAGAAAAAATAATGCGAACAACATATTTGTATTAAAATTGATAAATTATAGGGTACAATTCTTGTGATATTATTCTTTATAAAAGAATATATTCCTTTTATTTTTTCACCTGATCATAATTTAAAAAACGATGCTAAAATTATTATTTTTATTTTAGAGATCAATTGCGGGTTACAAACAACTTGTTCTTGAATGAACTTGTTGAAAGGGTGATGATTGCACGTGTAACACTTTTATCATTTCTTGGACTTTATATGAAAAACAAAGCTTTATTAAATAAAAAAAATAACATATTAATTTTTCTTTGTTTTACATACTTAATAAAAATAAAATATTAAAAAAATCAATAATTTAATACTTAAAAGTAATAAACACTAGTTACATTTCCCATGTGTTTAAGATGATAAATATGATGATCGACTTTAAATGTCTTTAGGCTTTCTCTTTTTCTTTTTTGGAGTCTTCTTTTCCTTGCAAAAGAAAGGAACAAGATTTATGCAAATGGTTTACGGGCTCAAGCCTCGAGCAGCCACAAAAGGAGGCCTGTGGGCATCAACCTAACATATTTATTAAATCAGTTAAATAGTATGTTGTAATAAATGAGTCATGTTACAGATATTTTGTCACGATTATTAAATGACTAATGTTCAGGTTAATATTTCTTATGTCAGTACAATATCAACCCCATGGACAAAATCCATTGTCACCCCACACATGAGTCCAAGGAGCAAACAAAACATCTAAATCACACGTTCGAGACCCACTTGAGGCTTATTTATTTATTTATTTTTAAAAAATAATTTTATTTACTAAAACTAAAAATAATGACAGTATGAAAAGAAATAATAAATTGAAAATGACATGATATAATTTTCAAATAAATTTAAGGAAAATTTATATCTCTAAGCCAAAAGTAACGATAGAAGAAAACAATAATAAATACTCTCATTAATTTAAACAATTAAAAGAAAAGTTAAAAAAATTAAATATACTCCATTCATTACTGTCTTAAATAAATAAAAAAACAAAAACACTTCCAAATTAGCATTACCCTTTAACTGTCCAACTTCAAGGCTATTTCGAAAAAAGAGGTAGTAGTACTGATGACCCAATTTAACTAAAATATCTAATCTCTAACGAACAATACCAGTCTGTTTTAAAGTTGGAAGTTTTTGAAGAGTTTTTATAGTTAAATGACACAACCTTAAAGATACTAAAAATCACCCTTTCTATGAGTAAGGTCCTTCACAAGAGATGACCTCTAGAATTAACCACTTCTCATAGCTACCTGACGTAAAAAAAGAAGAAGTTATGCGTAATAAGACTAAAAAGTGAGAAAAGTTTGTTATAGGAGCATACAAACATGCTATAAACATAAACGCCTCTAACCATGTCTTGAAAGATCATTGATTTTCCTATTGGAAAAATTGTAAATTATAAAGGAGTTTAATAAAGAGTAACTTCAATTATTCATAAATAATTTTGGCTTCTCCATACTCATTTTAGGTATTAAAGAATCGAAAAACCATCTCTTTTATAACCTTTTATTGTATACTTTCAAAAAGTAATATAAAAATAGAGGTTTTTGATAAAAGTACAAATTTTAAAAGAAAAAATTTAAAAGACCATTTCAAATTTAAATACATAAATTTATATTTAAACGATCTATTTAATAGATAACTTTCTATCAATATCTCACATATTGTCATAAATCTAAAAATAATGTTTCAAGCATGAAATAATTGAAAATACTTATCATATAATTCAAAATACTTCAATAATTATCAAAATTTTGTACATAGTTTATAAAAATTTCATAAAACTACACATTTATATAAAAAAAATTCCTAACATGTGGCTATAAGAGGTCTGGGTCCATTTGACACTATTTTCTCCCTTTGTCTGCCTACATTTATCTATTCTAGTGGCATATACAACAGGGTCAGCAAAGGACGGGTGGCATCCCACCCTCCAATAAAATCAAATATGTGATATATATCATTTATTGAGATGATTCATTCAATGCCGGTCATGACTCATTTGTGTCTCAACCCTCAAGAAGCCAAATTGTTTTTTCTGTTGACAATGATTACAGCTCTGGCTTATTTGAAAATGAGGGCTCCAAACGTCGGGTAAGAGACATGCCATGTTTGAAATTTGATGTTTTTTACGGCGACATGTCCAAGTTTGTATTGACTCGGAATTTGGCATTTGATCAAGAAGGAGGTTTGGAATTCCATACGGTTCAGATTTGGTGTTGAACGAAAAAGTACGTTTAAAATTAAGGGTTTAGGAATCCATAAGTAATTTTAGAAAATGTTTTTAATTTAAAAAATTATTTTATTAAAAAAATTAGGTATTTAGTTTTTGTTGCATCCAAATTGATTAAACTACTTCGATTAGATTTTAATATTCACAATTGAATTCATTGAATCTCGCACACTTGTAAATATGCTATCATTTTCAAAAAGTTAAAACAAGAATAATTCATTCAACATGTGCTACATGCCTATTTCACAATCATATGGCACTGTACATATGGTGGCCTTCTACAATCACTTATTCCTATCCTAAAGTTCTTGCAGCATTTTTTGGATCACCTTATAACAGCTCAAATATAGCACATACTGTTGGAAACTAGCACCCGATCGGTAGGGTTACTAATTATTGATAGCCTCTAAAGATTGTTTAGTAAAATTTAATACTTATTATTTAATAATTTTAATACTCGATTTTAAATTAAATTCTTCTAAAGTGGTTGATTTAAAATTTATTATTTAATTTTTACTTTAAGTATTTAAATTGTTTGATAAAACTAACTTAAATTTTATTTTAAATTATTAAATTGATATACTTATTTTCATAAATTATAATTAAGACAAAGGAATAGCGGAGGTCATGAAGTAGTAAAGGAGAATTAAAACAAGTAAAGATAAAATAAAAAAAATGAAGATGTTAACTTAAAAACAAGTTAATTATTTTTTACTTAAAAAAAATAACTTTGAGTTACATCATTAAGTTAGTTTATCAAACATACTTAATGTATATAATGATTTAAATTAAGTTATTAAATCACTTTTAAGTTATTAAATTAATTTATCAAACACCCACTAAATATTATGATTATAATTAAAAAAATTTAAATTTATCGTATACACATACTGTAATTCAAAATTGAATAATTAAATTAATTTAGGTTTTAGAAATTAATTTATTAAATATAATAATTCTTAAAATAGATGCAACAACTTTTCAATCATTAAGCCATTTTTAGACAAATATTTCAATTGAAATACATAAATGTATAATTAAATCATCTACGTAAGAGACTATTTTCTATTTAATACCATATAAATTATCATTAAAAAAAATAATGTTTCAATCATGACATAGATCAAAATATTTGTCATATAATTGAAAATACTTTTACACTTATTAATTTTTGTAAATATTTTATAAAAAATTCATAAAACTACATATATATATAAAAAAATCCTGATATAAAATGATCAACTCGTTTTCTACTTTGTCTGTAGATCTGCCCACCTTTTTCCTTATCATCGTCCGTTTGTAGTGATACATGTAACCTGGTCATGAAAGAATATGGTGGATCCCATTGTCGGCTAGGCATCCTCCAATAAATCAAATATGTATATGATATGATTGAGACGCTTCAGGCAATGTTGGCCATGAGTAGCCATTTGTACATGTCCAAAAAACCAAAAAAAAAAAAAAAAGAACATGATTCACGTTTGTAGTAGGGTCCAAGAGTTGATATGTTTGAGATTTGATGTTAGTACGTACAGATAAATGTTGGATTAGGAAGTAAGATTAAGTTCACATATGTTTTGAATTTGATGTTGGCCTAGAAAGTATGTTCAAAGTTATTACGGCCGCATAAAGATGATCTAGCTTTATCCTAGAACCAACTAAAACTGTGCAAAAATCAAGTGGCTTGAAAAACCATTGAATCATTTTTAATCCTAGACTATTTAGAAAGGAGAATTTAGGTCATTTATCCTGTGATTTTTTTCCCCTCAACTTTAGGTACATTGTCTGTTGAGGGTACTTATGCATGTATTTTATGTTCAAATAAACTACCATTACATCTCTCTCTCTCTCTTGTTTAACTATAATCATCAACTCTCATTTTTATATGAAAATTTAAAATTTTTAAAAAATACAAACAATAAAATAATATAATAAGGCAATAAGATTTATAAAATAAACAAATATTTTTTAGTAGGAGTTTAGAAAATCTTATTTGAAATATTTAGATTTGTTCATTATGTATTTATTTTTATATTAAATATGTTATCATTAATTATTTATTATATATTTAAAATATTTATAAATAATTAAAATCAATAAATATAAAAAGATAAAAAGAAAGAATTAAAATTAAAAAAATCTCATGAAGCCAATACATTAAAAAAACAAAAAGGTGGAGGTATTACGGAGGAGAAAGAAAAAATTATATGGTATGATCGGTTGTCACATATTAATTATTTTTGTTTTAAAAAAAAATAGATAACCAAAAAAAAAAAAATTGTGGTGGTTGTCGCTTCTCTGGAAGGATTCCACAGAAAAACCCTTGAAAGGGTGAAAATGACCATTCGTTGTTAAAGAAGCTATTCCAAATAATCGTCACATGAAGTCTAGCCTTCATTTATCTTTACCCCATCGATCAGACTGCATTTACAGCGGGACAAAAGCATGTGGTAGAGGAGAGGGCAGTACCGTCATGTAAGCACGTCCATTGGATGCATCTTTTGATGCCTCATTGATGGCGTCCTCTTTCTTCTCTCCTTAGCGAAGCTATTAATTTCTTACCCCATTTTCCTTTGACAAAAATGCATTTGTTTTTTCTAAAAAAAATTATTACTTAATTATGATAATTTTAAAATTATTTCTAATTATACTTTTTCTCTTTATTGAAAAAAATCTTTTTGAAAAATACCTATACTCTCTTTATAATTTCCAATTTCTCCTATCTCCTTAATGAGATGTGTCACCTAGTCCACAAAATATGATTATTTCATTTTCAAAATGTAAATTTTAGTATATTATGCTGTTGAAGAGCTTCATTCTTTGGTGTTGTTTATTTAAGGATGAGACTGTACACTTCCCCTTTTGTTATAAGTGGGTAGCATCGCCATTACTAATATTATAACAAGAAGAGGTGAATGTTACTTATGTGCTCACATTCAATATTAAAGATTAGCGATAACTATTGAATATTACATCAATGCTCATTATCAACATTGAAGATTAACTATAACTATTGATTGATTATTTGTTAAAAATTTGTACGCATAAATTTCGTGAAAGTCCTACCATATAAGTAAAATAATAGGAAAAATAATACGAATAAAATATTTTTATTAAAATTGATAAATTATGGGATGCAATCTTTATGATAATATTTTTTACAAAAGAATATATATATTTATTTATTTTATTTTTTATTTTTTTCACCTTGATCATAATTTGGAAGATGATAAAATTATTTTTTTTATCACAAAGATTGATGACAACCGTTGATTGACTACTTGCTAAAAATTTGTATGCTCAAATTTTGTGAAAATTCTACAACATAAGTAAAATAATA
Organism: Vitis riparia; assembly: GCF_004353265.1. Classification (NCBI taxonomy): domain Eukaryota; kingdom Viridiplantae; phylum Streptophyta; class Magnoliopsida; order Vitales; family Vitaceae; genus Vitis; species Vitis riparia. Next base: position 16,262,565 of record NC_048447.1, read on the forward strand.
ATAAAAAAAATATAATAATACAAACAAACTATTTGTATTAAAATTGATAAATTATAAGGTATAATATTTATGACAATATTCTTTATAAAAGAATATATTTCTCTTATTTTTTTCACCTTGATCATAATTTGAAAGATTATAATAAATTTTTTTTTTTTTTTGGAGATCAATTGAGAGTTACAAATAACTTATTTTTGAATAAACTCGTTGAAAAGACGAAGATTGCGTATGTGACAATTTTATTCTTTCTTAAATTTTATACGAAAAATAAGACTTTATTAAATAAATAAAATAACATGTTGATTTTTTTTAAGTACTTAATAAAAATAAAATATATATAAAAAAAATTAATACTTAAAAGTAATAAACACTAGTTTCATTTGATAAATATGATAGATTACTTTCAATGTCTTCTTTAAAGTGATCCATATTTGTACGTTACGTTCCTATGTTCTGTCTTATCAAAAGCAGAGAAACGCGACACATGTTCATTTGCAAAACATTGGTTGATGTAGCTTTATTCATTGTATATTCTTCCCAAGTTTTTCGGTAACCTTGTCCCATCACAATACCATATCCACCCTACAATAATGTGTGGCAATATAATATCTATATATATGGGTAGCCTTCTATCATCATTCATCACTTCTCATATCTCAAACTCTACTTTCCCATTATCAGTACCAATGGCTCTTTTCACCGTTGCTATTCTCCTAGTCATCCTTGGAGCCATGTGGGTCACTTTATCACACCTCAAACTCCGGGCAGGCTACCGGAAACTGCCACCGGGACCTTGGGGTTTACCAATTGTTGGTAGCCTCCACATGTTGGGGAGCCTGCCTCACCGAAACCTTAGCCGCTTGGCCAAGAAGTATGGGCCCATCATGTTTATGCGACTGGGGTGTGTTCCAACTATCGTAGTGTCGTCGCCTGAAGCCGCCAAGCTAGTCATGAAAACCCATGATGTTGTGTTTGCTAGCCGTCCAAAACTCCAGGCCTATGAATACCTGAGCTACGGGGCTAAGGGCGTTGCATTTACGGAGTATGGTCCGTACTGGCGGCATGTGAAAAAATTGTGTGCATTGGAGCTTTTTAGCAGTGCAAAATCAATTCCTTTGCCTCAGTGAGGAAGGAGGAGGTGGGGTTGTTAGTGAAGTCAGTTAAGGACATGGCGAGTGCTGGAGAGGTGGTGGATATCAGCGCAATGGTAGCTGGGGTTGTCGAAGATATGGCGTATCGAATGGTTTTTGGACGTAACAAGGACCGGATTATTGACTTGAAAACACTAATTCGAGAGTTCACTAGGTTGGCAGGAACTTTTAATCTTGCAGACTATGTGCCATTCCTAGGCCCTCTTGACCTTCAGGTACCTTGATGCTATTTTCTTATAGCTTATTATATATCATCCATACCTATTAAAATGCCTTTACATTTATTTATTTATTTAAGAAATGAGGTAACATAAATAAAAGGTGGTATACTTTTTTACGTCATAAAATATATTATCTTATAGTTTATTTATCTTATATTCAATTAAATATGATATATCAAATATTAGGTTTCATTTACTGTAGATAGATAGTTTTAGTCGGAAAGTGTTTTTAATTTAAAAAACATTTAAAAAATAAATAAATTATTTGTATTATAAAATTTAAAAATTTAAAAATTATTTTAAAAAATCTAAAAATCATTTGTAATGCTGAAAATTCATTTATAATATTTTATGTAAAAACACTTAGGCTATGTTTAATTCCCGGAAAATTTGAGGGAAAATGCGAGGGAAGAAAATACAAAGGAAAAGTAGAAGGAAAGAAAAAGTGAAGGAAAATAAAAAAAATAGATTAAAAGTTGATAAATTATTTTTTTGTTACTTCAAACTTATTTTATTTATTTTAACTCATCAATATAAAGATTAAATAATTTAAAAATACATAAGTTTTTAATTAGTTTTAATTATATTTAATTTTCTTTGATATTTTTCATAGGACAACCAAACATGAGAAAATCATTTTCCTTAACATTTTTTTTCTTTCCTTTGTACTTTCCGGGAACCAAACATAGCCTTAGAATTTATTTGACAATGATTATAGAAAGTACTTTTAATATTTTTAATATTTGAAAATTTTTATCATTTAAGTGTTAGAAATGTTAGAAACACTTTTTAGAATCACTTTCGAACGCCAGATTTTTTTCAAAATACTTATAAAGAAAATAATTTCATTAAAAATATTTTTAAAAAATGTTGATAAACACATTTTTAGAATATATTTATTATTAATTTTAGGAAGTATTTCTAATATTTTTAATACTAAAAAGTAATAAATTTTAAGTGTTTAAAAATACTAAAAACACTTCCTAAAACCATTAATCATCATCAAATAAATGGTTAGTTCAACTAAATTCTCTTTAAAAATTGGTAATATATTTGCTTCATCATGAGTGAGGGAAATAACTCCTCGCATGGAAGAAGTGAAGAAGCCAATGGGGAAAGAGTTCCATATTCCAGTTTATTTTCGATATTTCTAGCCTTGAAACTTTTCCCTTGATGGCTCTTATGGGTAGTGAAGCCTCCATTTGTAGACAACGAGTGAAGCTTGAACAAAAACGTTTTAAATTTTTTTGTATTACTCATTTTTCAAAATGAAAAAAAAAATGATAAAAAAAATTATTATATGCAAAAAGAAAAAAAATACTAATAAAATTTTTATTTAATATATACAAAATATTTTTATATATTTAATAAAATAATATAATACTTTGCATTTATAAAATTTAAGTATATTAATAATAAATATTATTAATGAAATAAATAATTAAAAAGTTACTAAATTATAAACACTTTAATTCTTTAATAATTTTCAAATAATATTAATTTTCTTCTGAAGTGTTCGCTCAGTACTTTTTCATTTTTGTTTTTATTTTTGTTTGCTTTTGAATGTTTTATGGAATTTCTATAAATTTATCACAATAAATGTTTTGTATAAGAGAATATGCAATATGTATTAGCATGTTAGCTAGTTTATGAGAAAACATTTATAAGCATTTTTCATTTTCAGGGACTGACTCGACTCCTTCGCACAAATAGTGAGGCAATAGATGAATTCTTGGAGAAGATAATTGATAAGCATATACAAGATGTTAGCAAAGATGAAGTAAATCATATGAATTTCATTGATGTTGTGCTATCACTGATGAATAAGTCAAACAATTCTAAGGATGAGTCATTATATGCGATTGATCGAAAAAATGTCAAAGCAATCATCTTGGATGCACTTGCGGGTGGAACTGACACTTCAATTACTTCAATTGAGTGGATTCTCTCTGAACTACTAAGGCATCCAAGAGTGATGAGACAACTTCAAGAAGAGTTAAAGAATGTAGTTGGCATGCGTCGAATGGTGGAAGAGTCTGACTTGGAAAATTTGGGCTACTTGAATATGGTGGTGAAAGAAACCTTAAGGCTGCATCCTACTACACCACTTCTAATTCCACATGCGTCTATGGAAGATATTGTAATTAATGGATATTACATACCTAAGAAGTCAAAAATTCTGATAAATGCGTGGACAATTGGAAGAGATCCTAATGTTTGGTCTAACAATGTTGAAGAATTCTTTCCTGAGAGGTTCGCTGAAAACAATATTGACCTTCAAGGGCATGATTTTGAACTCACTCCATTTGGATCAGGTCGTCGAATGTGCCCTGGAATTCAATTGGGTCTAATAAATGTTCGACTCGTAGTATCTCAATTAGTGCATTGTTTCAATTGAAAGTTACCAAATGACACACAACCCAACGAATTGAATATGAAAGAGAAATTTGGTTTGACAATGCCGAGGGCTGATCACTTATTAGCCATACCAACTTATCGACTAGCTGCTTAAAATTCCTACCTTTATATTGTATTTTGTATAAGGGGCTTTGTAATGGGATGGTGTTCAAATATTAGCACGTGCATGTATGACATATTTCATAAAGAGTTTGAAGTACTACTTTTAATAAGTGGCAGTGCAAAATTACTTAAGACTTATTTCTTCTATTAAAATACTACTTGAGCATTTAGGCTTTCTCTTTTCCTTGCAATAGAAAGAACAAGATTTATGCAAATGGTTTACGGGCTCAAGCCTCGAGCAGCGCCTCGAGCAGCCACAAAAGGAGGCCTGTGCGCATCAACCTAACATATTTATTAAATCAGTTAAATAGTATGTTGGAATAAATGAGTCATGTTACAGATATTTTGTCACGATTATTAAATGACTAATGTTCACGTTAATATTTCTTATGTCAGTACAATATTAACCCCATAGACAATCCATTGTCACCCCACACATGAGTCCAAGGAGCAAACAAAACATCTAAATCACACGTTCGAGACCCACTTGAGGTTTATTTATTTATTTATTTTTAAAAAATAATTTTATTTACTGAAACTAAAAATAATTATAGTATGAAAAGAAATAATCAATTGAAGATGACATGATATAATTTTCAAATAAATTTAAGGAAAATTTATATCTCTAAGCCAAAAGTAATGGTCCAAGAAAACAATAATAAATTCTCTCATTAATTTAAACAATTAAATGAAAAGTTAAAAAAAATTAAACATAGTCAATTCATTATCGTATGAAGCAAACAAAAAACAAAAACACTCCCAAATTAGCACTACCCTTTAGCCATCCAACTTCGAGGCCATTTCAGAAAAAGAGGTAGTAGTACTGACTACCCAATTTAACTAAAATACATAATCTCTAACAAACAACATGAGTTTATTTTAAAGTTTGAAGTTTTTGAAAAGTCTTTGTAGCTAAACGACACATAACCTTGAAGATACTAAAAATCACCCCTTCTATGAGTAAGGTCCTTCACAAGAGATGACCTCTAGAACTAACCACTTGTCGTATCTATCTGACATTAAAAAAAAAGGAGTTAATTATTTTTGACATCATGCGCAATAAGACTAAAAAGTGATAGAAAAGTTTGTTATAGGAGCATACAAACATACTATACGCCTCTAACCATGTCTTGAAAGATCATTGATTTTTTTATTGAAAAAATTGTAAATTATAAAGGAGTTTAATAAAGAGCAACTTCAATTATTCGTAAATAATTTTGACTTTTCCATACTCATTTTAGGTATTAAAGAATTGTGAAACCATCTCTTTTATAAATAGGATAAAGATAAAGAAAATACGTCTTTCCAACTCTTTTATAACCTTTTATTGTATACTTTCAAAAAAATAATGGAGATTTACGATAAAAATACAAATTTTATAAAAAAAAATTTAAAAGACCATTTCAAATTTAAATACATAAATTTATATTTAAACGATCTATTTAACAGATAACTTTCTACCAATATCTCACAGATTATCATAAATCTAAAAATAATGTTTCAAGCATGAAATAATTGAAAATGCTTATCATATAATTCAAAATACTTCAATAATTATCAAATTTTTGTACATAGTTTATAAAAATTTCATAAAACTACACATTTATATGAAAAAAATTCCTAACATGTGGCTAATAAGAGGTCTAGGTCCATTTGGCAGTATTTTCTCCCTTGTCTGCCAACGTTTATCTATCCTTGTGGCACATACAACAGGGTCAGCAAAGGACGGGTGGCATCCCATCCTCCAATAAAATCAAATACGTGATATATAGATCATTTGCTTGAGATGATTCATTCAATGCCGGTCATGACTCATGAGTAGCTCTAGTTGTGTCTCAACCCTCAAGAAGCCAAATTGTTTTTTCCGTTGACAATGATTACAGCTCCGGCTTCTTTGAAAATGAGGGCTCCAAATGTCGGGTCGGAGACATGCCATGTTTGAAATTTGATGTTTTTTACGGCGACATGTCCAAGTTTGTATTGACTCGGAATTTGGCATTTGTTCAAGGAGGTTTGGGATTCCATACGGTTCAGATTTGGTGTTGAACGAAAACGTACATTTAAGATTAAGAGTTTAGGAATTCGAAAGTAATTTTAGAAAATATTTTTAATTTAAAAAATTATTTTATTAAAAAAATTAGGTATTTAGTTTTTGATGCATCCAAATTGATTAAACTACTTCGATTAGATTTTAATGTTGACAATTGAATTCATTGAATCTCGCACACTTGTAAATATGCTATCATAGACCTTAGATAGCACCTTAATTTCTTACCCGTCATCTCCGGTCTCTGCTAGCAAGTCTGCCCAGCTTATATGCATCCAATGTAACGGATTTTTCTCAATAGTACGGTAAATTAAAAAAGTTATGCTTAAATTACTGTAGTAGAAGAAGTTATTACAAATATACGGTAGTTTTTACCACATAGGAGAGAGGATTTGCCACTTAGGAGAGAGGAGAGAGGAGAGAGGGTTAACGGATAAATTTTTTTTAAAACCAAAATCATCTTTTCAAAAGTCAAAAGGAAAATCGTCTCTTCAAAAGACGAGTTCCATGAAAGAAAAAAAAAATTTAGTATTTAAAAAAATTCCCCATTTACAAGGGAACTCGTCTCTTCAAGAGACGAGTTCCATGAAAAAAAAATATATATATTTTTAAAAAAATTCCCAAATTATTATTTAAAAAAAAAAAAAAACAATTCCTCAAGGGAACTCGTCTCTTCAAGAGACGAGTTCCCATGGGAAAATATATATATATATATATATTTTTTAAATATTTTATTTTTTAAAAAAATAAAATTCCCAAATTACACAAAAAAAAAAAAAAAATCCACGAGAGTTCCCATGGGAAAAAATATATATATATATTTTTTAAAATATTTTATTTTTTTAAAAAATAAAATTCCCAAATTACAAAAAAATAAAAAAATAAAAAAAATAATTCCACGAGGGAACTCGTCTCTTCAAGTGAAGAGACGAGTTCCCATGGGAAAAAAAAAAAAAAAAATTTAAATATTTTTTTTATAAAAAAATTCCCAAAATAAAAAAAATAAATAAATTATTCCACAAGGAACTCGTCTCTTGATATGGGAAATTTTTTTTTTTTTTAAATACCTAAATTAAAAAAAAAAAAAAAAAATCCTTAAGGGAACTCGTCTCTTGAAGAGACGAGTTCCTATGGGAAAAAAAAAATTTTTAAATTTTTTTTTTTAAAAACCTAAATTAAAAAAAAAAAAAAAAAAATCCTTAAGGGAACTTGTCTCTTGAAGAGACGAGTTCCCATGGGAAATTTTTTTTTTTTTTTAAATATTTTTTTTTATAAAAAAAATTCCCAAATTATAAAAAAAAAAAAAAAATTATTCCACAAGGGAACTCGTCTCTTGAAGAGACGAGTTCCTTGGGAAAATTTTTTTTTTTTTAAATACATAAATTAAAAAAAAAAAAAAAAATCCTTAAGGGAACTCGTCTCTTGAAGAGATGAGTTCCCATGGGAATTTTTTTTTTTTTAAATATTTTTTTTATAAAAAAAATTCCCAAATTACAAAAAAAAAAAAAAAAAAAAAAAAAAAAAAAAAAAATTATTCCATAAGGGAACTCGTCTCTTCAAGAGACGAGTTCCTATGGGAAAATTTTTTTTTTTTTAATTTTTTTTATTTTTAAATACCCAAATATTAAAAAAAAAAAAAAAAAAAAAAAAAAAAAAAAAAAAACAATTCCTTAAAAGAGACGAGTTCCCATGGGAAATTTTTTTTTAAATATTTTTTTATAAAAAAAATTCTCAAATTAAAAAAAAAAAAAAAAACAAAAAAAACAAGACGAGTTCCTATGGGAATTTTTTTTTTTTTTTTTTAAAAATACCCAAATTAAAAATTTTAAAAAAAAAATTACTGAAAAAGAGACGAGTTCCATGGGAAATTTTTTTTTTTTAATATTTTTTTTTATAAAAAAAATTCCCAAATTACAATAAAAAAAAAAAAAAATTATTCCACAAGGGAACTCGTCTCTTGAAGAGACGAGTTCCTATGGGAAAAAAAAAAATTATTTTTTATTTTTAAATACCCAAATATTAAAAAAAAAAAAAAAAAAAAAAAAAAAAAAAAAAAAAAAACAATTCTTTAAGGGAACTCGTCTTCAAGAGACGAGTTCCCATGGGAAATTTTTTTTTTTTTAAATATTTTTTTTATAAAAAAATAACCAAATTAAAAAAAAAAAAAAAAAAAAAAAAAAAAAAAAAAAAAACAATTCCACAAGGGAACTCGTCTCTTGAAGAGACGAGTTCCTATGGGAAATTTTTTTAAAAAAAAAAAAAAAAATACCCAAATTAAAAATTAAAAAAAAAAAAAACAATTCCTGAAGAAGAGACGAGTTCCATGGGAAATTTTTTTTTTTTAAATATTCTTTTTTATAAAAAAATTCCCAAATTTAAAAAAAAAAAAAAAAAAAAAAAAATCCTCGAGGGAACTCGTCTCTTTAAGAGACGAGTTCTCATGGGAATTTTTTTATAAAAAAAATATTTAAAAAAAAATAAAAAAAATTTTTTTCCCATAGGAACTCGTCTGGAGTTCCCTTGTGGAATAATTTTTTTTTTTTGTAATTTGGGAATTTTTTTATATAAAAATTTTTTTTTTTTTTTTAAAAAAAATTTCTCATGGGAACTCGTCTCTTCAAGAGACGAGTTCCCTTAAGGATTTTTTTTTTTTTTTTTTTTTTAAATTTAGGTATTTAAAAAAAAATTAAAAAAAAAAATTTCCCATAGGAAAGAGACGAGTTCCCTTAAGGAATTTTATTTATTATTATTATTATTTTTTAATTTAGGTATTTAAAAAAAAAATTAAAAAAAAAAATTCATAGGAACTCGTCTCTTGAAGAGACGAGTTCCCTTGTGGAATAATTTATTTTTTTATTTTTTTTATTTTGGGAATTTTTTTATAAAAAAAATATTTAAAAAAAAAAAAAAAATTTCCCATGGGAACTCGTCTCTTGAAGAGACGAGTTCCCTTGTGGAATTTTTTTTTTTTTTTTAATTTGGGAATTTTATTTTTTAAAAAATAAAATATTTTTTTTTCCCATGGGAACTCGTCTCTTGAAGAGACGAGTTCCCTCGAGGAATTGTTTTTTTTAGATAATAATTTGGGAATTTTTTTAAAAATATATATATTTTTTTTCATGGAACTCGTCTCTTGAAGAGACGAGTTCCCTTGTAAATGGGGAATTTTTTTAAATACTAATTTTTTTTTTCTTTCATGGAACTCGTCTTTTGAAGAGACGATTTTCCTTTTGAATTTTGAAAAGATGATTTTGGTTTTAAAAAAAATTTATCCGTTAACCCTCTCTCCTCTCTCCTAAGTGGCAAATCCTCTCTCCTATGTGGCAAAAACTACCGTATATTTGTAATAACTTCTTCTATTACAGTAATTTAAGCATAACTTTTTTAATTTACCGTACTATTGAGAAAAATCCCCAATGTAACATACAAGTACAACCAGGTCAATAAAACACAGCATGACACTTCATTTTCAAAAAGTTAAAACTTAAAACAAGAATAATTCAGGTATTCCATTGGTTTAAGGCACTTCATTCAACATGTGCTACATGCCTATCCCACAATGGTATGGCACTGTACATATGGTGACCTTCTACTATCACTTATTCCTATCCTAAAGTTCACTCCCCGTGGGTAGCTTTTCACCCTAAAGTTCACTCCCCGTGGGTAGCTTTTCACCATTCCTATTCTCCTAATCCTTCTTGCGGCCTTTTTTAGATCACCTTATCACAGCTCAAACATAGCATATGCTATTGGAAACTAGCACTCGGGATCCTAGGGTTACTAATTATTGATAACCTTTGGGGGGTGTTTGGTAAAACTTAATACTCATTATTTAATTATTTTAGTATTTGATTTTAAGTTAAATTTTATTAAATTGTTGATTTAAAACTTATTACTAAATTTTTACTTCAACACAGGCACTCAGGATGAGGTAATATGCAATGAAAATATGAATTATGATAAAATTCAAAATCAAATAAGAGAAATAAAAAAATACACAGATATTTAACAAAGAAATTTAAAGGAAATGAACCACAAACTTTATATTACATAGCTTAAAAATTACATAACTTAAAAACAATAAACTTGAAAAACATACTTATAAGGAAAAACGGAATATCTTACAATGGGAGAAGGTAGGAAAGCTTTGAAGAAAGCTTAAGGTTTGAAAGCTTACATGATGAGAGAATGGAGAGAGAATGGATAATTGATATATTTATTTTCATAAATTATAATTAAGGCAAAGAAAGTCAAATAATAGTGGGGGTTGTGAAGTAGTAAAAGAGATTGTTGAGGTAATTAGAACAAGGTAAAAAAAAATTAAATGAAGATGTTAACTTAAAAACAAATTAATTGTTTTTATATATAAAAAAAATAACTTTGAGTTACATCATTAAGTTAGTTTATCAAATATACTTAATATATATAATGACTTAAATTAAATTATTAAATCACTTTTAAGTTATTAAATTGATTTATTAAATACTCACTAAATATTGTGATTATAATTAAAAAAATTAAATAAAATTATAAAGTGGGGTAAAATTTAAATTTAAATTTATCTTATACACATATTGTAATTCAAAATTAATTTAGGTTTTAGAAATTAATTTATTAAATGTGATAATTTTTCAAATAGATGCAACAACTTTTCAATCATTGAGCCATCTTTTAGACAATTATTTCAACTTAAATACATAAATGTATAATTAAATCATCTATGTCTCTATTTTCTATTTAATAGCATATAAATTATTATAAATAAATAAAAATAATGTTTCAATCATGACATAGATCAAAATATTTGTCATATAATTGAAAATACTTTTACAATTATTAATTTTTGTAAATATTTCATAAAAAATTCATAAAACTATATATATATATATATATATATATATATAATTCCTGTTATAAAATGATCAACCCATTTTCTACTTTGTCTGTAGATTTGCCCACCTTTTTCCTTATCATTGTCTATTTGCGTGCAGTGGTACATGCAACCTGGTCACAAAAGAATAGGGTGGATCCCATTGCTAGCTAGGCATCCTCCAATAAATCAAATATGTAGATGATATGATTGAGACGCTTCAAGCAATGCTAGCCATGAGTAGTCATTTGTATATGTCCAAAAACCAAAAAAAGACAGAACATGATTCACGTTTGTAGTAGGGTCCAAGAGTTGATATGTTTGAGATTTGATGTTAGTACGTAGAGATAAATGTTGGATTAAGATTCCAAATGTTTTGAATTTGATGTTGGCAAAGAAAGGATGTTCAAAGTTATTACAACCGCATAAAGATGATCTAGCTTTAAACTAGAACTAACTAGAGCTGTGCAAAAATCAAGTGGCTTGAAAAACCATTGAATCATTTTGATATATGATTTCCATCCGAAACTTTAGAAAATAAAAAAATAAAAAATAAAACCAAAGGAAAAAGGACAAACAAAACCAAAATTAAGCCAAAACCTCGACATGAATACATCGTTTGATAGTGGTGACTTTGTTCCTTTTCCCCCCTAATATACATTTATTTATATTAAAGACAACTAGTACTAATACTTGTTGAAACTTTGAACCAACTTTTTAATCCTAGAATATTGAGAAAGGAGAATTTAGGTCATTTATCCTATGATTCTTTTTTCCCCCCTCAATTCTTCCTTGTTACGCATCATCTACCATGGCAAAGTGCCTGATGTTCTCTTTCCATGGTTCAATATCATGGCTAATGGAAAAGAACTTGTTGGAGTTTTAAATTTTGGTTACATGTAATCCTCACAAAATTAAAGCATTCATTTATTGCAATGTTATGCTAACTTTCCAAATTTTTTTCGTAAGAATAGAATCTTCGAACCATGTATTGTTTCACATATTTTGTTTTTTTATCAGTTCTTGATTAGTTTTTTCTTATTTAAAGTCCTAAGGGACTCTTAAATTTCACCACCCTATTTTTTAAGGTTTATACTAATATTTTATATCATTATTATCCATCAATATGCTTAACGTCATGGATTTGGTGATTTCGAACTTTATTGATATTAGAATGGAACCTTAAAAGAAAAGTCATGATGTAATAAATTCCATATATTATTTTAGATAATATTATATCTTCTATCCTATTTGCATTTTCTTTATTTTAGTCTACTTTTATGTGTATTTCGATCCTTATCACTTATATTATATATGATTTGAGTGTATGTAAAATTATATAACATATTTAAGTTAAAAACTTTTTGTAAGATGATAAGTTATTCACAATTAATTTATGGATTTTAGGCAAATCCATTAGAAGTCATAATGCACTATCTTCAAATTGTAGAAATATATAACTTATCTTAGTTATCAAGGTAAGGTTCTGATGTATGTATACTAATATGTATGGTATTATCTTAGTACTCTCTTCTACCATATCATACAAAAATCACTCGTAACACAAAAAAAAAAAAAAAAATGGAAATTGAAAAAGGAAAGGGGACATTATTAATATTTTATATAAATTTTTTTGTTTGAAAAAGAATGAAGCGAGTAGAAAAAGAGTTTTTAATGAATGCATTCAACATCAATATTAATATCCCAAAAAATAGAATCTTGGGTTTCACCAAATTGCAGAAATTCGGGGCATGGGAGGAGAAAAGTATGTGACTGCTCAAAGGCGGTTCTAAAGCGACATACAAGCAGGTCAATAAAACACAGCGTGACACTTCATTTTCAAAAAGTAAAGCAAGAATATTAATTCAGGAATATCATACGATTGAGACACTCCATTAACAAACTATTATAGTTGATTTTCAAGTACAACGTGTGTCACGCTCATCCGAACAATGTATAAATTCATGCATGAGGGGGGCTTTTATTATCACTTATTCCCATCCCAAACTTCACTTGATCACCTCCTAGTACCAGTAATGGCTCTCTTCACCATTCCTATTCTCCTAGTCCTCCTTGCAGCCTTTTGGATCACTTTATCACAGCTCAAACACATCACAACCCACCGGAAACTGCCACCGGGTCCCTGGGGGTTACCAATTATTGGTAGCCTCCACTTGTTGGGCAATCTTCCTCACCGCAGCCTTAGCCGCTTAGCCAAGAAGTATGGGTCCATCATGTTTATGCGACTGGGGTCTGTTCCAACTATCGTAGTCTCATCGCCCCAAGCTGCCAAGCTATTTCTCAAAACCCATGATGCTGTATTTGCCAGCCGGGCTAAACTGCAAGGAGTCGAGTACTTGACCTATGGGACAAAGGGCATTGCCTTTAGCGAGTATGGTCTCTACTTGCGTAATGTTAGAAAATTGTGTGCATTAAAGCTTTTTAGTACTGCTAAAATCAATTCCTTTGCCTCAATGAGGAGCATGGTTCAAAGTCGCGGTATCGGTCACTGACTCGGAGGGTCCCGAGGCGTATCGGTCTCGGTGTATCAGCCTGGTATCGGGCGATACGTAAAATAAGCTAATTAGAAAATTCAAAAAAATATAAAAATATTATGTAAATCATCAGAAAAATATATACAATTAAATAAGCTCAAAAAATTAAAAAAATAAAATTGTCTCACATTTAACATTATTTAAATAGTTATAAAAGTATATGCTCAAAGTTATTTATGATAATGCTAATAAAAAGAAAGTTATTTTATTTCAAATATAATAACATTTTTACTAACAACACATACAATACAACAATCAATTCCATGTTGAATGACGAGGGGGTTCAAAATCATCTTCATCATCAGTCCTACGACGAGCATACAAATTGGGGTGGCAATTCCCGTAGTGAGGATATGATTGAAAGAGTGGTTCATAACTCAAATATGGTGGGTGAGATGATTGGCTTGATGATCCATAATCAAGAAAATATGGTTTCGAAGGCTGTTCGGGATCAACACCAGCTTGATAGTATCCAAAACCTCGATAAGCAATGCTACTGCTACTAGAAGATTGATCATATCCATATGAGTCACTAGCTCGTGTTCCAGTATTTGAATATCCTTCTGGATGCATCATTGGAAATTGATTAAAATCATTTCTACTAAAAGTACTGGAAGAGCTATCAGGTCTCTAAAGTTGTGATATGATCTATCATCTACCCCTCTGAAATACGGCCTTGATCCTATACCCAAATTTTGTAAGTGCTCATCAATACGGTGATCATTTGATCTATGATAATCATGCCCACTAGAATAATCATCATCACTGGGAAATGTAGTTAGTCTTTCCAAATGCTTTCGTTGTTCCCATATCCCTAGTCGATATCCATGATCTGTATCTTGTGTGGCATAGTAATTTTCACCTCCTTGTGCCCATGACATGCCAGGATCTACTTGACTAACATAACCGCCCCCAGTGCTACCATCTCCCCCAATACCCTCACTAGTGCCACCAACTCCTCTATTGCCCCCACTAGTGCCACCACTCCGCCTACTGCCCCTATTGTCACCATCATCACTACTAGAACTTGAAGAAATTGTTCTAGAAGCCTTACCTTTACGACGAGAATCAACATCTCTTTCTCTACCTTCTTCGTTAGTGGGAAGACCTTTATCCAACCAATCCAAATTATCAGATGATAAAGTAGGCTCCTCTCCTTCTCGTATCCACTCATCTAATATATCATCATCATTAAAGATATGATTCAGATCAATTGGATTGTATAAATCTTCATTGCTTCGCTCTTGCATCAAATTCTTAACTCGAAGTCGCATATTGTAGTGCACATAAACTAACTTATGCAACTTTTTCATTGTCAAACGGTTGCGCAACTTTGTGTGAATCAATGACCATGTGCTCCAATTTCTTTCACAACCTGATGAAGAACAAGTTTGGCTTAAAATTTTAACAGCAATCTTTTGTAGATGTGGACCTTCGTCGCCATAGTTGTTCCACCATTCAGCTATAATAAAGAAAATGCATACTTATTAATCACTATGATATATTTAACAAAAAATGATGATAACTTCTTATTTGTAATAGACATAAATGTATTGAGTACCTGGAAAAGATTGATTTATTGCTTTCTTTGTGAGTGCACTTCCAAATTCTCTTTGGTCGTCAACAAATAATTTCACCTACATCATTAACAATTTTTTTTTTGTTAATGCACATTACATATACAAAATGCATTATATAAAGGTCACAAACTATTATTATACCTCGTTAATAGCTTTTGCTTGTCTATCCAAATCTGGCTCTAATCTCTTGATAACCTCCTTTAATCCAACTTTAATTTCCGGATGGTTGGAGAAATGCTTTGAATATTGGAACATTGGATTTAAAAAATATGCTGCCATAAGTTAAATAATGATCAGTTTATAATAATTTGTACTTAAAAAAATTAATAAAAAATATATAAAGAATTTTTTTATTACCTGCAGCATGCAAATGTCTGTGCAATTGACCTTCCCACCTTCTATCAATGACTTCCCAATACTTTTCCCATTGCTTGACCGATGCCTTGATAGCCAATTTAGCTCTATCCATTGCTTCATAAATGATTGATAGTGTGGGCTTTTTATCTTGATCAACCAATTTCAATACTTTGACAAGAGGTTCCATGATGGTTTGAACTTCTCCGGCTTTCTTCCAAAATCGATCAGTTAAGATAAGGTTGGATACCTTATCTCTTACACTTTTTCTGCTCCTATCTTTATTGAATTCACGCCACTCATTTGTTGTGCACATTCTCTTCAAATCAGCCTCATAACGTATAAGACTCTCAAGTGAAATGAATTCAGTGGCAAAACGGGTTATTCCTGGCCTTAACAGATCTCTATCCTTGGTGAACACTTTCATCAAATTCACCACTTTCAAGCTATTATAAATAAATCCTGTGATCATCTTAGCTTGATCTAATGTCTCCTTAATCTGCTTCATGCTTCCAATATCTTCAAGCATTAAATCAATACAGTGGGCTGCACAAGGAGACCAAAACAAATGCTTTCGCTTCTCCATCAACAACATACCGGCTGCTTTAAAACTTGCCTCATTATCAGTGACTACTTGAACAACATTTTCCTCCCCAACCTCCTCTACAACTTTATCCATAAGGGAAAAGATGTAGTCTGCTGTCTTAGGTATGTTGGTAGTGTCAACTGAAGAATGGTATATCATACTTCTATCACAATAAATCATGAAATTGATGATAGGCTTTCTAGTCCTAGAACTCCAACCATCACACATGATTGTGCACCCATATATAGGCCATTTAGCCTTCAATGTTGTTATGTATACCTCAAGTTCTTGCACCTCCTCTTCCAAATATGTATTTCCAATTTGGTATCCCGTGGGACCCTTGATGCCTGGACCTACTTCTGCTATGGTATCAATCATTGATTGATAGTAAGGCCCACTGTCAGCTGCATTAAAGGGTATTGCATTAAAGAGAAAGAATTTAGAAATAGCTTTACCCACTTTCTTCACGCCTTCAGTAGAAAACAAGCTTTTTATTGATTTCTGTTTTGATGGGAACATGTAGGGATCAATTCCTTTTGGAGGTATGCTAGCTCCTTCTCTTACATTGAAGCTATGTGTCAGTCCGCGCTTAATCCTAGCATTAGAAGGTTGTGAGGAACTACCACCCTGCTGATGCTCTTGTCCACATTCTTCAAAAATTCGACGACTTTCTTTCATTGCTTGTTTCATTTGTCTTCTTTCAAAATCAGTCATAGCAACTTCCTCAATTTCATCATCAGAATCACCCTCGTCAATTTCATAGAAATTATCTCTATTCAAGGAATTCAAAAGCCGTTCTTTTTTTTCTTTAACTGTGCTTTTTCTTTTGAAGTATTAGACATATGTTGTCTAACACTATGTGACACTTCTACCGGTACACGTGGACATCCTTCCACTTGTCCAGATATATGTGCGATGTGTTGCTTTAATCTTGTTATACCGCCATGTATAACTTTCCCACAATATTTACACTTTGTGGTTCTTCTACTACCACCAACAGGTTCTGCATGCTCCCAACCAATATCATGTTTTGAAGCCATTTTGAAATTTTAACCTAGCCATGTATAAAAGGAAAACAATTTACTTTTCAAATTGAATATATATAAACACATTTATATAAGAATTATAATATTCAATTTTCCACTCACTTATATGTTTCATATTGTTGCCATATAAAAATAAATTGTACTAAAAAAGCAATAAACACAATCTCACCTAAGTTCATCATCTTTTGTTTTCCACTTATTTATATTTTTTTTAAATTAAAATCAATGTAATTGACCATGTAAATGCATACCCTTCATTCCGTATTATTAAATCATTTATGATTATTTGAAGAAAAAAATTTCAATAATGATTAATTTTGTATAGTAATTTAATTTTGCAATATAGTATTAATGTATTTGAGTAATAGGAAAAATTTTTGTCACTAATATAATCTAAATTTATTTATACTAATAGAAAATTGAGTGATATTTTTAAAGTATTCAAGACAATTTCTTGTACATTATATTTTTAAAAATTTAAAAATTCATGAAATAATTTAAAATTATTAATTATGTTTATTTAGTTTATAAGACATATAGGAACAATATTTGAAAAGAAATAATAGATTATATATAGTAACAATATTAAACCATATATAGAGAGTATATATATTAATTTGAAAAGGAATAACATATTATATATATGATATTATAATAAAATCATAGGTTTATTTTATTTTATTTTTATAAAAAAAATACTATTTTAGCGTATGTTAGAAACATAAAAATATTAACATCTTTATCATTTTTGGGTTAAAAATTAATAATAAATATTTAAACTAATAATTTTCATAATATTTTATTTAAATTGAATAATTAATAAAGTTTAACTTTTTAAAAATGAGTCAAAATTTTCATTCCATGTACTCATTTAGAATTGAATTATTAACATAATATTATATAAAAAAAATTATTTTATATGTAATTAATTAGATTGGTTTTTTTATTTCAAAATTATTTTTAAAAATTAAAAAATTCATGAAATAATTTAAAATTATTAATTATGTCTTATTTAGTATTTGAAAATAAATAATAGATTATATATAGCAACATATTAAACCATATATAAAGATTATATATATTAATTTGAAAAGGAATAACATATTATATATATGATATTAAATAAAATTATAGGTTAATTTTATTTTATTTTTATAAAAAAAAAATACTATTTTAGCATATGTTAGAAACATAAAAATATTAACATCTTTATCATTTTTTGGGTTAAAAATTAATAATAAATATTTAAACTAATAATTTTTCATAATATTTTATTTAAATTGAATAATTAATAAAGTTTAACTTTTTAAAAATGAGTCAAAATTTTCATTCCATGTACTCATTTAGAATTGAATTATCAACATAATATTATAAAAAAAATTATTTTATATGTAATTAATTAGATCGGTTTTTTAATTTCAAAATTATTTTTAAAAATTAAAAAATTCATGAAATAATTTAAAATTATTAATTATATCTTATTTAGTTTATAAGATATATGGCAATAATATTTAAAAATGAATAACAAATTATATATAGCAATAATATTTAATTATATATAGAGATTACATATATTACATTAAAAAGGAATAATATATCATATAAATTAGGAACATTGACTTCCATTAAGATTTGCAGGACTAAATCCTATTAAATCAAGTAATAAAAGTATCAGAATTTCGCTATCTGCTTCTAACCTATTTTATAATTGAATTAAATTATTCAATATAAGTTTATATGAATTTATTACCTACGGTCAAACAGGAGACCTCCTGCCCAGGCTGCCCTAACCCCCTGCCTCTGTTTCTTCTTCTTCCCCAGCAAGTCAGCAACACCATGTTTTGCCTCTTTCTTCTTCTTCCCCAAAACAACAACAGCCCCTACACAGCAACACACGTTTTGCCCTCTTCTTCTTCTTCCCTAACACAACAACACCACGAAGATGCTCTGATGCACTGATGCAGCCGGCAGCCCTCTGTCTTCTTCCCCAAACCACGAAGACGCAGCCTCTCGTGGCACGATCTGCTACCTTCCACGGTTCCACCAAGCACCGCACCAAAGATGAAGATTATAGACTCCGGCAATGGTGGATTTCTTCAACTGAGCCTCTTTTTAAAAGCTTTTGAAAGGGTCACGGACTCACAGGTTTCTTTCAAATCTTCACGGGTTTTTTTTAAATTTCATAGGTTTCATAGGTTTTCTTTTGCAGAGGAATCTCTGATTTCTCTGAAAAATCAAGATTTGTTGTGGGGCTTTTTCCAGAGAATCTATTGAATTTTTTCCCCGAGTTAACCGAGTTAACTCGGAATATCGGTCGACTCATCCGAGTCCAACCGATTCAGGCCGAGTCTAGGTATCAGGTATCGGACTCGTCGCGGTCCCCTTCGAGGCGGATACGACTCGACCGAGTCGTACCGGACTCGGCCGATTTTTTGAACACTGATGAGGAGGGAGGCGATAGGGTTGTTTGTGCAGTCAATAAAAGAAATGGCGGCAGCAAGAAACGTGGTGGATATTAGTACAAGGGTTGCCGAGGTCATCGAAGATATGGCGTACCGGATGGTTTTTGGACACGACAAGGATGAGATGATTGACCTGAAAACCCTAATTGGAGAGGCCACCAGCTTGGCTGGAACTTTCAATATTGCAGATTACTTGCCCTTCTTAGGGTCATTTGACCTTCAGGTACCTTAATTTCATGCTATTTCTTTAGCTAATTTATATGTATAACAAAAATTGTGAGGAAAATAAGAAAATAAAATACAAGTTGAAGTTTGTTATATTCCTTAGTAAAGTTAACGTAGAGTTCTTTATGCATGTGCATTGCATTTCTTATAGTAAAAACATTTATGAAGCTCTAGAATGTTAGATTTCTTTATTTTCCTTTATCACCCGAGACACAAAAAACAGTATATATGTATATCAAGCATTCAAAACAATCCTTTGATCTTTGATCTCTGGATAGGGAACCAACCTGAATCCATTTTTTATTTTGTTAAAGATGTATGGATCTTCTAAGGCTATGGAGGGCACCACATTTCCTTTGCGTTCTCTCTGACGATGGGAACGGAAGAGAACATGTTCCTTTTTTGTTTCAAAACGTTGTCATCATACAAGGAACAAACACTAACACTTAGATTTATACGTATACCCTCCTGCCTTAGGGACCATACCCTTTGGCTATTGGGCCTCACGAGTCTTAGGTCCATCATCTAAGGCCAGTGATGACGTTGGGCTCTACACATAAGTGGCCCATACTCTTGATCAAATAGAAATCGTATATATATGGATAGCTAAATCCTGAACAATGGTTAATATAATATAAGTCCATATTTATTCTATCATAGAATTCAATCCAGCTTCTTCTTTGAATAATTTCAGAGGTTCAATAAATTCATAAGTTCTGCGTATTTAATTTCTACTTTCAGGGATTGACTCGACGTTTCCAGGCAGCCAGTGAAGCTATAGATGAAATCTTGGAGAAAATAATTGACAAGCATACAAAAGATGCTAAGGATGGAGTGAATCATATGAATTTCATGGACATC
Organism: Vitis riparia; assembly: GCF_004353265.1. NCBI lineage: Eukaryota > Viridiplantae > Streptophyta > Magnoliopsida > Vitales > Vitaceae > Vitis > Vitis riparia. Next base: position 16,283,043 of record NC_048447.1, read on the forward strand.
ATGCTATCACTGATGAGTAAGTCCAATGATTTTAAGGATGAGCCTTTGTACGCCATTGATTGAACAAATGTCAAAGCAATCGTATTGGACATCGTTGTTGGTGGAATCGACTCTTCGCTTATTTCCGTCGATTGGGCTCTCGCAGAACTACTACGACATCCAAGGGTGATGAAAAAGGTTCAAGAAGAGTTGAAGAATGTCGTTGCCATGGGTCGAACAGTAGAAGAGAGTGATTTGAAAAGTTTAATTTACATGAATATGGTGTTGAAGGAAGCCTTGGGACTATACCCAGTCGGACCTTTCTTGATCCCACGTGAGTCTGTAGAGCATAGCACAATCAATGAGCATTACATACCTAAGAAGCAAGAATTCTCATAAATACATGGGCCATTGGAAGAGACCCTGACGCTTGGTCCAATAATGCAGAGGAATTCTTTCCTGAGAGGTTCATTGATAACAATATAGATCTTTATGGACATGATTTGAGCTTATTCCATTTGGATTAGGCCGGCGAAGGTGTCCTAGAATTCAGCTAGGTCTAATAACTGTTCAACTTATACTAGCTCAGTTGGTGCATTGTTTTGATTGGGAGTTACCAAATGACATGTCACCTAGTGACTTGAACATGAGAGAGAAATTTGGTTTAACAATGCCCAGAGCTAATCACTTGATTGCCAAGCCAACTTATCGTTTGCATATCTAAAAGTTTACGCGGCCAACTTATCGTTTGCCTATCTAAATAAAAATTGTTATATACTCTCTATCTATCCAAGCTTAATTATCATTTTGTGCTTCATATTGTATGGTAGGGACAATATTTTATAATTTCAATTCATCTTGTTTAAAATGTTTGTGTGTATTTTCTATGAGTTTTTGTAGTAGCATGCATGGTGTTTAGAATGTTAGCATATGTTGTGTAATAATTTCTATGGAGGACAATGCTTAAAATGTTTGTACTTGTGCATTAATAAATATTGTACTACATCTATGGAAGCTTGAAAGTCCCCTACAACGCCATTGTGACATACATGAATGGTTTGAAGTATGTTATTAGATCCAACAAATTATTGAAGTGAATATCTTGGTGTTATAGGTGTTAACCAAAATCGCGTATACACAAGCAAAAAATTAAGAAAAAAATATGAGATTTTAATATGGTTTGACAATCTATGTGATTCTTATGGCTATAGAGTGTAACAACATTTAACAATCCACTAATCAAAGGGGAAAAAAAATACAGCAATGAAATTCTCAAAAATCCTCTCAATTGTCTTCGCGTTCTCTAAAAAGCCTTTTAAAAATACAGTAAGGTTAGGTATATAATGAAGACAAACTTGTCATTTATCACATAAAAAAATTCTTCAAGGAATGCTGTCCCTTTCAACCCTTGTGAATTAACTAGACAACTTGATCACCATGAGCTCAACAGAGAGTTCGATTCTCGACATCTTAAATGAAGTGCAACCAAACTTATTCAAACTTCAAAATCCAATAATAGGTTGATTGCTTGTTATGTACATAGTCTTTTTAAAACCCCATAATCCATTTACAAAATTACCTTGGGGCATATAGCATAGCTTCAATAAAAAACAATGATATTCTATCCAAAGAAAAAAAAAAAAGATAGAATGAGTCCAATCAAATGGGTTTTTAAAGGAAAACAAACATTAAAATGTCAAAAGATAGAGAATTCAACAAATATAAAATTGTGTGAAAGAGAGATGTTATGGAAAACTACTTGAAAAAAAGAAAGTTGAAAATTAAGCGTCTGTTTAGTTGGTGTTTTTAAAAATTGTTTTGGAAAAGAATTTTTAAGAATGGTTTTTAAGAACAACTTTTTGTATTTTCAGAAACAAAATTTAGTTTGAAAACTAAATTTTAAAAAATAATTTTTGTTCTCAAAAATCCAAAAAAAATATGTTTGGTTGAGTTAAGAAAAAAAGTGTTTTAGAACAAATAAAATAAAAAACATGTTTGAAAGTTGGATTTTTTTTTTTAATTGAATGTTTTTTTCGTAACTCCTCTCGATTAATGAAAAAATAAATAAATAAAATAATTCAACAAAAAATAATAATAATTGGTTTTATATTTTAAAGTCGAGTATTTTCTTTAACTAATTGATATTATAAATATATAAATAATTTTTACATTCACATTTTTAAAAAATTAAAAATGTTTCATTTTGAAAATGTTATGCATTAATTTTAGTTTTTTCAAATGAAGGATTACTTTGTAAACATTTCTAAATATGTTTGATTTCAATAATTAATAAATTATATAATCAAAATATCATAAATTGGTAAATATCAATGATTGGATTTTATGAAGATAAAATTTATGATATCAAATAGTAATGCATTATACTTAGAAATAGATTATGTACTTTTGCTATTTTAAATGTAATTAATAATATAAAAAATTAATTAATAACGATATATTTATGATAATTTTTTTGTTTAAAAATATTTATAATTTTATTTTATATTTAATAATTATATAAAAGATAAAAAAATTTAAAGTAAATCAAATTAATTTATTTATAAAAATTTATTAATTTTCACTATTTTACTTATTATATATATATATATATATATATTGGGACTGAAACCTGTTCTCCTTTCTCTCATTTTTCTTTTTTCCACTGTTTCTATTCCGCTCTTATTCTCTGTTTCTCTTTCCATCCTATCTCCGTTTCTCTTCCAACATCCAAACTTTTATTCACAACAGTTGAACTGCTTCTCTCTTCTAAGATCAAAAAATTACTCACTGAGGCCAAAATCCAGATTGTGATTGTTGTAAAGATTCCTGGTTAGGGTTTTAGTTTTTGTTATAATTTTTGTATTCTTTTTTAATATTTTGCATTCTTGGTTTTTTGTGTTATTGTTTATGTTTTGATTGGTTTATGGGAAATCCTAGAATTTATGGAGGTTTTGGCTTTGAAATGCATCCAAAAAATCCTATGGAGATAAATCCTAAAATATCCAAAAAAATATTGAAACGAAAATGACATAAAAAAATAAAATAAAATAAAAAATTGTCCGATAATGTTGAGTTTTTTGGTTGAATTTTTGTAAGACCCATTTTTTAATTTTTAATTTTCCTTAGTAGTGTAAAAAATTTTCTTCCCAGTGAAGAGTGAAGAGTGAAGAGTGAACAGATGAGAACAACCAAAAACACTGATTGAAAACACGACGAACATCTTATTTTTTTTCTTCTTAAAATAGTGGCAAAAACACGAAAAACACCGTTTTTTTGTTCTCTGAAAATCGGGCTTTAGAAAACACGAAAAACAAATGGGAACAAAAAAAACTCTCTTATCAAATACGTTTTGCGTGTTTTTTATTTTAAAAAATAGAAAACAGTTTTTTAAAACACTAACCAATCAGTCGTAAGTCTTTAAAATAATGAGACTCGGGAGAAAATTTTTGCACATAGAAGACTTTGAATGTGAAAAAGATTTTTCTGTCCCTTTTATATAATTGATTGGTTGAGAAGGTGATAAAAGGGAATTCCTATTCTCAATACAAGAAATCCTTCTATTGTCGTTCTTCATGCCTAAACAAAATGTACAGCAAACAGATTTGTATGTTTTTTAGGATGTTCTATAGATTTAAAGTGAATGTAGTTGTATGCATTTTGTGGTTTAGAGTGGGTATGGAAAGAATGTTATTGAAAGTAGGCCTTTTTTTCTTCTATGTATGAATACGGGATTCATGGGTTAAATAAGGGATTTAGCGTGTATGTGTTGAGGCAAAGTTTTTTAGGTTTGTGTATTTTGGTTGGTTGGTGGGAAAACTCAAGCCTTTATTTTGTGGATTTTCTGATTGACGTCGGATATTGCTATAAAAATTCAACGGGGATCACAATTCCACGCTCAAAATATTGTGAGGAAATTAAAATTTCAGGTGCCTCAAAAGGTTCTCTTTTAGGATTTCAAATTGCGTTTGTTAATTTCCCGAAAAGCTTCAATAAAATGGGTGGCCTCTTTCATTGTTACCCAAGTCTAGCTGTGGGAGCCATGAATCCAAAGAATGGGAATGCATTTAAAATGAATGGGCAACGGGTGAAGCCATACTTGGAGGGCATGAGGGAGCAAGGAGAGGAATAGTTGATATCTTTTCATCCTACCCTCTTACTATTTTTTAATATAATGATTTATTTCACGAGAATGGCATATGGTGGGTTGATTTGAGGATGTGCATCATAGTGCTATTTTTGTTTTTATGGATTTTTGTCGCCCCGTACTTATCACAATTCAAGTGTAAGCCATTGCTCTACTTTGCTAACACTCTTTTCTCTCAAAACCTTTCAAGAATCAAACTTGGAAATTCTTAGTAGAAAAGTTTGGTAATGCACAATCAATTAGTCCCAATACGATGTTGAGATAACATTAAAGAATATGAGGTACCCTTCCAATAGTACTCCTATCTCTTAAAAATATTCAAAAATCAAACTTGAAAATCTTTTCAATAAAAAATAAAAAAATAAAAAACCTTGTGCATGATCTACTAGTCCTAGCATGGTATTGAGGTGTACTACTAAGGAGTATGGGATGGTATATCATGGATATGATGAAAAAAGATTAAAGATGTTAACTAGTATAATACTCTTGAGGGTAGATGCCTTTGGGTCAAGATAAAATTGTGTATTATTTTATTATATATATCTAATAAATTTATTTTATGATTGTTTCATCCATAATTTTTAATAAATGTAAAATTTTTAGGAGGTTTCGTAAAATAGTTTTTTCATATATATATTATAATCTTTGAATTATCTTATGTATCTCCTTCGGAGTTGAGTCACGTTTTATGTCTTTTCTTGTACTAAGACATATATGAAAGTGACAAGAACTAATTTTCAGCCATAAAATTCAATATCGAGTACTGTGTTCTTGTACTAAGAGACATAGATGGAGGTGACCAGCATTCATTTTCAACCATAAAAGTCAATACCTTCACACCAAACGTGGACGAGATTGCACCATATTTTCAAACAATATGTGAATGACATTGCACCACATGTCACTCAACTACTAACCTTTAAGCCACATCCGTGCATGAGGGAGGAAATCGCGTGAATATGAAGGTGAGGTCAATCATTCTAGGAGTTAAAGGTTTCCACACTGGAAATCGCGTGAATATGAAGGTGGGGTCAATCATTCTAGTAGTTACAAGGTTTCCACACTTGAGGGGCAATGATGTGGGAAATAATCCCATTGATTTCGGAGCTGGTAGTGCAGCAGATATCAAACGCAATGATAGTGGAAGATTTACTACCAAGGAACTGCACCCTCAACTAACAATGTCAATTCTCTCCAATTATGTAGTTGCTGGTGGACTGCATGAAATATTCTTGTGCTTAAGGGGAATATTTTGCTATGAAACTTTTGCATACCTGAAAATAATCTTGTCATGGTTTTTTTTTTCCCCACAAAATAATTTTGCTTGAAACTGATCTCTTTTGGTAATTTTGCTAGCTTGAAGTCGCCATGAAAAAGTTTTTATGCTAAAAATTATTTTACCATAATATATCCTTTTACAGCAATAGTATTTATTGTCAGGACTAAAACTTGTGTCAGCAATAATCAACGTTGAAGACCCATCTTTCGTTTGAAACCAAATCATCCTCCTTAGAATCAACCTCATTAAATTGCGTTTTCCATCCTTGAATAACAACCTCATAACCTCATTTGGGTCAAACAAGCAAGCAAATCATTCAAGGATGCATTTTCCATCCTTGAATAACAACCTCATAACCTCATTTGGGTCAAACAAGCAAGCAAACATGTGAATCGCGTAGGGGGCCCCGGTTGAGGGATTTTGGATTTGAAAAAAGTTTCTATTTCTAATAACGAAAATAATGGACATTAAATTGGTAGCATTTTATAAAATAAAAAATATTGCATAAATCACTTGTATTTAACTTTCATTTTCTAAAAACCTTAGAGAAAAAAAAATGTAAAAATTACATCTGTCTATGTAAACAATTTTTAAATTAACAACCTTATTTTGACTGTTTTTTATTCTTATCAAACTTGCTTTACTTACTCTATAAAGATAATGTCCACTCATATAAGATGTAAAAGTTTTCAAAAATATAATTTGAAAACACTTTTAAAAAAACATTTTATTTTTAAAAAATTATTTGAGTAAAATGTTTGCGGGATGTATCCTTTAAATTATAAAATAGTTTTCTAATTTAGAAAAATATTTATTTAGAACAACTATTTTATAAAATATATTCCAATTATTCTCAAGTGTTTTTTGTAAAGCATTGGGCGACATACATGATTGAAAGATGGAGAATAATATAATACATCTATTTTATAGAGACGTGTACTATGTTTAAAAATAAATTTAAAAAATGAATTTTCAAATGTAAATTCTGAAACAAAATTTTATTTTTAAAAATAATTAAAAAATATTTTTGAAAAACCAATTTTCTTCTCTATGCTAGGAAATTAAAGACCTACTTTGGTAGATGCTTTTGAAAAGAACAAAGAAAAATACAACTTAGATTTATAAAATCCAAATTTAATATATTCAATGCATATGCTATTTTTGACTTAAATGGGTATTAACACGACAGAGGATTCAATGTTTTTTTTCAAATGTATTTAAAAATACATTTTTCCAACTAAACATAAGACAAGGAATAGCTAATACCTTATTTTAGAAAGGTCATTGCTTGCCACGACCTTGCGAAGACGGGGCCTTTCGAAGACTGCCTAAAAAGACGGTAGGGGTATATAGTCTTTTTATATAAAAACAAAATTCCAAAAATGTGTTTGGTGCGGCCACGATAATTCTTGCCATATGTTTCAGTCTGCACCTCCACCACACGATACATGGCCTTCGTACCACTTGCGATAGTACAATAAATACATATCCATGGTAATCTTCCATTATCACATTCCTATCCCAAGTTCGCTTCCCATTTCCTCCGATGGCTCTCTTCACCGTTCCTATTCTCCTAGTCATTCTTGGAGCCTTATGGATCACCTTATCACAGCTAAAACAACTACGAGCAAGCCACCAGAAACTGCCACCCGGTCCCTGGGGGTTACCAGTTATTGGTTGCCTCCACATGCTGGGAAACCTTCCTCACCGCAACCTCACCCGGCTAGCCAAGAAGTATGGTCCCATCATGTATATGCGACTGGGGTGTGTTCCAACTGTCATAGTCTCATCGGCCCAAGCCACCAAGCTATTCCTCAAAACCCATGATGTTGTGTTTGCCAGCCGGCCTAAGCTCCAAGCCTTCGAGCACCTGACCTACGGGACTAAGGGCATTGCCTTTAGCGAGTATGGTCCTTACTGGCGCAATGTTAGAAAATTGTGTACAGTAGAGCTTCTTAATACTGCAAAAATCAACTCCTTTGCCTCAGTGAGGAAGGAGGAGGTAGGGATGTTGGTGCAGTCACTTAAAGAAATGGCAGCAGCTGGAGAGGTGGTGGATATCAGTACAAAGGTTGCTCAGGTTGTCGAAGATATGACGTACCGGATGGTTTTTGGGCGCAACAAGGATGGCATGATTGACTTGAAAACCCTTATCCGAGAGGGCACCAGGTTGGCAGGGACTTTTAATCTTGGAGATTATTTTCCCTTCCTTGGGCCTCTTGACCTTCAGGTATATCTGCTACTCCTTGACATTGGTAAAGTTGTCACTTTGTGGAATGCATTAATCTAGAAAATTTTAAAATACATAAGCTTGTTTTTATTAAATAGACCATAGAAAATAAATTTAATATATAGACTAGTTATTTCTAAGCTTTTCTGTCCTCCAGGGGTTAGTTCAACGTTTCAAGGCAATTAACAAGGCTGCAGATGAAGTCTTAGAGAAAATAATTGATAGACATATACAAGATGGTGGCAAAGATCATAACCATTCCAATTTCATTGACATCATGCTATCCTTGATGAGTAACTTCAGTAATCTTCGTGGTGAGTCTTCGTACATCATTGATCGGACAAATGTGAAAGCAATTTTATTGGACATGCTTGTGGGTGGTATCGACTCTTCAAGCACTACGATTGAATGGGTTTTATCAGAACTCCTACGACATCCTAGAGTAATGAGACAACTTCAACATGAACTACAAAATGTAGTTAAAATGGATCGCATGGTAGATGAAAGTGATTTGGAAAATTTAGTATTCTTGAATATGGTGGTCAAAGAGGTCCTGAGACTACACCCAATTGGACCATTTTTAGTCCCACATGCGTCCGCGGAGGACATTTCATACCCAAAAGGTCAACAATTCTTATAAATACATGGGCTGTTGGAAGAGATCCTAATATTTGGTCTGACAATGTTGATGAATTTTTACCGGAGAGGTTTATTAACAGCAATATAGACCTCCAAGGACGTGACTTTGAGCTTATTCCATTTGGATCTGGTCGTCGAGGATGTCCTGGGATACAACTAGGTCTGAGAACTGTTCGACTTGTGTTAGCTCAATTGCTGCATTGTTTCAACTGGGAGTTACCAAACGATATGTCATCAGATGACTTGGATATGAGTGAAAAATTTGGTTTAACAATGCCAAGGGTCAATCACTGTTAGAGATGGTTAGATTGTTAGTTATGGATTAACGGCCCTAAGTTTGTTGTAGAGATGGTTGCAAACTGTTGAAACTAATTTCTGGTAAAGCTGTGTAAGATACTCTGTTTATAAAAGCAAAAACAGAGCATGGTGTAAAAAAACTTACTGATCAATTCTTGTTAAAGAAGATGTTTCTTTTATTCTTTGCTTCTCTTCCTGATATGGTATCAGAGCTTTAGAGAATAGAATAGTGGAGACCTTTTGTCCAACTCAACTATGGAGGCTTCTTCTTCTTCCAGTTTAAAATTCGTTCCAGTCACTTTTAACCATACAATCTCAGTGAAGCTGGATAACGACAATCATCTTTTATGGAAGCAGCAAATCATGGCAGCCATTAGAGGACACAAGCTTCAAGATTTTCTTGATCCAACCAAGGAAGCTCCACAGAAATTTCTCTCAAATCAAGATGAAGCGCGGGGGAAGATCAATCCAGAATTTCTTGAAAGGGAACAACAGGATCAACTTCTTGTGTCTTGGCTTCTCTCCTCAATGACAGAGAGTCTTCTCACCAGGATGGTAGGATGTGATTCAGCTGCTCAGATTTGGCGAGTGTTGGATCAGTATTTCGCTTCTCAAACCAGAGCCAAGATCTCTCAGTACAAGACTCACTTACGGAATACCAGGAAAGGATCTCTCTCAATCAACGAATATCTTTTAAAAATAAAGAATAATGTTGATAAACTTGCCTCTGTTGGCTATATAATTTCTTTGTCTGATCATATAGAAGCAATTTTCAATGGCTGACTGAAGAGTATGATACTTTTATAGTATCAGTGAATTCAAGGACAGATCCATATACTATAGAGGAGATCGAGTCTTTGTTGTTAGCACAAGAGGCTCGTATTGAGAAACACAACAAGGAGTTAGATTCAGCTTCACCAATAGCTAATCTGACCACTTACAACAGGAGGCAGAATCGAGGTGGCTATAATGGATCCAATTTTAATCATCAGAATTTTAATTCAAGAACTGGAAGAGGACATAACTCACAATCCTCTAGAGGAAGTTTCAATGGTAGTCGTGGTTTTCAGCAGCAGAACATTGGTGGTCGTGGTGGTCGTAATGGAAAACAATCCTGGAATTCTAATAATCGTCCCCAATGTCAGTTGTGTGGAAAGATCGGTCATGTAGTTATACAGTGTTGGTATCGTTTTGATGAGAATTTTGTTCCACAAACTCAATCTAACTCCACCAACAATCCTGGAAGTCCTATGGCTGCAATGCTTGCTACTCCTCAATCGGTTTATGATACCAACTGGTATCCTGACTCGGGAGCAACAAACCATGTTACACCAACAATCAGCAACCTGATGACATGCATGGATTACACTGGAAATGATCAAATCCACATGGGAAATGGAACAGGTTTGCAAATTCAGCACATTGGTCAATCAAATTTCTGTTCAAAATTCAACTCTAGAATTCTCTCATTAAAACAACTTCTACATGTGCCTTCTATTACCAAAAATCTACTCAGTGTCTCTAAATTCTCCTCTGATAATAATGTGTTTTTTGAGTTTTATCCTAACTATTGTTGTGTGAAAGATCAGGTCAGCAAGGCAATCCTAATGGAAGGGAGAGTTAAGGATGGTCTCTATATTTTTGATCCACCACAGTTCACTCCAAATATCCTACAGCAACCTTCAAGAAGTCAAGAGTCTCAAGGATCTTTTTTGTCAAAGTCTGTTAATCAATCTTGTTCAATAAATTCTGAGCTTGTAAACTCAAAAATATCCCTTTGTAATCTGTGGCATAACAGATTGGGTCATCCTTCCTTTCAAGTTGTACAAACAGTTATGTCTAGTTGTAATCTGCCTTCTGTCAACAAAACAAATTTTGATTTTTGTTCTGCTTGTTGCTTAGGAAAAATTCATAAGTTCCCTTTTCCTACATCTACTACTGAATATCACACTCCACTCCAATTAATCCATACAGATTTATGGGGACCTTCACCAACACCTTCTTTTCATGGCTACAAATATTACATTCTTTTTACTGATGCTAAAACCAGATTCACTTGGATTTATCTTCTTAAAAATAAATCAGATGCTTTTCCAACATTCAAAAATTTCAAGAGTCTTGTTGAACTTCAATTAGGACTCAAAATTAAAGCCATACAGTCCGATTGGGGTGGGGAGTTTAGAGCCTTCACTGAGTTTCTCAAAACTGAAGGTATTCACCATAGAATTTCTTGTCCTTCAGCTCATCAACAAAATGGTTTAATTGAGAGAAAGCATAGACATGTAGTAGAAAATGGGCTAACTCTTCTAGCAAATGCTTCCTTGCCTCTTATATTTTGGGATGAGGCCTTCAGAACCTCTGTTTTCTTGTTCAATAGATTACCCACACCATTGCTTCAAAACAAGAGTCCTTTAGAAGAGTTGTTTAAATAAAACCTAATTACTCTACCTTAAAGGTTTTTGGGTGTACTTGTTACCCCAACATCAGACCATTCAATAGACATAAACTTCAATTCAGATCCACTTGTTGTACTTTTCTTGGTTATAGTCTTAACTATAAAGGTTACAAGTGCTTGGACTCAAATGGTCGAATTATCATGTCTAGAGATGTAATTTTTGATGAAAATTCTTTTCCCTATGCTGTCAAAAAGTCTTCCCTATCTGATTTGTCTTCTTTCTCCAAGTCCAATGTGGAGGTTTTTGCTAATCCACCTACCATTCCTTTGTCTTCTTCCATTGATCCTTCTCCTCAAGTGCATAATTGTCCCTCTCTTTCTCCTCTTCCACAGACTTTTATTGACCATAGTCCTGAATTGGAACCACCTATTTCACAACCCAACTTGGATTCTAATCATCCTTCCCAGGTGGTTGCAGGTCCCCCACATCCTATGCAAACCAGGGCTAAGTCAGGCATTTTTAAACCAAAAGCATATATGTCTTCCCGTGAACCAGCTACTGTAGAAGATGCCTTGCAGCAGGAACATTGGAAATCAGCTATGCAAGATGAATACTTGGCCCTAATGAGGAATGAGACGTGGTCATTGGTTCCCCTTCCTGCAGATAGACATGCTATTGGTTGCAAATGGGTGTTTAAAGTAAAGGAGAATCCTGATGGTACAATTCAAAAGTATAAGGCAAGACTGGTGGCCAAGGGGTTTCATCAGGTAGCAGGTTTTGATTTCAATGAAACTTTCAGTCCAGTGGTAAAGCCTACCACAATTAGAATCATTCTCACTATTGCTTTGTCTAGACAATGGGGCATAAGGCAACTTGATGTAAATAATGCCTTTCTTAATGGTGATTTGAAGGAAGAGGTGTTCATGGCACAACCCCATGGTTTTCTTGATCCTAATCATCCTCAGTATGTTTGCAAGTTGCACAAGGCTTTATATGGCTTGAAGCAAGCTCCTCGTGCGTGGTTTGAGAAGTTACATGGAGCCTTACACTCATTTGGATTCAGCTCAGCCAAATCTGATCAATCTCTTTTTGTTCGGATCACTCCTAGTCATTGTATGTATCTTCTTGTGTACGTAGATGACATTTTAATTACTGGAAGTGATTCAAAAGAAATTGCAGCCTTAGTTTCCAGTCTACACAACACTTTTGCCTTGAAAGATCTGGGGGAATTAAACTATTTTCTTGGTATCCAAGTGACCAAGACTACTGCTGGTTTGCATTTGTCACAGAAGAAGTACATTACTGATTTGCTCTGTCGAGCAAAAATGCAATATGCCAAAGGGATCAGCACGCCTCTGACCAGTGGACAAAAGCTCACAGCCTTTGGGAGTGACTCAGTGAAAGATGTACAACTTTACAGAAGCATTGTAGGAGCACTGCAATATGCTACAATCACACGACCAGAAATTGCTTATGGTGTGAACAGAGTATGTCAATTTATGCAAGCTCCTCTTGAGTCTCATTGGCAAGTTGTGAAAAGAATTTTGAGATACCTATCTGGCACTTTAGATTATGGAATTTACTTGAAGAAAGATTCAGCTACTCTTCCTCTTATTGGATTCTCAGATGCAGACTGGGCATCAGATCCAGATGACCGGCGTTCTACTTCAGGTTTTTGTGTATTCTTAGGCTCTAATCTGGTCTCATGGCATTCTAAGAAGCAACACATTGTGTCCAGATCAAGTACTGAAGCTGAATATCGCAGCTTAGCGAACCTGGTAGCTGAAATGACTTGGATAAAGGCACTTCTTGAAGAGTTGCAGGTTTCTTGTAGTAAAAGACCTGTCATCTGGTGTGATAATCTCAGCACCGTTTTACTCTCAGCCAATCCAGTTCAGCATGCTCGAACAAAACATATTGAGCTGGACATTTACTTTGTTCGTGAGAAAGTTGCCCGAGGAGAAATAGAAGTTCGTCATGTTCCAGCACAAGATCAAGTAGCTGATATCCTAACCAAAGCTATCTCAAGTGCAAGGTTCAATGAATTACGTAGCAAACTCAAAGTTGAATCATTATCCAACTTGAGTTTGAGGGGGGATGTTAGAGATGGTTAGATTGTTAGTTATGGATTAACGGCCCTAAGTTTGTTGTAGAGATGGTTGCAAACTGTTGAAACTAATTTCTGGTAAAGCTGTGTAAGATACTCTGTTTATAAAAGCAAAAACAGAGCATGGTGTAAAAAAACTTACTGATCAATTCTTGTTAAAGAAGATGTTTCTTTTATTCTTTGCTTCTCTTCCTGATATGTTAGAGATGGTTAGATTGTTAGTTATGGATTAACGGCCCTAAGTTTGTTGTAGAGATGGTTGCAAACTGTTGAAACTAATTTCTGGTAAAGCTGTGTAACATACTCTGTTTATAAAAGCAAAAACAGAGCATGGTGTAAAAAAAACTTACTGATCAATTCTTGTTAAAGAAGATGTTTCTTTTATTCTTTGCTTCTCTTCCTGATATGGTATCAGAGCTTTAGAGAATAGAATAGTGGAGACCTTTTGTCCAACTCAACTATGGAGGCTTCTTCTTCTTCCAGTTTAAAATTCGTTCCAGTCACTTTTAACCATACAATCTCAGTGAAGCTGGATAACGACAATCATCTTTTATGGAAGCAGCAAATCATGGCAGCCATTAGAGGACACAAGCTTCAAGATTTTCTTGATCCAACCAAGGAAGCTCCACAGAAATTTCTCTCAAATCAAGATGAAGCGCGGGGGAAGATCAATCCAGAATTTCTTGAAAGGGAACAACAGGATCAACTTCTTGTGTCTTGGCTTCTCTCCTCAATGACAGAGAGTCTTCTCACCAGGATGGTAGGATGTGATTCAGCTGCTCAGATTTGGCGAGTGTTGGATCAGTATTTCGCTTCTCAAACCAGAGCCAAGATCTCTCAGTACAAGACTCACTTACGGAATACCAGGAAAGGATCTCTCTCAATCAACGAATATCTTTTAAAAATAAAGAATAATGTTGATAAACTTGCCTCTGTTGGCTATATAATTTCTTTGTCTGATCATATAGAAGCAATTTTCAATGGCCTGACTGAAGAGTATGATACTTTTATAGTATCAGTGAATTCAAGGACAGATCCATATACTATAGAGGAGATCGAGTCTTTGTTGTTAGCACAAGAGGCTCGTATTGAGAAACACAACAAGGAGTTAGATTCAGCTTCACCAATAGCTAATCTGACCACTTACAACAGGAGGCAGAATCGAGGTGGCTATAATGGATCCAATTTTAATCATCAGAATTTTAATTCAAGAACTGGAAGAGGACATAACTCACAATCCTCTAGAGGAAGTTTCAATGGTAGTCGTGGTTTTCAGCAGCAGAACATTGGTGGTCGTGGTGGTCGTAATGGAAAACAATCCTGGAATTCTAATAATCGTCCCCAATGTCAGTTGTGTGGAAAGATCGGTCATGTAGTTATACAGTGTTGGTATCGTTTTGATGAGAATTTTGTTCCACAAACTCAATCTAACTCCACCAACAATCCTGGAAGTCCTATGGCTGCAATGCTTGCTACTCCTCAATCGGTTTATGATACCAACTGGTATCCTGACTCGGGAGCAACAAACCATGTTACACCAACAATCAGCAACCTGATGACATGCATGGATTACACTGGAAATGATCAAATCCACATGGGAAATGGAACAGGTTTGCAAATTCAGCACATTGGTCAATCAAATTTCTGTTCAAAATTCAACTCTAGAATTCTCTCATTAAAACAACTTCTACATGTGCCTTCTATTACCAAAAATCTACTCAGTGTCTCTAAATTCTCCTCTGATAATAATGTGTTTTTTGAGTTTTATCCTAACTATTGTTGTGTGAAAGATCAGGTCAGCAAGGCAATCCTAATGGAAGGGAGAGTTAAGGATGGTCTCTATATTTTTGATCCACCACAGTTCACTCCAAATATCCTACAGCAACCTTCAAGAAGTCAAGAGTCTCAAGGATCTTTTCTGTCAAAGTCTGTTAATCAATCTTGTTCAATAAATTCTGAGCTTGTAAACTCAAAAATATCCCTTTGTAATCTGTGGCATAACAGATTGGGTCATCCTTCCTTTCAAGTTGTACAAACAGTTATGTCTAGTTGTAATCTGCCTTCTGTCAACAAAACAAATTTTGATTTTTGTTCTGCTTGTTGCTTAGGAAAAATTCATAAGTTCCCTTTTCCTACATCTACTACTGAATATCACACTCCACTCCAATTAATCCATACAGATTTATGGGGACCTTCACCAACACCTTCTTTTCATGGCTACAAATATTACATTCTTTTTACTGATGCTAAAACCAGATTCACTTGGATTTATCTTCTTAAAAATAAATCAGATGCTTTTCCAACATTCAAAAATTTCAAGAGTCTTGTTGAACTTCAATTAGGACTCAAAATTAAAGCCATACAGTCCGATTGGGGTGGGGAGTTTAGAGCCTTCACTGAGTTTCTCAAAACTGAAGGTATTCACCATAGAATTTCTTGTCCTTCAGCTCATCAACAAAATGGTTTAATTGAGAGAAAGCATAGACATGTAGTAGAAAATGGGCTAACTCTTCTAGCAAATGCTTCCTTGCCTCTTATATTTTGGGATGAGGCCTTCAGAACCTCTGTTTTCTTGTTCAATAGATTACCCACACCATTGCTTCAAAACAAGAGTCCTTTAGAAGAGTTGTTTAAAATAAAACCTAATTACTCTACCTTAAAGGTTTTTGGGTGTACTTGTTACCCCAACATCAGACCATTCAATAGACATAAACTTCAATTCAGATCCACTTGTTGTACTTTTCTTGGTTATAGTCTTAACTATAAAGGTTACAAGTGCTTGGACTCAAATGGTCGAATTATCATGTCTAGAGATGTAATTTTTGATGAAAATTCTTTTCCCTATGCTGTCAAAAAGTCTTCCCTATCTGATTTGTCTTCTTTCTCCAAGTCCAATGTGGAGGTTTTTGCTAATCCACCTACCATTCCTTTGTCTTCTTCCATTGATCCTTCTCCTCAAGTGCATAATTGTCCCTCTCTTTCTCCTCTTCCACAGACTTTTATTGACCATAGTCCTGAATTGGAACCACCTATTTCACAACCCAACTTGGATTCTAATCATCCTTCCCAGGTGGTTGCAGGTCCCCCACATCCTATGCAAACCAGGGCTAAGTCAGGCATTTTTAAACCAAAAGCATATATGTCTTCCCGTGAACCAGCTACTGTAGAAGATGCCTTGCAGCAGGAACATTGGAAATCAGCTATGCAAGATGAATACTTGGCCCTAATGAGGAATGAGACGTGGTCATTGGTTCCCCTTCCTGCAGATAGACATGCTATTGGTTGCAAATGGGTGTTTAAAGTAAAGGAGAATCCTGATGGTACAATTCAAAAGTATAAGGCAAGACTGGTGGCCAAGGGGTTTCATCAGGTAGCAGGTTTTGATTTCAATGAAACTTTCAGTCCAGTGGTAAAGCCTACCACAATTAGAATCATTCTCACTATTGCTTTGTCTAGACAATGGGGCATAAGGCAACTTGATGTAAATAATGCCTTTCTTAATGGTGATTTGAAGGAAGAGGTGTTCATGGCACAACCCCATGGTTTTCTTGATCCTAATCATCCTCAGTATGTTTGCAAGTTGCACAAGGCTTTATATGGCTTGAAGCAAGCTCCTCGTGCGTGGTTTGAGAAGTTACATGGAGCCTTACACTCATTTGGATTCAGCTCAGCCAAATCTGATCAATCTCTTTTTGTTCGGATCACTCCTAGTCATTGTATGTATCTTCTTGTGTACGTAGATGACATTTTAATTACTGGAAGTGATTCAAAAGAAATTGCAGCCTTAGTTTCCAGTCTACACAACATTTTTGCCTTGAAAGATCTGGGGGAATTAAACTATTTTCTTGGTATCCAAGTGACCAAGACTACTGCTGGTTTGCATTTGTCACAGAAGAAGTACATTACTGATTTGCTCTGTCGAGCAAAAATGCAATATGCCAAAGGGATCAGCACGCCTCTGACCAGTGGACAAAAGCTCACAGCCTTTGGGAGTGACTCAGTGAAAGATGTACAACTTTACAGAAGCATTGTAGGAGCACTGCAATATGCTACAATCACACGACCAGAAATTGCTTATGGTGTGAACAGAGTATGTCAATTTATGCAAGCTCCTCTTGAGTCTCATTGGCAAGTTGTGAAAAGAATTTTGAGATACCTATCTGGCACTTTAGATTATGGAATTTACTTGAAGAAAGATTCAGCTACTCTTCCTCTTATTGGATTCTCAGATGCAGACTGGGCATCAGATCCAGATGACCGGCGTTCTACTTCAGGTTTTTGTGTATTCTTAGGCTCTAATCTGGTCTCATGGCATTCTAAGAAGCAACACATTGTGTCCAGATCAAGTACTGAAGCTGAATATCGCAGCTTAGCGAACCTGGTAGCTGAAATGACTTGGATAAAGGCACTTCTTGAAGAGTTGCAGGTTTCTTGTAGTAAAAGACCTGTCATCTGGTGTGATAATCTCAGCACCGTTTTACCTCTCAGCCAATCCAGTTCAGCATGCTCGAACAAAACATATTGAGCTGGACATTTACTTTGTTCGTGAGAAAGTTGCCCCGAGGAGAAATAGAAGTTCGTCATGTTCCAGCACAAGATCAAGTAGCTGATATCCTAACCAAAGCTATCTCAAGTGCAAGGTTCAATGAATTACGTAGCAAACTCAAAGTTGAATCATTATCCAACTTGAGTTTGAGGGGGATGTTAGAGATGGTTAGATTGTTAGTTATGGATTAACGGCCCTAAGTTTGTTGTAGAGATGGTTGCAAACTGTTGAAACTAATTTCTGGTAAAGCTGTGTAAGATACTCTGTTTATAAAAGCAAAAACAGAGCATGGTGTAAAAAAACTTACTGATCAATTCTTGTTAAAGAAGATGTTTCTTTTATTCTTTGCTTCTCTTCCTGATAATCACTTATACTCCATCCCAACTTATAGATTATTAATTTAAAATTTATATAATATTCTGTATCTTATAGTACTATGGGCATGTAATCGCAAAATAAATTAATAGAATTACATTTTCATCTTATACACTGCATGCATTTTATATTTATAATTTACTTACAATATTCATCTAGAAGGTGGATATATGTTCAGATGCTATTCTCAGCTCCTGGTTATTACATCAATCTATCCATGTCTTCATCTCACCTTCATATTTCCTGACCTAAAAATCTCTGTGATCATATTTCTTTAGGGGGTCTGAGTGTTTGTTCTTCTAGAGAAGATGGAAACCCAAAATTTTAGAAAAAGAAAAAATTAACACTCAAAGGATCACTAGGAAGAAGATGGGGAGATAAGCTATGATAAGAATGAAAAAGATGAAAGCATGCATTGACTGCTCCCTCTCTCTTCAAGTTTTATGACAAAGGTAGAATGGTGTCTCTCTGAATGTGAATAATAATTTTCTCTATGTTTATCTCTGCATGTTTTTTGAATTGTGTAATAGCTTTTCTCACACTAGATCAGTTGATGGACTAGGGTTAATTCCATTTTTTTTTCCAACAAATGATGTCATTTTGCTCTTGCCTAAGGTTTGAAAGTTGATATTGTGAATTATTATTTAATTAATGTTGTGATAACTAGAAAATGATTAAATTGTCAAATTCACTTCTAAAAATATAATTTATTTTTAGATTAATTTTAAGTATATATATATATATATATATATATAATAGTCGGACCATAATAAGTCCACCAACTGTAGAACCAAAATGGGAAAGAGGAAAGTTGATTCTTAGATGGAAAATAGAACATCCATGAATGATAGAAGTCCCTATTCTGGATCAGAAAAGCATTAAATCATGCTCTCTGATAATCCCAATAATTAAAAAACCTTGGTTTTAATGGTTCAGAAAGTTCCCTTGAAAGATTAGGATTTCCACACCCATTGCTTGACAGTAAAAATCTTATAGATATGGTAGGTGGAGAATGCCAAACCCATATTGCTGAATTTGTCAGTATTATGCTTAATTTTAACAGAACCAGTTTATATATATATATATATATATATATATATATATATATATATATAATTATTTTTTAACATAAAAATTTAGTTTTTATGCACGTAGAAAAAAAAATTGAAATAAAAATTTATTTTTTATATGTAAAATGGAAATAACATAAAAAATAATAGAAAAATAATTCATTTGTTTTCATAATTTCTTTCATCAAGTTTTATCTTATACTTAGGATATTTATATATGGATTCTTCTTAATTATATAGACATACTTTTAAATCATACTAAATATTTTTTTTTAAATAATAATAATGAATTAAAAATGAAAATAATTTCTAAAAATGAAAATAATGAATTACTTATTTTTTGGATTGTTTATGACTAACCATTAAAATGATAGCATTTTTTAACACACACACATATATATATATAGAAAAGTATTGCATAGATCACTTTTGTTTATTTTCTATTTCCTAAAAAAAGAAATAATTTATTATTTCTTCCACAATTTAATAGGAAAAGTCTGTATTATTCTCATTCTTAGTGAAAGTATTGTAACGTACACTTGTGTAGAATATAAAAGTTTTCAAAAATATAATGTGAAAACATTTCAAATCTTTTCTAAATAAATATTCAAAAAACTATTTTAATGAATAGAAATTTTTTCAAATGTATCTTTTAAGTTGCAAAATAGTTTTGTTACTTCTAAAAACTATTTTAATGGGTGCAGGGATGATAATTCTGCCCCTAGTTTCCAATTTGCATTTCCACCGCACAATACATGGCCTTGGTATGACTTCAAGCAATATGTATAATTCAAAGTAATTACATCATAGGATTGAGACCCACAACAGCAACTTGTCATGACTTTGCGAAGATGGGGCCTTTCGCTGTCTGCTTAAAAAGGCAATAGTGGCATATAGTCTTAATCTATAATGTGAAACCGGTGGCAATATTTTTTCGAACTTTGTGGTTGGTGCAGCCATGATAATTCTTTCCCGAGCTTTCAGTTCCCACGACCACAGATGACTCTTTTTGCCACCGTAAAGTTGTAAACTACCAACCAGTCCCCAGGGTTTACCACTATTGTTAGCATCCACGTGTTCGGAAACCTTCCTCACCCCAGCCTTGGTCGCTTAGCCAAGAAGTATGGCCCATCAAGAAGTGTGTTCCAACTGTTATAGTCTCATCAAGCTTATGTATATATATATATATCGCCAAATGATTGGGGTGTGAACGATCTAAGGGAATCCGGCCACATAAATCACGCTCATCCGTGATTTGGAATCCACATAATCACGTTCATCTGTGATTTTCTTTCTGTCAATATCTTTATATATCAACTTTGTTTTTTTGGTTATATATTCCTTAAATAGCTATAGCCCTATTTATGGTTATATATTCTTTAAATAGTCGTAGTCTTGTATTATATAAAGAGATGTTGTAATGCAAAACATTATTGAAGATTTTTACCAAATTACTTGTGTAATCCTTATATGGTATCAGAGCATTCTTTTCCCACGAGATCAAAAACATCTTCCAACTCCATGTCGTTAAGTGTTGACTTTACTCCTCCTCCAGAGCCCATTGGCTCCAACTCTGAGTCTCCCCTTCCTCTCGTTACTATCAACACTTCCAGTCAATTGCCCTACAAACTCACATCCTCAAATTATCCTTCCTGGTGTGCAACTTTTCTCACCATCCTCATTGGATATGATTAGATGAAATATTTGGACAGCACCCTTAGGTGTCCTCCTAAACCTGCTGCAGATTCTTCTGCCTTTGCTATGGCACTCTATGCGCACTAGTACCGATAAGACTAGTTATTGTTGAATGTTATCTTTGCTTCCGTTTCTGAAGCAATTATGCCCCTTATTGCTATGACCACTACAAGTCGTGATGTCTAGCAGCATCTCGCCCGCTTATTTGCTATCAAATCTCGGGCCCAAATTATGCAGTTGAAGGAAGATCGCACCCTTATTCAACGGGGTTCTCGCACGGTGTCTGAGTTCCTTCATGCAGTTAAGGTAATTGTTGATGAACTCTCATTGATTGATGCGCCCGTTTCAGATGATGATTTGACATTATATGTGCTTAATGGCCTTGGTTCTGAGTTTCGAGATATAGTGGCTCCCATACGCACGAAAGAAACTGCCTTGTCTTTTGCAAAGTTGCATGACTTGTTAATTGGTCATGCTCGAGTGCAGTTCTTTGCATGGAGTATGATGACTCAACAGGAATCTTGGCTGCTGGTGGTAGAGATGCTTATGTGAATTGAAATTATAATTTTGGACCATGGTCACTGCAATAAATATAAATTGCACTTTTAATTTGTTAGCTCTACTAACCTGGTGACTTCTTGCATTATCAGGGTTGCAAACATTTGGGACATTCGTGCCGGTCGGCAGATGCACAAGCTTTT